>NC_140247.1:22959309-23076809 GCF_949987555.1 Borostomias antarcticus | reverse complement strand
AGAGAGAGAGAGTCAGTGAGTGCATGAGAGAGAGAGAGAGAGAGAGAGAGAGAGAGAGAGAGAGGGAGAGAGAGAGAGCTATACAGATAATAGGACCCAGAGTGAGGGGGGAGACCCCTGGTTACAGGCATACACTCCTCATCTCAAAGAAGAATGCTAAATCACACACACTGGCTGTCTGAGGAAGAGACGCCATTAAGCAGAATAGAATAGGACCTGAGCCCCCCCCCCACATACACACACCCCAGGAAAGGACCTGAGCCCCCCACCACCCACACACACACCCCAGGAAAGGACCTGAGCCCCCCCCCCCCCCACACACACACACACACACACACACCCCAGGAAAGGACCTGAGCCCCCCACTTCCCCAGGAAAGGACCTGAGCCCCCCACCACACACACACACACACACACACACACACACACACATACACCCCAGGAAAGGACCTGAGCCCCCCACCACACACACACACACACACACACATACACCCCAGGAAAGGACCTGAGCCCCGCATTCCCCAGGAAAGGACCTGAGCCCCCCACTTCCCCAGGAAAGGACCTGAGCCCCCCACTTCCCCAGGAAAGGACCTGAGCCCCCCACTTCCCCAGGAAAGGACCTGAGCCCCCCACTTCCCCAGGAAAGGACCTGAGCCCCCCACTTCCCCAGGAAAGGACCTGAGCCCCCCACTTCCCCAGGAAAGGACCTGAGCCCCCCACTTCCCCAGGAAAGGCACCACACTCATAGTTTAGTTGTTTACTTTCTCTTCAAAATGAGGACAAAACTATCCATATCAAAATATTCACTATCATAAAACATGTTAAATTGAAACCAGAGATTTGATGAAAACCACAATTTTTCATGTTTGACATGGAACAATAACAATTTATGAAAACAAAACATTCTACGAAAATGAAATAAACCACCCTTAAGGGCAGGTTGGAATAAAAATGATTTTGCTTTTGCTTTGCCTGTACTGTAAACCGTATTCTGTACATAGTGATTGTTAAATAACATGTCAAATAAAAAATGAAAAAATAGATGTGAAAAACATCGAGAGGCAGTTCAACTCTATGGCGCTCCATTTGAAATAACTTGATCCCAGTTCCAATGCATGGGTGTCTTTTTAATAGGTACTTCATGTGTTTTTCCATGAAATAAAAAGGCATTACTTTGAACTGAGCCGAAGAGCTGCTAATGTAGCTTCACGATTATAGTATTTTAGGATAAAAAGCAATTTATCTAAAAGCCTGCTCTCGCCATCATTATCAATTGGCAAAGTTGTTATACAAAAAGACTCAGTTCTGGGGCATTATCACATTCCAAAAAGATATTAAATTTGCACCTAAATATAATTATTAGTCAGTAAGGGCTGTTAACAGAGAGAAGTGAGTGTATTTTGGCCCAGTGTAGAACAGCATGTTAGCACATTCTGTGAAAGTGCTATACCTGTCAGCATCAATGAACAATACACACAGACCTCAGGCAAAATATTAGAATAAAATTTTTGCCAAAATGACACTTTTCTGCAAGAGATCCTGTGAAAAGCTTTTTCAGAGAAAAGGTTTGGTTTAATTGAGATTTGGTAAGTAATCAACCTTATCTGAAATTTCAAAGTCTCGTATCCAAGAGAGGAAATACCCTCTGCCAAACAACTAAATAAGTTATTCACAGAGTAGGTGTCCAGTAATTCATGAAATGACAAGATGCTTGTCTGATCCAACCCGTGTCTCAAATTGCAACTCATTTTCCCAGTCAGGAGGAAGCGTTCTGCAAAAGAGGCAGAGAAGCTATTTAAAAAGTTCCATTAACTGAAGGAATAAATATCCCACTCCCATAATATAATATAATATTATATTATAATAAATATCCTATTCCAGCCCAAAGTGTCTTAATTTGGGCTCAAATCTGCGATATGCCGTTGCCATAGAGACATGGCGACGGGTGCAGCCCTCCTCCCAGCTGTTCGTTTTTTGTTTTTTGGGGGGTGATTGTGTGTGTGTGTGTGTGTGTGTGTGTGTGTGTGTGTGTGTGTGTGTGTGTGCGCGCGTGCGTGTGTGTATGCATTGATGCCTCCTCCGTGCTGTGTTCCCCATTCAGTCTCCAGAATAGTGTCTCTACTAATCCGTGAAAGTTGCGGCGCTCTGAACCAGTGGCCAAGCTTTTTCCCACTGAATCCGGGCCCAGGGTCTGCGTTCAGCTTTACACTTGATTGGTCCCTCCCATGGCATGACTCCCCTCCCTGCCGGGCGTGGGCCCTTCCCCCTCGCTGGGCTGCTCAGCGCAGCCTAATCGGCTTCTCCCCGCCGTAATTACCAGCACTGAGCCTGGGACTCACCACCACTCACCAGCACACCGCCCAGGCCTTCCCCGGGTGCCCAGGCCTGCACCAGGCCTCCAGCCACAGCCAGCCCCAAACACAACCCCCCGCCCCCTTCCCCAGGCCTCATCCCAGACCCATGTGGCCAAGGCCCTTACCCACACTCGGCTCCTCCAGGAGGAGCACCTGGAGCACTGCGGGCTTGGCTGGGAGGTCTCCTGGAGAAAGTCTGACAGGAACCAGCAGACCAAGGGTTCTGCTGCTGCGTTTGTCCTCCATCCATGGAAAAAAGAGGTGACATGTTTATTTGGAGTGCAAGGATGCAGCGTTGCGGAGCTAGCTCTCTGAGGTAGCTAGCTACCCTCCTTCCTTCTGCCATGGTCCGCCCTGCGGAGAGGGGGCCCTTTGATATCAGACCACTCTAAACCCCGGCACACAAAGGGACCAGTCAGTCGTAGGATTGGTCCCTGGTAAAGCTGTGTGGCCTATAGGTGGGACACAATCACATTGTACGAGCCGAACCTCAACTTCCTGTGTTCATCCATGCGTAGCCTTTCCGCAAGGCCAGTTCCGAAATGTGTGTCTACATTTGAGCACGCACAGCGAGGTTAAAGCTATCATCATACAATTCAATCAGACAGAAGAGCCGTCAGTCTCCGCTTGTGTTGTGGCACTGAACTTCGTGGATTTCAGACTATCACAGCGTCACTACGAGCATGCGTGACAGACCGGGACGCCCTGGCAAAGAGTGCAAAGAGTCTTAGAGAGAGAGTGGAGGAAGACATGTCAAAGGGCACTGGGTGCGCTGGCACAAACTGTCCCCCCAGAATGCCGGTCAGACACCCAGCACTCGATAGCTTATTGCTTTCTTATTAGGGCCGTTTTTTTGCCGCGCACGGGTTGACAGAGCTCCACTCGGCGGTCTTCACACAGCGTCCGCGCTCCGTCAGAGCTGATCAAAAGACGCGTCCTCACATCTCCAGACGCTGGGGGAGAGGAGAAGAAAAGAGGAGAGAAGAAAAGAGCCAGAAGGGGGCATACTGCTCTCTCTCTTTCCTCTGCTCGTTTGGTGAATGAGGACTTTTCACAGTGCCCTCTCCCTTTCTTCTTCTCATTCTTCAGTCGGAGGAAAAAAATACACACACCCCCCCCCCCCCCCCAACAAAAAAAAGTGGTACTGGCATTTCCGTCACATTTTGACGAATATTTTTTTCACCATATCAAAAACAATCATTCTCAGAAAACCAGAGAAGGCACAACATGCGGAATGTCGCCTTCATTTAGGGCGGAAAGGGAGAGGTCTCCGCAAATCTGCCTGGCGTCCAGGCAGCCTGAGACCCCCTCGAAGTGGGAATGAAAAGTGTAACTTTAGCCTCCCAGCTGTACGTCTCAGTCCATAATCCTCCCAGGAGAAACCCCACCAGAGAGCTGCCCGCCACTCCCATGGTGTCCCCTGCCTGCGCCGGGCCGGGCCTACCCCGATCTGTGTGGCAGTCCGGTGTCATACTCTCAACCTGAAAGGGATTTGGCTCTCGGTGGTCAGGGGGAGCAGTGGTAGGGTCTCTCTGAGAGTAGAGAGCCCTGTTTTGGGCCTCCTCTCTCTACACGTTCCTCTCTGTTCCGCGGCACTCTGGACGTTTCCTCCACCGGCCCCTGGCCCGAGTCCCCACCCAGGGTCCACTGGACACGTAGCAGTGTGTGTACAGTAGCACAACAGCGCTGAGGTGAGTGACTTTTTTGGGATGTGTAAGTGTGTGCGCGTGTGTGTGTGTGTGCGTGTGAAGCTGGTAGAAAGGGTCTGAGAACAGACCTGTTGTATACAGATGTGTGTCTGTATCACAGAGCTAGCACAGGCATGGGAAGGGCCCTCACGTCTCTATCAATCAGTGACAGCTTCATTGATGGATTCTCAGGGACATGATTGGTGGGTGTGCTTTGGTTGCTGAGGCAGCCTTTTGTGTTTTTTTTGCAGTCGTGGGGCTGCATTTCACCACATACTGTACTTTTGAGCAAAGCGTTCATTTGTAAGGCAGGCATATTGTATGCTGCCATAGTGAATGTATTTTGTGCACTGTATTAACCTACTTCATCCAAACACAGGATTTTATTGCAAAAGAAGGACCCCTAAAAGATATAAGAAAGAAGAGAACATAGTATGTTACTCTCCTGATATACTACCTCAATCTAACTGCTACTGTTGGAAAAAAAAAGTTAAAAATGATTAAAAATGTATCAATTTCCGCTAAATATTCTGGAGATGCTGAAAAAGAGATGCTAATTGGTGGCCCCATAACTAATTGATCATATACATGCAAATTGCAGATTTTCAAAGGACTCAGAGCCCTTTAATTACATAAGAGTACATTTAATAAGACATAATGTTCTCCAAATACATCTGTCCTCATCCAAAAATCTGATTGTGTTTCGCTGATTGTGGAAACAAATGTCCTGCTTACACAAACAAACGGGTTCCAGTCACCTCAATAAAGTATGGCAATATTCTACAAGTGTTGTCTGATCAGCTGTTGTGTAGGGTCTCTGTCTTCAACAGCTCAGTTGATGTCCTCTGGAGTAAAGAAACCAAGGTCACCTCTGGACAGCTTGGTCTGTACATCATGGTCGGTGTGTAGTCAGAGTGGGATGGTGTGGAGGCAGTGGGTGGTTGACTCAGGCTCTGAGGTGAGGACCAGATCATCCCGTTGTGAGTGAGTGTGTGTGTGTGTGTGTGTGTGTGTGTGTGTGTGTGTGTGTGTGTGTGTGTGTGTGTGTGTGTGTGTGTGTGTGTGTGTGAGTGTGTGTGTGTGTGTGTGTGACAGCCATGTGGCAGGCTATTACTAAATACCGTCTGGAACATTCTGAGCAGGAAATGAAAGCACTGCATGGAGGCACGTACCCCATTATGTGCATAGGCTACGCATTTCTCATACTAAATCTATGCCAATGACTCAACAATAGTAGTCATGATACTAAGAATATATCATGGGACCATCTTTTAAATAGAGCGGGGTATGACCTAAGACCACCTTGTGAAAGAAGCCGAATGTAGGCTACACAAAATGGCCGCCATGGTGCTAATCTGATAGAGAGATAGAAACATGGAGCATTGAACTCCAGTTGTACTCCAAGCGCCTTTCTCAGTTTATCTTTACTACCACAATTTACTTAGGCTATATAAGGATCGCTCTGCAAGAGGATTGTCTATGAGACATATGATACTGTAAGTTTGGGGGTTTCAGACTTAGCGTAGTGAATCCATTTGTATTCAGTATTAAGCAATACAGTGTGTATCGGTACTCATGCTTACTGATAGAAATTAAACAATTAAAAATATAACTGTGCAAGAATGGCATCGGTCTTTGGAAGCGATAGTTATGAGGGCATATTTTGTGAATAATTTGCAAATGAAACGTTGCAGATATCTTTTTAGCATTAGTATCTTTAGGCTACATTGACTTATTTGTATTTTTTTTTAATTAAAGCTTCATATGAAAGTCTCTTTGAGCCCTTGTACTGTAGTTGAAAGCGTGGGAGAAATGGAAGGTTTCCAAAATCCACACCATTTTTTTGTTCGAGTTAGGTTAACATTAGAAAATCATGTTATTTTCTTTGTAATTGAGAATGAAAAGGATAAGAATACTGTAAAATCCACCCAGCATTTTTCTTCCTCCTAGAAGTTTGTTTCCAACTCCTTTGTGAAGGACAGATTACAGAGGGATCTTGCGTATTCACACAGTTTGCATGGTCCTCTCTTGTCCTTGCACTTTGTCAATTGTTTATTGTTATGCACCCATAGACTAAAGCAAATTACTAGTATGTAAAAACCATACCTGGCAATAAACCATTTCTGATTCTCATAGTTATCATACAGTTTAAAGCGTGCAGTCATACAGTCTAGTGACATAACATATAACATCAGATAACATCAATAACATCAGAAATTTAAAAATGTATAATAATTTCCACCAAAATCTCAATAATACTATGCCTTTCCCTTCATAACACAGGACACTGTTTGATTAATTATGATGTAGTTTATTAGCTTCAAATGTAATATATCATATTTAAGAATATTGTTATTGTTAACAGACACTGAATTATCTGGTGAAATAGATAGATTGAGCAAAAGTAGCTGCCTTGAACAAGTGTCTACTTGAACTTTCAACACCGTATAAAGAAACCAAACAGGATCATACAAAAGACTGCTAAAAGAATGAAGATTTCTCATTGTCACTTGAAAGTTCTCTGTGAAGGGTCCTGATGAGAGTGGGGGGACACCAATGGCACAATTTAATGTCCTCTCAACAGATGAACAGATAAAGACAGATGGTGCACTTTCATTCCTCAAACTAGATGTTTCACATTCCTATCTCACAGAGAGAAACATCTGACTAGGATGACAGTTTTGATCAAGTCTCAGTCTTAGTTAATTCCATCATATCATTAAATACTATTAGATTATAACTGAATATATGCCCACATCCCTTGAAGAAATAAAAAGCATCAAAAGCTGGAAATAAAAGAAACTTCTAGCAATTAGTTGCCAACTTGAAATAGCAAATTAATTTCAGTCTCTTTTGATGGCACAAAGTTTTACAAACAAAAAACTATTGAAATATTTAAAAGAAAACTTACAAACAGATGGCAGTATACGAATACAAACAACCAAACAAAAGAGCTGTATGTTTAATTGCTTTTCCATTGTTTGCTTCTCTGAGGAAATATCAATCGAATCGAATCTTAGTTTGTTTGCGTTTCATCTGCTTTTGTTCAGTACAAACTATGAAAGTAAACTGACTAAGCATCACGAAGACAATAAACATGTTCAGAATATGAAACATTTTGAAACTGACAAAGGCATTTCAAGATATTATCCATATAATTTTGATTTACTCAGACCAAGGCCAGGTTCATGTGCACTTTAACCAAAGTAATGTGTAAGTGTATGGGTTGTGAGTGTCTTGAAAACTCATTAGGAGTCAATTTGAGAACCAGGTCATGTGTGAATTGGGTCAGTTCTGTTTCTTATACTTTAAACATTTTGCCATAATTGGTCAAATTAAGGCAAACCCAGGTTCTTAGGTTAAGATACCTGTAATTTAGCTCAGGCTTAAGCTAATAAATAGAACTATGTGAAGTTTCAGAGCGATGAGGAGCGACAAGCAATGAGAGTAAACTTTAACTATTGTCTCTCATTAAATCAAATACTTTCAAGGGGAAATTACATAATTAGTATTAGATGAGTTAGTAATACATAAATATGTAGAGTTCAGGCTGAGAGCTGTAGACATCAACACACGTCAATTCACCACGTGTTCTTAAAATGACCTCCCCATTTGTATTACAGTAAAATATGGTAAGTTACATGTTTTACAGTGTTTTCTTGTTTAACTGTAACTACTGGCAGCATGTGTATTGCTCATGTTGTAACCAATTTATTTTATTTTCCCAAGAAGCTGTAGCTAATTTTAGACTGACTTTTTTTTTTACTTCAAAAAATTATTAACTTTATTATGTTTTCATATACCGTAAATAGCTCTATACAGACATTAGTGAGTTGTTTGTTTTTTACATGAGATCATGTCACAATTATGTATTGTCCTGCTAATTAAGTGCAATTGTTTATATAATTCATTTGAAATAATATAATGTGCTTAAATAAAACCTATTTTCACAGTAACCATGGTGCACATGGTGTACATGGAAATAGAAATAACACTGAATTTGATCAAAAATCTTAAGGAAAGAGAATGAATGGTAAAATATACTGATAGATAGATAGATAGATAGATAGATAGATAGATAGATAGATAGATAGATAGATAGATAGATAGATAGATAGATAGATAGATAGATAGATAGATAGATAGATAGATAGATAGATAGAGTAGTGGATTTGTATAATCATTAAATAAAAGACCTTGGGTCCCATGAAAGGCGCTATATAACATAAAGTTATTATTATTATTATTATTATTATTATTAAACAAGATACACAGAAAAAAGCTTTTAAATAATATTGCACAGTAAATTCAATCTCAGTTTTAAACTGGAACTTGGAACTGGAACAATACTACTGCATCTTAAAAACAAATAGACTTAATATTTTATATGTATATGTATTTAATGTAATTTCAATATCTAATCAACAACATATTAACTAGTTGTTGCACTAAAATGAAATTGGAACTCAGATGTGTATTTATTTTAATATATAATTTTTACATCATAAAAGTCATTGCTGATTGCAATTGAAAATGTGTTTCTTGGTCATCCATGCAATGAGCCTTAATGATAACTAAATGTCTGTGTATTGGTGTAGGCCTACTACAAATACTACGTTACCCAAATGAAATAAGGATTTCAGCTGGCCTTACAAGACAAGAGAGGGGAGGCTAAAATGGTGGCCAATGTCTGCCTAATGTTGTACCAGGCTAGTACTTTACCAACATACTGTACAGTACATCATCTCAAATGAAGTGAGCACAGCGGGTCGAGAAGAGCCACAGTACAGTATATTCATATTAGCATTTCTGATAACAAATGTTATTTTTCCCCCTGTTGTGGTCAATTGAGATTTTTAAACAGTAAATCTGTGGTTGAAAACTTTCAGCCATTTTAACCCCATTCACAGATCTCTCTAAGGATAGATGTCACCATGGTGTCTGTTGCAGTATCTGCTTCATGTCACTTTGTGTTGGCCAGGGTCACATGTGAGCGGTGACCTGTTAATGTTTCCACTTCAGCTGATTTTTATGTGGAAACCTCAGTGGAGGTATCAGAAGAGGCAGGTGTAACTGACAGAGCGAGGCCATTCAATAACCTTGAGGTAAAGGGGACATGTTGGCATAAAAAAAACAACTGTTTGGATTCATGTAAACAGGATTGACACCTGTAGCCTAGTTAATTGTGTGAAAATGGAACCAGAGATGACAAAAAGTGACGTCAGATCCACTGGCTTGTTTCCAGCTGATCTTTGTTCAAGGTCAACAAAAGACAATTATATAACTTAACGTTCTTTGGCTTTCATTTGAATTTTCACATGTCCCTTGAGTGGGCCCTGCAATCTTCCTTTGACAAAAACAGGTCGCCATTATATAACCAGGAAGTGGACTGCCAGTGTCCTGCAGCTTGTTTATGGTGACATCCCGTTGCCGGGGTGACGGGGTCCTGCCAGTGCACGTCTTTATTTGTTGTCACGCACGGCTGGCATGGGCACTCAGACAGCGGCAGTGACAGCCTCTGGAGTCACCCCCGCCTCGTTGCTGCGCTGTCCCCCACCCCGGACCCACCCCGTGGTTTGGGGTAACAGGCTGCTCAGGGTACATCCACAACCTCACTCTGAACTCTGAACTCTGGGCCCAGGGAACACAAACGTGGTCCACATACTCACTTGGCCTGAAATCACTCCTCTCTTTGTCCTTTCGTTAAGTTAGAAGAGTGCACCCAACTGCTAAGTAATGATCTTAATTCATGTTCTTTTGTCAAAATAACCTTGCTTTGTTTCACTTTTTAGGACAACGGCGGTTTGTAGGCCGGAATCCTGCTTGCACGTTTCACTCGACTGACTAGTCCGAGAGGGAGTTGAAAATTGAAAAGTAAATTTCTCTGAAAACAAATAAGGCACTGACCAATCCATATTCTAACCATTCAACTGAATTTGAAAAGGCGGCTTGGCTAGAAAGCGAAACGCTGAATAATTGATGTGCTACCATTGGGAAGAGCATACCAAGGCCTATTCTGCTAAATAATACAACACAACACAATCACAACTTGAAACATGTTCAGAAACACTGTTGTGATTACCTTTTAATCTGTGGCCTGAATTCCTAATTCCGGGCGGGAAAGTTGCAGGGAGCAGCAGGAGGTTCTGTAAAGCAGTTAGCCTTTTGATGACGCAATGAATGAGCGAAAACAAACATGGCTGACAGGGTAGTGTGTGTGTGTGTGTGGGGGGGGGGGGGCAGGGTTGGAAGTGCGTCTACCAGTGGCTCGGCATTCTTAATGCAACATTAACATGGATGAGCTTTTGGGAGCCTGAAGCACTGATATTAAAGAGATACTCCCAGAACCACTCCTGCCCAGAGGCCTAGCAACAGAGAGAGAGAGAGAGAGAGAGAGAGAGAGAGAGAGAGAGAGAGACAGACAGACTGCTATGACCTCAGCCCACCACTCCAAGTCATATACAGTAGGGAGAGGTGGTGGTGGTAAGTAGATATACGGTAGAGCAACATCACCATAAAGCAGTCTGTGATTTTGGTTGTGCAAACCACACCACAAATCAACATTTGATAATCAAGGTTTTGCTATTGCTGTGCTACTGGCACAACGGAAGCGTAATAATGACTACAATTGGTACTTCTCTCGTCACATTTCAACCGCTGCAATCACATATGGTTTGCGTTGCGATTCAAATGGTTTATACAGCGTTCCTGCCATCCTTGTAATCTGTTTGATTGCATAAATGTATTTCCTGTTTGTTTGATATTTCCACCAGAACATGTCTATGCTGAATCTCCTGAGAGGGCATGCTGTTTTCAAATCACTTCAATTCTTCAGTTTTCTCCCTGTCTATATTTGCACTAGAAACTCTAGATATGCCATGCCCAGGGGTTTGGGGACAGAAACACAGGGTTTTGAAGACTGTCTGGGTTCAGGGAACCCCAGGTTAGGCTTGGGAGGATGTACAGTAATAAGTTATGAAGGACTGGGCCTCATCTCTCCTCATATGGAGGATTAAATCTCACCATCACTTCCTAACATTCAGGCCTGTCAGTGTCTCAACTTTGAAGATATGTTATTAACTGGTTCTTTGTCTAAGGCATAAATATCACTGATAGTGATCGTGATAGTATCTTCAAAGTTGAGCCTCCTGCTGCTCCCTGCAACTTTCCCGCCCGGAATTAAGAATTCAGGCCACAGATTAAAAGGTAATCACTGATTAAAAGGTATCACTGATATTTGTTTATTCTCAAAGCCATTATTGGTAAACTTCCACCTTACAGTACATCTCGTCTCTGTTGGACTGGAGCCTTGGCACCTACCAGACCTGATCTAATGATCGGCTTGTTCTCAGGGTTCTCAGGGTTCCTCGAGTGCGTTCTGAACTTGGAGGGGCTGCTTTTTTTCCATGATGCTCCTTATACTTGGAAAACCTCACAACAGACTCTCCAGCTTCAGGTCCTTCCTCCAGTCAGTTTAAGTCCATGGCTCTAGACCTATGTAGTTCAACCTGTAACTGTTTTTAATTATTATTATTATTATTATTATTATTATTATTATTATTATTATTATTGTACATTGCATTTCTTTTGTTGATTTGTGTCTCTGTGTAAACTCCTCACTGTAAATGAGGGAAACCTCAGTGCTTCACGAGAATAAATAAAGGTTTGAAATTAAATTAAAACCAAATCTGTTCTGTACACGACACCACACACGTGCATACACACTCACACACACACACACACACACACAGCGCTCTCTCTGTCATTACGTTAGCAAAATCTCACAATTAATAAAAAGAGTGATAACCCTAGACGATATTGCTGTTAACAGGATTGCTACAAAGGTCAGGTGGGACATTACGATGTAAGTGACAGAAATATCAACCCTAGTGTAAATGGCTAAATTAGTGGCTGAACCACATTAGGTGATTTCCACTGGTAATGAGAATAATGGTTGTTGCAACAGCCAATGGAGAAAATCATTTGCAACAAGAGATTGAATCCCTCTGGGGGCGTTCTTGTTCTTCCTATCTCATGACCCGTTTCATCACCAACAGACTAGGCATATTGATAGTTTGACAGCTCATTTCATGAGTAGTCAACACTAGCAAGACTGTCGTTGTCCCCCCATTATTCAAAGGATGGTGACAGGCAGGACACATGGCCATGTTGTTGCCTCGTGGTGTCCAGGTGGTTGCTAGAAGGCTATGGGCGTTAATGTTTGGGTTGGTGTTGTTGTGGGGGTCACGTTAACGTTGTTGTCTTACACACAGGACAGCCACAAGCTGCAATGTTGAATCTCTTGCTGCTACTATACATACCACAATGGAAGCGAGAGATCCCTCTGTTACTCCCATATGTGTGCAGTATGAAGTGTGTAGAGCCTGTGTGTGTGTGTGTGTGTGTGTGTGTGTGTGTGTGTGTGTGTGTGTGTGTGTTTTATGCTTGTGGGTGTGTGATGAGATACTTGTTTACGGTATGCAGTTTCACTGTCCATACCCATGCATCACTCATTCCAGATATAATTAAATTCTCTGGCTCTGTCAAAGCTATATTTTTGTCATTTTATCTTGATCAATGAGCGAGTGAATTCACTTTGAATCTGTGTCATAAAATTATTGTGGTTCAACATTATAAAATGTTTTCCAAATGTTTACTTTTTCTTAAATTTCCTGTAATTTGGGTCGTTCATACACTTTACATAAATGTTGTTATTTTGATTAAATCATGCTGGCTATGTCATGGAAAAGTTATTTTGGGTACTACCTTTGTAGTCCTTTATGTTGTAAGCAGTCACTGTAACTGAACTACTATTAGATCAACTAATGTTAAATCATTGTGCCACAACTGTGACCACTGCAAGAAAAAAAACTCAAAATATTGTTCTGACTTCATCTTTGTCAAGGCGCGTTTTTGACTAATTTATTACTTCTGCATTAAGTAACTGTATCTGATAATACGGTGATAACGAAAGTACACTTGGGACTAGAATTTGGGGGGGCATGAATCCATGGTGCTGATCAAAGCAGTATTTGTGACTTTAGGGTGCATTTAGAACCACGTCAACATGGCCACCGGGTCTGGAAGAATAGTCATGTGAGAGGGAGAGAAAAAAAATCACCAAACTGAAATTGGCAAAGCGGGCGGGGTGCTCAGAGCACACGGCAGCAGGGTGCTCTATAAAGACACCCGCTGATTAGTGAGAGCAGGCCTGGTGAAGAGGAGCCTGGCTGGTGTGAAGAGACTGAAACCACACACTGGCTCCACACACGGCCCCACCCTGCCAGCCGCTCCGAGCATGAAGCCATGAGGACGTGAAGTGGAAAGTTCGCCTTCGTTCTATTCTACACAGGAGGAGATCCTGGGCTGCCCATCACTAGGCCCTGAAATCCACTCAAAGTCTTTCTCTGTTTGCTTCAGGCTCTTTAGCACCCAACAGGCACACACAACACATCCATGGCATCATAGGCCGGATTCAGATATTTTTCCTGTTATTGTGCAACATTTGAGAAAGCATTCCTGACACAATCGTGAAGGTGTGCGCTCTGTGTGTGTAGATGTGTTGTGTTTTGTTTATCCTCTCAAAATGGTCGCCACTTGGCATCTGCGTCACTCCTGAATGACATGTGCGTAGACAGGCTTGCCTACATGTGTGCGTATCCATGTGTGTGTGTATTAGCATTTGTGCATGTGTCTGTTGACTGCGTGGCGGATGGAGGCCGAAGCCTGTTTCAGGTGGTCCACGTGTGGGTGTGAGAGCCACCAACGCGACCGCACTGCGGACGTCTGCCTGCGGATCGCAGCAGGAGGGGACCTGGGTCAGCGCCACGGCATCGGACCCGGAGCCGTCCACCTCATGGGGGCCTGAGCAGCGCACACGGAAGCCGCCCCCAACATTCTGCCTCGTACCTTTTCACTTCTTTGTCTGTTGTGAATCGATGGCGCGATTCGGTGACCGGTCATGCTACTGTACTGTACTGTATGTCACCCTTTCACTCCGTTAAACATCTGCTCGTGCCATACGAAGATGTTTTAACCACATTCATGTCTAGATACTCAACTGTCCTCAGTTACAGGCCATATATGATTCATAATGAGAGAAGTGAAACATTAGTAATAAAAGATGGTCACACTTTACAATAAGGGTCACAAAAAACATTAGTTAACTGTTAACTAATGCTTATTTAGGGTTAGGTTAGGTTACTAATGTTAATTAATACCTTAGTTAAGGTTAGGGTTAGGGTTAGGTGAGTTAACCTTAGTTAACATAAATAACATTAGTAAATGGTTAATAGAGACATTATAACTGTTACTTAATGCTTAATAATGCATTAGCTAATGCTTATTAATGTACCCTTATTGTAAAGTGTTACCTAAAAGATACGAAAACAGACTCAATAAGACAATAATGAAGACAATAAAAAATAAAATTGGAATAGGCGGTTACACTGGCGCATATAGGTAGGTTATATAGGTAGGTCTCCACCTATATAAAGTCATAGGTGGGTCATACTGTAGCTATAGCATGTACATACACACACATGCCCCCCCCCCCCAATATATATATGCATACTTATAGCATGTACATAATTCATCCATACCGGTACCTTATATTTTATCTTATATTGTATAGATGTGTAATTTCATCACGGAACCAGCAGCAACATTTCACTGTGATTGTAGAATGTATGTTTTACATGTGACAAATAATGATCCGAATCTGAATCTGTTAAATAGCTTCATGATTTGTCTCACAGGATAATTGTGAGCCTGAATATTGACCTCGGACCATGCCAAAGTTATCTTTGTCTAATAGTTGACATTTGAATGGACACACTTGAAACTGGTGTCTGATACCTTAGAAACAAGCAAGCCGCCAAAGAAAACAGTAAAATATAGACCACTGGAAAAGTACCAACTGCAGGATTTTGACATTTAACATCTGGTCGGAGGACACATGGTGCGAGGTACAAAAACACAGAGCTTTAAGCTTCCAGGAGAGCCTGAGTCTGGATTGAAAGAGTGACTTGGTTTTTGACATCTTTAAAGAGTGGTAGTAGGGTGGTTGCACAAGAACTCTTCCCTGTGTGTGACGACTGACTTCTCCCACAGCCTGTGGTTCACTACATCATCCCTGCAGCTAATGTGTGAGCGATGGATGAATGCACACTGCCTTCGATTCCATACACTTCCCCAGATGGCAGCAACCTACAGTCTGAGTGAATGACAGACTGATTAACAGGAAAGGGAAGAAGCTGTGAGATTTACAGATCCTTACTTTTCTATCCTATGCGTCTTAAATATTATGCATCCTATTTCCTCGCTGGGCTTTGAGTTATCTGTGGTAAAGCTGTACCTTTTCGAGTTCATCTGTCGTCTCCACTGGAAGGATGAGAAGACAGAGCCGCATCTTCTTATATAAAGGCACAGCATCCTCTCACAATTACCTTATGTCAGTCCATAAAAGCAGAATGTTGACAGTCTAGAGCGAAGCTTCTCACTTACTAAGAGCTCTCATCACAAAGGTAACAGGTTTACGCTGGGCTTACGTTTCTTCAGAACATCTTCAGGGCATCTGTTTCTGCCTCTGCTGGAGCACGTGTTCCTCTGATCATGTTTAGTCAATGTGCCTGATGTGTGTTTTCCTTAAGCCTTCCCTCTCCTTCTAACCTTTGACCTCTGCCCTCTCTCCCTCTTTGTTGTGCAGGGCAGAGTCCCCGTACCCTCAGTCGGGCGGACACACAGACACCCTGCCGGCATGCAGACACACAGACGCAGGTAAGTCTGGCCCAGGTGCACCCCACCGTGCCCCTGGCCCTCTGCGGCCCACCCTCTGGTCCTCAGGTCAGACGAGCTCCAAGCCCAGGTCACAGAGGGCCTCCCTTGGCCCCTGACAGGCCTCGACACCCCAGAGATGGGACTCGACACTGGCACGTCGAGGAGTGTTTGATGTGGGGCTGAGCAGGGCTGTGTTACTATGCCTTTAATTAGCTCCAGCAGCTGCTGCTTCCTGGTTGAAGGACCTCGGCACACTCCACTGTCTTCCTAATCTATTCCAGGTGACTGGCGGATGCACTGCGCTCACTCTGGTCATGGGCGCAGTCAGGAAGCAGAATGCTACATGGTGTTTATTGAGAGGAGTCACTCTAAACCCAATACAGACAAGGCTTATTTTGTCTGGAGAAAAAAACAAAACAAAATGGTGTCCGCTTTCAACCCATATCTTAAGGGATAAGAGTACTTCCACCCCATGCTGGTATAATGTTATGCAAATATGTCTCCCATCTCTCATTCTTTGCCAATTACATCTTCCTCATTTTTGGCTACGATTATTACAAAGAGCAAGGACAGTTCTCCTGATGACAGTAAACGTTCCACTCTGTGCTCCTCATCAATGTTTTAAGCCCATGCAAAGAGATCCTAACTGTTGGAAATTTCCCTCTAAGGACTGGCAGCTGGAAATTGATCTCAGATTAGATGCACGCACCTCTCTCCCTGCTGTCTTTTGTCACTCCCAAGTTGGCGGATCGCTACTCATAACTGCACCAGAGACAGAAAAATAGGGAGAATTCACAGTTGGCTTTGGCATACTAATACCCTGGTCTCATTAATTTAATGGGGGCCAGATTCCCTTTACTGAGTGTGCACCAATGCCCTTTGAATTTGCCGGGGCTGCAGGGTGCACAGCACTTTGAAAACCTTGACCGGCATATAAAGCGTGTTTTAATAGAACCCTTTTGAGGCTCCTAGTAGGATGTGCAGTAACTCCTCGCCTTTAAGTTCCCGGACCTCTCTGTGTGATCACATCAGATAGCCGCTCCAGCTGCGGGTACGGCCCTGGATGCGGGAAGGGGGTTGCGAGGTAAATTGGACTAGAGGTGTCCATATCTGAGCAGAGGCCATTCTTTCCTGGAGACGTTGAGTCCTTGAGAAGGGGCGCTGAACGGGGGCTTTGATGTAGAAAGGTGCCCAGTGTAAAAGATTCTGAAACAGGAGGCTTTGAGGGAGATTTGTCAGGATTCCCTTCAGGGAACAGCAGGGGAGTTTGGCCTTTCGTTGGTCAATCGTGCATACAGTGCTGATTTAATTACGTTGCTGTCTCCTCTGTTACTTACCCTGCCATTGAGCTCATCCTGTCCAGGCCAGGGGTTGGCCTCACACCACCGTGTCACTGTCATGGCCAATACAACGTGAAGACGCCCAGCCCCGTCAGCCCACAAAATGGGTGTGACTCAAGAATACCCATGGTTCCTTAAAGAGGTTTCTATGGAGTACAGTAACAATGGTGGAATCTCAGTCAGAATATGGTGCAAAGAGGAAAGAAAGAGAGCCACGTTGTTTTGAATGGTAATCTTGTCTATGATGCATAAGTAATCCATAAAACAATGAATGGATGGAAATATGGTTTCAGAAAAGAATCCCAAATATGGGAAATTTGCACATCACAGCTGAAAGATATGCACAGAAAAGAAACAAAAGCAGTTGAATGCTTATTTACATGACAAAAGCTCCCTCCGTTAATAAGCCACCCTTAACGTTATCACAACCAATAGTAGATGGAGAGATGAGAGATAAGTGTTAGATAACTCTATTTGGAACAATGAAGATATCATGTTTGCAGTGCTCCAGCTTTGGATAAAAAGTAAAAATTGCACTTAGGCAACAGTCAGCTTGAAAATATTTGGGATATTTCTGTGAGGAGCTAGAAGTGCCCCATATACTGTAAAAATGGTCTTTCTTTCAATTTCAAACCCCACAAACATACACAGCATAAAAACATACACCCATAAAAGACTCACATAAAATTCAGCGAAGATTATCCGCCACAGCCTGGAATAAGGCAGGACTCGTCATCCAGGCAGACTGAAGTGCCCTCTAGATACAGTCTAATAAGAGAGGAGTAGAAGGCGAGGCGTGTGGGCCATCGAGGGAGAGGTACAGAGGATGAGCCAGACTCTGGGCCTCCTGTGAAGAACACAGTCAACAAGAAGAAATTGACAGAGGCTAAAAATGGCTGACTCAGCCAGGTATAGGGCAGAGTGTGCCTCATATCTAACAGGATACTATGTTAGCCTCTGTAGCAGGAGAGACAAAACAGCACCACACAGCCCCTCACCGTATAGAAACCAATGTTTTGGACAATGATTTCATTTTCTTAGCCAGCTCTGACGGTAATGATTTCATAAAGCCATTGATTTGTGTGTGTGTGTGTGTATGCGAGGGGGGGGGGCTGGATCACGGTGGCTGAAACGTCGCTAGGTTTTGCGCCTCATTTGTGAATCCATAAGCAGAGAGCGTTGCACTGCTGTAGTGGCTGATACTTACATGCCTCGTACTCTCAAGTGTGGCAGTAATGTATGCTCTCTCCACAGCGCCCATCATCTTTTGATGCGATTCACACACTGATAAGATTCCATCTCTGTGTTACTGTATCTGCTAACAAAGGCAATAGGAGAGGGGGAGGGGGAGAGAGGGGAGAGGAGGGGAGTGGTGGGGGTACAGATATTTAGTGATCACCGTTGACACACACAGTCAGAAGGAAGAAAGTGTTACAAGGCAGATCGGGATCACTCTGAAACGTGACCTGATGTTTTCATTCTTATCCTCAACTAGTGCAGTGCCCGTTCTGCCCGTGCCCATATAACTCATAACAAATTCCTTATACAGACTATTGCTAGGCATTTTAGGGGGCCAAACAGTTAAGCTGCAAGGCACCCATTGTGTTTGTACCTTTTCTTATTCCTCTTCTTCTACCATGGGAGTCTATGACAGCTCATAGAACCGTATGCAATTTGGCAGATTCGGGACCATACTCTGGTTCTTGTCATCAAGTCTCATGTTGTCACCTCAAACATTCTAGCGCTACCAACGTGTCAAAGTTGGAAGTGTGTTTGTACCCACAAATTTTAAGCCGTATGTCCGAAAATTAAATACTGTTGGATTCCTTGGCTCAAGCCGAGGATGCACCCTATGATGTAATTTTCCCCCATATTGGATTTTTTGGATTTTGTGATAAACACTTAAAAGTATCTCCTCCTAATAATTTTTTATCAATCTGCATGAAACTCGGGAGGCACAATCGTACACCAATGTCTACAAAACTCTCACAGGGATTTTTGGAAGAGAAAGTGGCAGCAAAGCCGCCAAACTGGAAAAGATGTCATATCTCAGCAATGTTTTGAGGTATCAAAACCTTATTAGGCACAATCATTGGGGACAGTCCTGTGACCCATGTCACCAAGTGTCATGTCAGCATCTCAAACACTCTAGTGTCACAGTTAGAGTCATGCTGAACCGTGTGCCTGATTTTCAAAATTCAGGTGCCGTTGGAGTCCTTGGATCAATCTGAATTCAACGCAATCCATGTAGTCATTTCCACCACACCATCCACCATATTGTATTTTATGAAAAAGTCCCCCCAAAAATCACAGGCCACAATTTTCTTAAAATCTTCATCAAAATTGGCACAGATGATCTTCAGACCAAGCTTCACAAAAGGTAACACATAGATTTTGAATTTTGGGAATCTTTCGCCTGTGACAGCAAATCGAGATTGGCGGCGAACCCACCAAAAAAGTGAAGTCATATCTCAGCAACATATTTATATATCAAAACCACATTTGGCACACTCATTGAGGACAGTCCCATGACCCCTGCCACCAAGTTTATGTCAACACCTCGAACTCCCTAGTGCCACCAACCTGTCAAAGATGGAAGTGCATTAATGCTGAACTGCATGCCCGATTTTCAAAATTGCAGTAGGGATTTGAATGTGGCTATGGTTTTACTTTACTTGTTTTTGATGCACTTGTTGCACTTCATGTTTGGCTCACATATTTGGGAGCCAAGCAGCGAAGCTGCAAGGCACCCATTGTGTTTGTACCTTTTCCTATTGTCGATACGCAATCGATTGCTGTAGTGACCCCATGACCAAATGGGGTTCATATTGCTTGTAAGGGTAGGTCATGTCATGCTCTACAACTTACTAATTGGACTTGAAATCACCAGATTACATTTTTATGGTTTTATGGTATTTTCATTTACATTTCCAATGGCTGCTTAGTTCAAATGTGGCTATTCCGTGTTTTGCTTGTTGCCTTTAATGCGTATGTTGCGCTTGGCCCCCATTATTGCTGCTTGCAGCTATATTCCTATTGTTATTATTCTGCAATGGAAATCTGGCAGCACCTATAAACGACTGGTCGCTTTTTAATTAACTTTGCAACTTTGCACCATGGTAGAGGGTCATGCCAAGATGCCATGAAATGGATGTTTCGTCTATTGGCCAAAGTGGGGCGCAATAGCAACTGACTGAAATTGTGAAATTTGAACAGGATTAAATATGAAACTTTGCAGACATATGCCTCTCCTCACCAGGAACAAATGTGCCCAACAACCCATAACTTCCAGTTATGTAGATTTTTCCACCATTTTGAATTTTTTGAAAAATACTTCAAATCTATCTAAAGGAACTTTCATCAATCTGCATGGATCTCGGTTCACACAATCTAGGGACCAATTTCTAAAGTTCCATCTTGGCAAAAGTTTGAAAAGTTAAAAAACAGAGCCACTATGAGCCAATTAATATTGTGGACGGTGTGGCTTTTTATACAAAGGTGTATACCTTATGAACAGTTGGACGCAACACCATAAAACTTTGTAGGCATATCACCACTCAGAAATATGAAGCCGATTGGTATAACATGATGGAGCATTACCACATGTGATACCATCAACATATTAACTGCTGTAGATTATAGTACAAGGAAGAGAACTTTAAATTGCTTCCAATGTTTTTTTTTAAATGTTTAAACAGCTGACATTTCTGTTTCTCTCTTGCCGTCTGAGGCTGTATTCTATTGCAAGTCAGAAGTCGATAGTTCCGAGTCGCTATCCTCGCTTTCCAATCTAAACGTGTTAGTGTATCTTAGTTAGTAGTGTTAGTGTATCTTGCTCGGGATACATGGAGGCCCACAGCAAACTCATGTTTGAATGGCAACATCAAAAGCCTCGACTGAGGACCTATATGGATTACCACAGTCTGATGAGCGAAGATAAATGATGCAGGTCTATATAGGGCAGAGTTGAGTGGTTGTGTTCTGCCTTAAAAATTCATGTTTCTGTTTGTGAATACTGTAATAAACATAATTTGATTTTACATTTTCTCTTATTTTAAACCCTTTATCTATCCACCTAGAGCATGCATGGGCAATCATGGTCGATGTACATGCAGGGTTTCATTCCAACCCAACACTACAGCAGCAGATTTAACAGATTATAGCACACTTTAAAATAGACGTAGTATAGTACTGCACGCTTGCAGACTTCTATCAAGCAAAAATCATGGCGACTATAACATTGTTGCAGCATGTTTCACAACACAAACACTATCTACTTAAAGTACAAATTGATGAAAAGGTAATTCTGTGTGCGTCGCCATATTGCTGTGACGTCAGGTGTGATTATATTGGTGAACTCGGGCATGGTGGATCTTGCCTGTGCCGACTTGGAATTCCGACTCTGTTCTATTGCACTTTACTGTCAGAAGTCTTTTTTTCTGAGTGCTGATTAGGCTATAATAGAACACAGCATAAGCCTGCGGTATACTTGCTGTTCAACAACGCATATGCGTAGACAAGCAATTTATGAGGACCTGCATGACCGCGAACAGCACTGTGAATCATAGACGAAACGATCTGTAGAATGGACTATCTCTAGCCTGCTAGGTAGGCCCTACAGTTACTAGGCTACTAATTAGTTAACGTGTTTGTCGTGTTGACAGGGGTCGGTGAACCAACAGATTCACAGCAAGCAAACTTGTTTGGTCATCTAAAGCTACAGTATTAGCTGACTGGGACTGTCACTTATGACTAGGATTACCAATCGTCCCTTAAAATAGGGAATCGTCCCGTATTTGGAAACTAAAAGACATGTCCTTAATTGAACTGATAAGGGAAGCACTTTGTTCCATATTTTTGAAAATTAATGTCAGAGTGATGTTTATTAGCCTATAATGAAACCGTGCAGCTTTGCTGCTGTTTCTCTCTCTCTCTGCCTGCCTGGAAAGAGCTGCTGTGTCCAAAGCAGTGTTGTTGAAGTATCGGTTGGACGCAACACCATAATACTTTGTAGGCATATCACCAAATATGGGACAAAATGTGTGTGTCACGGAGGCGTGAGTATGGTGTCTTAATCATTTGGGAAGGCAAAAATTGAATATAACTAATCAAATTTGTATATTCCAGTTTGTCTAGTTTTACTAAAACTTTATCGTTAAAGATACGCCGAAAGGGACGTTGGAGAACATCTTGCTTGACGTATTTCCACCTGAAATGGGCTGCAAGGGCGGGACATACGTTTAGATGAATTTCATTGGAACGTTATCGAGCGGGCGGGATATTCAACACTTGAGGCTGCAGAGTAGTTGATGTTTTGATTGATGTCGTGTCATTATTGGCCTAAAATCTAAAGTACCTGGTGTCATAATTGCACGTGACCTACCATTTTCCAGGAAGTAAGAAATTATATACTTTGATATAAGATTACATCAAAAGTAGAATTTTGTAATTTTTTTGGCATACATCGTTGAATAGGTGAACACTATGACCAATTATGTGAACCAAAATGGGACAGAATGCTTTTTTCATTTCTGTGCGACTTTAAGCTCATGTGAGCTGAGAATTCTCTACGGTATAAAGTACAGTAACTGCTGATGGGCTTAACCCACATATTTTTTGCTTCCCATTGCTTGTTGTAGCTGAACAGTGTTTTGTTGTAGGTTTCTACATATTTGCAAATCGGGTCTTTTAGACGTCTTTTTCGGACGTCCAAAGACATCCAATAAGGATCCAGAATGACTGGGGTTTTTTTACGTTCAGATACTGAACCTGTTTTGCACATCCACAGACGTCTTAGAGGGGTCCAAGCCAGACGTTCTAATATTGAGGGGTCCAGCAGATGTACAAATGGGGTTCTGGACCGACGGACGTTATTAAGACGATCTGAACGTCTCCCTGATGTCGCATGTTTGCTGGGAACCGAACAACCCCAGATGTTAGCCTAATGAAACTTTGCAGGAACTTGTGCGTTAACTTGCTGTATACCACTGATACTCACGAGGGGGGCTGTGATTGGATCAATATACAGGACAAGGGAGGTCCCATATGGGTCGCAATAATATAAGATAAATAATCTATGAGTTACGCAGCGGCATTCATGCTGCGTTCCAGCTGCATTGGACACTGGGATTTTCTGCCCAAGATGACGTCATACCCTAGTTAAACCCTCGCCCCATCATTGTAGGTCTAATCAAGTTCGCCATTGTTAGCAGTTCCAATTCGCAACAACACACTATATGCTATTTTGTGCATACTGTATGAATACTGTACAGAAACATTGTCATCATACTGCGGAGTAGTATTGACGCCACACCCGAGTTGACTGCATTCCAGAAACAAAAGGCGAAAAAACAACACTTGTGCCTGATCTTTGTAGTTCTAGCCAAGTTAGCCATTGTTAGTAATACCAATGTATGCACTATGCGCTATTTTGCGCAAACACTGTAGTAACATTGTCCACTGATAGAAGATGGTCAGTATAGTCACCCCGAGATGACGTCACACCCTAGTTAAAAACGTTAAAGAAACAAACTGCGATAAACCCTCGCCCCATCATTGTAGTTCTAATCAAGTTAGCCATTGTTAGCAACACCAATAGATGCACTATGCAATATTTTGCACAAACACTGTAGTAACAATGTCCACTGATAGAAGATGGTCAGTAGACTACTGTGTGTACAGCACGACTTCTCGAGAAGCATGGATCCAAACAACTTCACAGTTGAGTCCTGAGCGACATGAAGTTGCCAAACGTCAACTTCATACAGTACAGTGCCCGGCTGGTTCTCAAGATACAGATACAGAGGTTTGTGACATTAGTTTAAGGCATAGTATGCTGTTTTGGACATTTAGCCCTATGTGGAAGTGGCCCTGTCCACTTCCATTGTAAAGAAATTTGAGTTGGACGAAATTCTCTATCTAGCTCAATACTTGAGCAATCATGGTAATGGTATCTATATGTCTATTGCGCGATCGTCTCACAGAAAGAGGTCAGGGAAGAATTTTTACAGCTCACTTTTCTGGCCTTGGGTTAAACTGTTTTTTTGCTTCTCTCTGGATTATGTAGGGATGGGACCTATGCCCCCCCCCCCCCCTCCCCTCCATTGCTCTCTGTAAAGCGCATTGTGTTGCATCTGTGTATGAAATGCGCTATACAAATAAAGATTGATTTGATTTGAGGTTCATGTCAGACAGATCGCATAATACTATGCATAATACGCAAAATAGCATACCTATCCTTTAAGATACTGCCTCCCTTTCACACATCCTAGAGGCATACTCATCAATACACAAACAGAACTATTGTGCTGTGTGTATGCCAAAGCAAACATACTCCACCGTATAACAACTTCAGTGTGAAGTTGAATTTCTGACTCTGGATTGTATGTCTTGTTTGTTCAACAACAACAAAAAGAACAGAAGGCACTGTAGCTAAGTCTTCAATACAACAGAACCAGGCAATTCGTTCAAGCATTACACCATCAAATTAGTTTTCAAAAAGGTTTTACATTACATTTATTTATAATTTTATATAACATAATTTTATGTCATTTAGCAGACACTTTTATTCAAAGCGACTTACAATAATTGCATTTAACATAGGTAGTCAGTGTATTACTACTCGCCAGAATGTACATCTCATCAAAGTGCATCTTCTTTCTAAACAAGTGACTAAAAGCATACATAATCTAGCGCTAAAGCCAAAGTGCAAGAGTAGCAAAATATAGTTTAATTGAATTAACATATTATGTCATCATCTCATTTTATGATTTGTGGGATGAAAACTGTTTTCATTTCAGCATTGAATTTTGATTTAATTTCATTCCAAGCGAAATTATATAGCCTCTTGAGGTTTGTTCCCTACCTACATGCACCAACCTCTTTCTCAACTTTCAGAGAGAGAGAGAGAGGCATCCGATCTTCAAAGATAAGTATTATTTAAGAGACTTTGATTCATTTGGCAGCTTACATATTCCTGTCTCAAAAACCTCAAGCTAGTCAGAGACACACGGCAGGCTTTTTTCAGCTTCAGAGGAGAGAAAGAATTTGGCTTGGTCTAAACACCCCCCCCCCCCATCTCAATTCTCCTTTCCAAAGATGGGCCCTTTCTCATCTTCTAGTAGTCTTTGCACATTGGGTGACTATGTGCTTCACAGGTGGGAGTCTGCCTCCATCGAATAAGCCAGTTCACTAAGGACGGGATTTGCCCCTGTTATTTTTCTATTAGGGAAGAATTATGCTAAGCCTTCAGAAGCCATCTTTGTGTTGCTATGGCAGCCCATATTTCCTGCCGGGTTGCAACCTTGAATGACTACAGTGCAAAGCCAAGTAGCACCAAGGCCCTTTGAGGATTAGAAATGTGGGGCTCATAGTTATGCAAAACACATCAGATATGATTGAACCTTGAAAAGCTGAATGACAAGTTTTATTGAGATGGCCGCTCTTTTCATCTGATCATTGTGATTCTAACATTCCCAATCACTTGGCGTAGCTTAGATCTTTCACAGGCTTTTGTTTAGGTTACCTCTGTCTGATAGAACTTTGGAGCTTTGCCAAATGAATGTCCAGAAACATAAAGCCTCAGTCTGTGATCGAAAAGTAAATACATTTCTTTTGTTTTTGTTTTGGTCAGTCAGTTAGTGTTGGTGCATGAAAAATATTTCCTATTGGATCGATCGATCTATGTATCTATCATCATTGGATCCCTCTCGGCCTACATAATCTACCAAGCTAGTTTGGAGTTGATTAGTGTAGCATGAAGAATAACTGCCCATTGGGGAAAAACTGATGTGCTGGATTCTGTTGTATGGTAATTAACCTTGCAAAATGGTTTACTTTTTGATAGCAAACTGGGGTTTAAAATCATAGGCCTATCAGTCCAAATGTTTTAAGCAAAAAGTGGAAATGCCATCAGAAGCATCCATGTTGCAATACATGTGTGAACGCTTAAAAACTGTAGTAGCCTAGTTACAAGTTAGAAAATGGGTATGAATTTGAAATTACCAACTGTCTGAGTGGAGCATGTGTGAATGGGGAGCATGGTTTTCGCTGAATATTTCAAAAACGATAAATTTGGCATCGCTTAGACATTTGAATGTGAGTGAAAGTAAGGAAATCTGAACCTTTTGCTGTATTCTATGTGAAAATAGGTCTGTGAAAATTGTAGGAGAGCAGCAGTTTGCAAAATTTGTGGATATTTTCAAATCACCAACTGCCACCACAACGGAACATTCTGTCATTCATTTCAATGGGACAAAAACTATGAATAAAACTTAATTGCAACCGCTTCTATACATGACACATGTCCTTATGTGTGACCGTTCGTAGCATGATATTTAGACCAATCAGGAGTCACCAATACCATTGCACACCAGCACTAGAGGCCATGTAGATTTCTTATATTTATCGTCTTTTTTTGTTTTAGCTTCCATCTTATTTTTCCTGCTTTGTGTTTTATAATCATTATTATTATTATTATTATTATTAGTAGTAGTAGTAGTAGTAGTAGTAGTAGTAGTAGTAGTATTATAGTAGAGATTACTCATAATCTGGGTGTGATTTTTTAGTGGGTGAACACTTAATGACATCATCACAAAGAATGCCACACGTGCACGCACATTCACACGCATGCACACTCAAAAATAGACTTCAAATAGTGGCTAGATAGAGGATTGATTTATGCTTATTTTAGCTGCTGTATTATAATAACTAACATTATAAACAACATTTATGTGTGTGGCATTGCTTAATTTAACCACACACAAATCATGTAAACTATATATATATATATATAGAGAGAGAGAGAGAGAGAGATTATATATATATATATATGTATATATAATCTATATCATATATGTATATAATTCATGTATATCTTGTATCTTGTCTTTATACTTTTTTACCTCTATATTGCTTAGTGTGTGCATAATCTAGGAGCTACGAAGAACATTTTACATAATACATAATACTTTAGTGTAGTATGTGATAGGGATGCACCGATATGAACATTTTGTCTGATACAGATAACAGATATTTACATTGCTGTCATGGCCGATATTTACCAATGTCGACATGATCTGTATAATAACAAGTCACAGGTAATCACAGGTAAACACTATTTCCAAAACATTTGGAAAAGCTGATAAATCAAGATCTCTCTCAAGATTTTCCTCTCAAAACCAACACACAACAGCAGCTAAACAGAAATAATTATTGGTCGTTCACATCTGCCCTGTTTTGCCGATGTTTTCCGATACCAATATATTAAAAAATATTAACATTGGCTGATTCCGATATCATTGCCGATATATCGTGCATCCCTAGTATGTGACACAGCTGACTTTGACTAATGTTGACTTAATCATGTCAGTTAGAAGGTAGAAGGTCAGCGAACTATTCAAACCAAACGCATACAGTCAAGTAAGGCCGGTGTTCTGACGACTTATGCTGCCTTGTTGCAATATGCTACCATAGAGCGAATTGGTGGCAAAGATGTTACAATTGAATATATGATATAATATAAATATTCTCCTCATATTTGATAGAGCGTATTGGTCTACTGAAATATAAGGTCCCTGAAATCTTACATAAAGATGCGATCAAAATATGCTCCCTGTATTCTTACAGTACACTTACCCGTGTTTGATAAAAAAATAAAAAATAAATGGTGCTTAAAGCACAGACCTCCACCCATGAATGCATTTCATGGCTCTGTGTGCATGTTAAGACTTACATTAGTTAAGTCGAGAACTTCATGTCAGTCCACCCTGTGATTTAGATCCACTCCAGAATTTAATACGTTATTAGTTGACACATGCTACAGTTTCATGAAAATTGGTCCAGTAGTTTTTGCATAATCCCAGTCCAAAAAATGAATGGACAAACCAGGAAACAGCTTGTGGACCCATGATTCAAATCGGCTCCAAAATTTAATTGGCTCTAAGTTGGCCCATGCTACACCCCTCCACCGAGTTTCATGAAAATCGGTCAAGTGGTTTTTGTGTAATCCTACTAACAGAGGAACAAACAAAGAAACAAACACGTGACCGAAAACTTTACCTCTTGCCCTGTGCTGTCTCTGGGGCGAAGGTAAAGATGTCATATGCTGCGTTCAAGTGCACCTCGGAAATATCGTAATTACTCCATTTATGAGTAACAAGCACATGAACGGCCCTCCAAAGTTGTAACTACAACTGGGAAATTGGGAAATAATGATGATACCCGAGTTTTCGAGTTGTGACGTTGCATGTAATTTTGGACAGCCAAAATGGTGGAAAGTATGAAAAACATGTCAGCTTATTGACGACATAAAATTATATATTTTGCTACTCTGTTCATAGAAGCTATCATTTGCACACTTTAGTGTATTCAGCTATTAGCTGTATCAACATTGATGAAGAAGTCTAAATGAAAGAAATAATGGTAGTGATTATAAATCAGCCACAAAAAACAGCCTTCGTTCTGGTGTCCATATTTGTTGATGCTTTGTTTCTTTTTCCAACCAAGAGCACTTGAATGCATCTATGCCGTAATTACGACTTTACAACTGGTAAGTACAAGCTTCCAAGGTACACTTGAAAGTAGTAATAAAAATGTTAAAAGTTATATACACACATGCGCAGAACCACTAGGTGTGCTGGATGGTGTGTTATGTCATTGCAATTGCTTATTATTCAACACAAGTAACATTTGTTTACTGTAACATTATCAATCATTTCTATTAGGCTACATACTGTATAATGCAGTTTGAAGTTTAGTTTGCAATCCCTAAAACACACCAAGCAGCAAGCCCAGTAGGCAGCGCTGCCTCGATAAAAATCACCAGTGTTACTCACTTTTGATGTTTTGATGGATGAACAAACATCGCAGCCCAGTTTGCCCGATCTCCTTCATCCATACAGCAGAAGGTATGCTTCCCACCTCTGTGCTAGAGTTAGCAATCATAGAAGAGGAGGTTGGGGCCTGGGGGAACGTTGCCAGTCCAGGAAGTTAGTATCTGAACTACTGGAGGTAACTTTACCGTTGCTTCGGTGCTGGCTGTTTGCTATTTGTGGCTGAAGAAGAACCAATGCTGTTTTTCTTTTTCCGGCTTTGTTGCAAGGAATCTAATGCCTACGTGTTCCAGTTGTAATGGAAACTTACCTGTAGTTTTTTTCTCAAGTTCGATGTCAAAATTGTCACCAAAAACGATACCTGAACCAAAAGTTAATAGGGCCCATGCTACACCCTTCGTTTTGTGAAAATCGGTCCTTTAGTTTTTGCGAATCCTGCTAACAGACAAACATACAAACAAACAAATGCACAAACACATGCCACTGAAAACGACAGTTACATATTGTAACTCTAGTTCTATGATTGGAGCGGAGCCCCACAGGGCTAGCTCCTATTGGCTGGTGAATCCCAGCTAGCTACAAATGACTGAAGAAAAAAAAATATACATGCACCCGTGTCCAACCAGGTCCGGTGCACCATCGTATAAGTGGGCTTCATCTGCACTTTTGGAACGAAAAATAGATCTGTGTGTAAAACAGCTCTGCTCCCATCACCCCGTGATGAGAAAAACTGTCAGCGCTCTCAAATCCCTGACCCGCTTGCCCGATGTCAATGGCCACCGAGGGATGAGCCAGGGTCCCGCAGATGCCATGGCCATCACCTCCGCATACCAGAATCACTGATATCATAGGGCCTCCGACTGTATCCTGGCTAACAATGGTAAGATTAGTCCCACTGGTGGGAAAGCAAACAGCAGCACCTTTGGCCAGGGGGCATGCGCAAGCGCGTCCACTCCTAGTGGAGGCTGGTCCCACTGACTCAGAGAGAACCAGAGGGGACACTTTGCATTCTCTTTCGAAGTGAAGAGATCCACCTCTGCCCTCCCGAACTGAGCCCATAGCTAAGCCACAATCGGAGGATGTAGGCTCCACTCACTCTCACAGGATCTAGACGGAGCCATGTGAACCACCTCTGGGTGCACCTCATGTGTAGCAGACCCAGTGATACCACCACGTCAGCTGCTGCCATGAGACCCAGAAGGCACATGACCGAAATGACAGAGACCTTCATAGAGGGACAGAACATGCTGAGACTCTTCTCCAGCGTTTCTCTCCTCAGTTCAGACAGACACGCTCTCATGTGACCGTGTCCAGATTGATACCTAAATAGACAATCTGACACACAATTGACTGCAAACCCTAGGTCGGTGAGATGACTCACCACCCAAGCAGTGTGCATCAACGGCAGAAGAGGCGACGGAGCCAGAACCAGCAGGTTGTCCAGGTATGCCAGGATCCTGATGGCCAGCCAGCACAGTGGTCTCAACGCCATCTCCACACAAATGGACAAGGTCCTGAGGGCGAGCGATTATCCAAAGGGGAGTCTGGTATATTTGTATGCCACTCCCTCGAAGGCAAAACGCTCACACTGTCTGTCCCCGGCAACAAGCGGAAACGTTTTAATTGTCGTAAAAGCAGAAAAACGTGCCACTGTTCGAATCAAGGGTCTGACAGTAAGTACACTCAGTACTCGTCAAGCGTGTAGCCGCTCTACCAAAACCCCACAGGGAATGACTCAGCCGCTCGATTCGGGTTAGTGACTGCCGCCGGAAGGGCTAGCGCTGTGCTGCTATATCCCGCCGGTGATCGCAACAGGGATTGTGACACATTCAAACAGGGCAGTACAGCCACGGCGGACCTAGGTGCACACACCCCCTTACCAACCTCAGAAGTGAAACCGGCAGGTGTCACGTCTGCTAATATAGCAGCATACCTCTAACCTGAGGGCGTGACACATTCAAACAAGGCAGTGGCGGGCCAGCGGCTCTTGTTGAACGTTGTGGTTTTACTGTACCGGTTGGACCAGCGGCTTTCGAAAAGCTGTGCCCGGCGAAGCGTTTCTTGCACAGTGGAAGTCTCACGTTACTATAGAGGGCGCCACAACTGCAGAACTTCTCAGGCAGACTAGACAGCATCAGCCAGGGCGTCCTGAGGGACACAGCCGGCTCCACGGTGAGTCGCTGTCTAGTCATCTTCTTTCTTCTCAGTCTTCTTGCGAGCTGAAAGTTTCAAAGAGAAGATGTGCAGGCAAAGCCCGCTTATACAGTGGTGCACCAGACCTGGTTGGACACATGTGTATAGGTTTTTTTCTTCAGTCAATTGTAGCTGGCTAGGTTTCACCAGCCAATAGAAGCTAGCTCTGTGGGGTGGAACTCTACAAAATAGAACATTACCTCTCGCCCTGCGCTGTCGCTGTGGCGGAGGTAGGCTATATCGTGCAGTGTGATATCAATTGGTATTGCTATGGCTAATTTGGCTAGAACGTCAAAGATGGGGCAAAAGTGGGTTTTTCATTCTTTGTTTGTGGAACATTTTTAATGGTGGGTTCCTTTTGTATCGGAAACATCAGGATTCCCGAGGTCGACATCAAAATCGGCATCAAATAGCCTACATCACCTGAACTTGTGAGTTCCGCTATTTTACTCGGGGTAAGAAATCTACTCCGACATCATCAACGTCACCTGCTGACTTCAAACAAGATGGTTAATTCGCGCATCAACAATAAGTGAAAGCTGTAATAAGACTTTTTAAATCAGTCATAGGCCTTACACATAGTAGCCTACTGTCTATTGACGTCTATCAGTTGACAATGTTGTTACAAAGTTATCTTTACGAAGTTATCTTTACGTAGGCTAAATAAAATAAACAAAAATCTATAGGCCTATTTTGGTGATTTGCCATTTAAACCACACTTTCGGGTTATGTAGGAGTGAGGATGAGCTGCATGATTTTTTTGTTTTTGTATGCACGGATTGATAAAATCAGGCCAGGTTCAGCCTGGCTTATGTGCATGGCTGGCTTGTTTCTGTTCAGGATGGAAGCTAGTCATGCCACTGAAATAGCTGTGAATTGAAATGACATGAAATAATGTCTGATAAATTAAGAAAGGTCTTGTCGCCTGGACACATCAGTTCCAATGCTTCCAATGCTAATCCAGCACAATAAGAGCGAGATAGCCAGTTAGCTCATGAGCTCACAACAACTAGTAGCAGCTTCCATAACATTAATGGTAGCGGTCAGTGGATAAAGCAGTTACACTGATGATTCCTGTAACGTTAGCAATTTTGCTGCAATTGGTTCAACTTCTGCTGCAATTATTGGTTCAACTCAGGCCGAATCCGCTGGCGGACCTCCGGCCGAATCCGCTGGCGGGTTCCTGGCCATTTGCACATTGAATGGCAAGCGGACCTCTGGTGGATTATTAGCGTCAGGGACAGCGGTCCGCTAGTAATCCGAAATGCTCCCGCTATTGCTCCACCACCATTCCACCGGTAGTTTATTGTCTATATCCTAGGCCCATTGGCCCTAGGCTTATGGATTTATATTGCTAAATTAACTTAGTCTGAACATTTTATGGGTAACCCTTCCTTTCATAGTCCCCCAATTACTAAACATTTACCTGGTATATACATGCAAAGTATAGCCTAATATATAATGGGTAATTACTGAGACACCTATACTGTAGGTATAATTTCAAAACAGGAGTATTTCAAATGTTCAATTACTGCACATACATTCATAACTGACATAGCACCACCAGGTAACCACATTTTTACATAGCTTCTATAACATCCATTAACAAAAGGTCTCCCAAACAGGGGCTTGAACCCCTGACCTTTGGCATGGGAGGCAGACGTCCTATCCACTATACTGCCCTATCCACTATACTACCCACTATACTGCCCTATCCACTATACTACCGAGGAACTTGATACTGTGTGATGTTGTAATGGTTTTATTTTGGTTTTCTGGGACCACTGCCTCTTGTGGTGGCACAATCAGTCTGACAGTTAATTTATCTGCAAAACAGACTGTACATTTCCTTAAAGATAAAAAAATAAGCGTTTTGTTCCCATGGGATCGCTCCCGTCCGTCTGAAAAAAAAAAAAACATTTACCTGGTAAATACATGCAAAGTATAGCCTAATATATAATGGGTAATTACTGAGACACCTATACTGTAGGTACAATTTCAAAACAGGAGTATTTCAAATGTTCAATTACTGCACATAAATTCAATAACTGGCATAGCACCACCAGGTTACCACATTTTTACATAACTTCTATTACATCCAGTGACAAATAATTTCCCACAACGGGGCTTAAACCCCTGACCTTTGGCATGGGAGTCAGGCACTTTATCCACTACACCACTGAGGATCTGTGTAGCAACATAGAACTGCAGGTCAACAACACAACGGAGGAAGGGAGGGAAAGAGGGAGGGAGGGAGTGACAAACGGACTCTTGCTATCTTTGGTGCGTGTGTCGCCGGCACGCACAAAAAAACAATCATACTCAAAGAATTGGGGGACACCACGCCCACTACCCCTGAAGGACATAGGCTACAGAAAATGTGTTATTGATCAAATTCAAGAACAGAGGGCAACAGTAGTCTAGGCTTAGGCTACTATTGAGTGAAAATAAAAATAATAATAGGCTAGTGTTATTTTTTAATTAGCCTAGCCTACTTTATTGTATAAATTATTATTGTTTATTTCAGAGATTGCAGAGATTATCGTTTAGGCTAGAATTCGGGCTCTTACAAAGCACAATTATGAATGGGCCTAACCCTTGCTGACATTTCTTTGACCATCTCTTAGAGATTTTAAATTGATTGGGGCTCTCACTGTTGTTTTCAGGCCGTCGTTCAAAGCTTTAACTTGTTTGTTCTTTTTTTCTTGCTTTAACTATTTTCAAGAGATGTACCTATACAGGAGACAGCTAGCCTACTCAAAGCAGACACATGATGAGGTTTTGAACGTATGCGATTGACACTATTGTGGCCACAACGCACAACAGGAGACTACTTTGAAGAGGCAAGTGCGTATCAGATTTCGCTTTGAAAATAGTGGCCGTGGACAAGTTTCGGTAGCCTAGACCTGTTGAATTCGCATGGAATCAGACTTGAGCTTTAAACAACGGCTCCGAAATGGAAACCTTAAAAGGTTAGAACTCAAACTATAAAGCCTAGTTACAAAAAAGATCTGGATTAAATGGAACGCACATTCTCTCTCTCTCTCTCTCTCGCGCGCGCGCTCTCTCTCTCTCTCTCTCTCTCTCTCTCTTTCTCTCTCTCACACACACACACACACACACAAGTTCTCATTTTCCAGCTACTGAAACTCAGGAGGGACAGAGAGACTTGCTATGTAAATAAATAAAAAAGTTGACAGTTTATCCAAGGAGACTGGAATTTTTGCTAAATAAAGTGCTGCCATCAGAGCAACGTCTTGTTGGCAGTGCACGTTGCAGTGTGGGAATTGATCAGCCTCGACCTCAAGCTGTGTCCTTGTCAGCTGACAGGCCTGCAGAAGATGGTACATTTGCCCTTGTCAATGCTTGAGTGATGTCCCAAAACCTGTTCGCTAACTGCCACTCTCACATCAACTTGATTTCAACGTCCTTCCTCGTCTCTTCTAACTAATGAACCTTGGATGTCCTCTCAGGACAGAGTAGCCTCTGTTTTTCACTTTCCAAATAGCCTAAAATGTTTTTGTTTTTGGTGTCAATGTTCAGCTCAGTTTGACACACGTGGCATTCACATTTTGGTTGTTCTGTTGTCACCGTTGTGCTCACTGAAAGTGTTTTCCGTGTGAGATTTGGTCTGCTTTGATGTCAGGGTCTCAAGAGAGCTGGTTTGAGCATACTATCTGCGTCAACTCTCCCCTAACACCCTCTCCTGCAAAGCGTGACACAGAAGCTGCCAGAGCAGAGATTGACTCATTCCCTGGTGACTACCAATGAGTGCGGGGTGCCATCACAGTTATTACTATCTTATGAAGGCATAAACTTTCTGTAACTACCTAAAAAAAACTCTATGGTTTAACATTGATCATTCTCTCAGCTTGCCTATCTGTTTTGATCAGTGTGTGTTTAAAAGTGGAACATTTGGCATCTGGTTTCCATTATAATTGGGCAAATTCAAAAATGTGATAAAGGAAATTCCGGTCGAGGTCTGTGCATGTTTTAAATAGCCTAATGTTGCCATCACGTCATCAGTCGAATGTGTACAATTGATGCATAATGATATTATATATTGTTTATGATTTTGAAATGTGAATATCCTACTTTGTAACCAGCTCCATCGCAAATGAGACCTTGGTGTCAATAGGTTTTCCCTGGATCAAGGGAGCCTAAAGTAAAATTAAAGATTAAGATAAGATAAAACAAATGAGTTACGAGGCATATAGAAAAGATAGATTTAGGTCATAAACAAAACCACTTTGGTAGTGCATATAGGTTACTGTAGCCTATATCATTTGCCAATGTTAGTTGCACAGCTTCGAAAATGTTAAAAGATAAACTTGATGATTCAACACGGGGGCTTCCACCTGCAGTGTTGGTTGTTGGTCAGAACTATTTAAATAAGAAAATTGTATGTCTCGCTGACCTCCTAGAGTCTTTAAGTCTCCTACATTACTTTGTAGCAAAATGAATAGTTTTGTTGACAAATAGATAGGCCGGCCATTTTAAACTGGGAACTCCAGTGCCTATAGGCTAGACTATCTCAGAAGGCTTTTGTTGGACAACGCGTGATTGCCACACATGTACAGGTGTAGGCTACTTGGCAACCGGGTCCTTCGAGGTGAACCTCTTACAATGGAAATGGTTAAGTGTTACCCACATAGTCCCGAAAGAAGGCTTCTTTTCACATGAAGGCGATGGACCACTTCAGCATTTACGTTCGGTACAAAAAAGATGATGCCCTCTCTATCTCGTGTAAACACGGCCTATATGCATTGTGTAAATTACGTGGATTAGCCCCGCCTTTGTAGTGTGAACACTGGACCTCAGTGTTCACACAGTGGCTCAATCAACCCTCCTCCAAATCCGTTTGGCCTTAACTCTCTCATTGACAAAATAAAGGAAGTGATACATCCGTTCACTATACCTTAACATTACAGTGGGGAAATCGAATTCACATTAAATCTTGTTTTGAAAATAGGCCAATAATTGTGTGAATTAGACTTGATCTTTAAAACAGGCTTGTCCAGATTTATTGTGCAAAGGCAATCTGCGCAAATTTGCTATCTGAATTTTGAAAGTGTTGCTCCATAAACAGCTGCACAGAGCCTCTAAGCTATATTTCATTTCGGCACACAAAACAATGCCAAATTGTACAATTAGGCTACAGGCCTTAATTTATCCTGAGCATAGGAGAGAAATCCCATTAAAAGGCTTGCCGTCTGGTAGAGGTCTAAATGGAAATTGAAGACGTTACATTGCCCGAAACATGTTAAAATGTTAGCAGGGACCTGGCGTGCGTGTGTGTGTGTGTGTGTGTGTGTATCCTATACTAGGCTACTTCAGAATAAGAAATCAGAATCAGAGTTCGTATTATTGCCGTTGTAGTTTTAGGCTACTAGGAGTTTGCTTTCGGGCATGGTGCATAACATGGAGATAACAGGGTGCAGGGACGAGACGGGCCGGTGCAAGGGGCAGTACAAAATATGATTTCAAAATAAGAATATAGGCTATGTATATATATATATATATATATATCGCTCTCTCTTTCTCTCTCTCTCTCTCTCTATATATAGGCTATATTCTTATTTTGAAATCATATTTTGTGTGTGTGTGTATATATATATATATATATATATATATATACACACACACACACACACACACAAAGTGTAGTGCGATCAGTGTAGGCTACAGTGAGTGTAATGTGTATGTAAGTGTCTGTGTGTGCGGCGTGATGTGAGTGCGGTGTGCATACACTTCCAATTCTGATATGTAGGCCTGTTAGCCCGAATAGAATTGCATGGTTAGACTTTACGAATTTAATATAGGCTTATTAGTGCGTCTACAAAGTCACTTATATTGATATTATATTGACACTGCTGTTCTCATGAACAAATTGCCTATTTAGCATGATTATTAGCCTAAAATGTGAGGGTTGATGTTCGAATGACGAATCCAATATTGTTGTAGCTAGCCATTTCGTTTCTTATATAACAAGAAAGAGCACATTACCCAGTCAGAACAGCGCTAAGATAAATTAAATATTTAAGCCTGCTGGCTAAATTAGTCAAGTGTGAAAATCTTTTTTCTTTTTATTAAATTAGCCTAAACTTCTTCACACTTGTAATCTTTAATTTGCATGTTAACATTTCTAAAAGACTTGTTTTTATGATTTTAGATGAAAAAATAGGCAATACTGTGCTACAATCAGGCTGTTGGACCCTTTTTTTGAGAAGCATCAAAATCGAACTTTACACACAAATATAGCCTAAACAAAAAAGTTATTGACTCTTTGCTTATGTATGTAGTCTATGCCAAAATACTGAAACGTGTTTCGTTTGTCCTCTTTTGGCTACTGCTCTGATCGAAATGTATAATCTCTGAGAAGATTTGTGATTGGTCACAATTCATCAGATGTAGGCTAGCTAAATGACTAATTTGCCTATTTCATCTCTTGTTGTTGAGTTTGAAGCAGCTAAAAAAATACCGTCTTGTCATTTTTCGGGAATGGAGTTTGCTTGAAATACGATTTGAATGATTCAATAATATGAATGCATGCCTACATGATTCACTGTCTGTTTATGAGCCATCATTTTTCGACCTCTTACAGTAGCCTATGGGAGGAGCTTTTGAGTTGAGTTTTCACAGCAGGAGCTACTGAACGTTGTCTGAAATGCACGAGGTTAAATAGCTGATAATAGTTGGCTAATTCAACAGGTGAGTTACAGTTAAAGGTAGGCTAATGTTCGGCTATAAAACGAATGCCTTCACTGATGTGAGACCGAAAGTTATTTATTTTGCATGTAGACAGCGTGCTAAAGGTGAGCTCTGCACCAGATGTCAGGCGTGGAAAAGTTGCAGATAAGTGGCCTGTTTGAACGAAATAGGCGGTGGAAACAAAAAATCTTTACAGAAGATTTAGCAGGTAGGCTAATTTATGTTTGTCAGAGATGCAATTCAGCTAATATGCAAACAACAAACTAGGCCTAAAGGTGGCCTTGGCTAAAATAAAAAGTAACAATCAATCAATCAATCAATCAATCAATCAATCAATCAATCAATCAATCAATCAATAAATAAATAAATAAATAAATAAATAAATAAATAAATAAATAAATAAATAAATAAATAAATAAATAAATAAATAAATAAATAAATAAATAAATAAATAAATAACAGGCCCACTACCTCTTCACGTGATAGCCGACGTCACTATGACAACTGTAATTACCGTATCTGAAATCACCTCCCCCCCAACAGCTTTTTTTGCCCTTAGAACTCCAAGACTGACTGACTTTCCCAGGAGGCCAAATTAGGCAATTAGCCTGGTAGCCTATCTATAGCCTGCGTCACACACTAACATTCCCGGCGGTAGAGGACCGAACCAAAGGCAGTGTCAAGTCATGCATGTCATTCATAGACATTTGTTATTTATTTATTTATTTATTTATGAAAGAAATGCGCCATGTGTCGTTTATAATGCCTCAGTTTAATATTTGATTATTATTTTACCAGTAGCGTAGGCTAGTTCAAGGGACTAAGGCTATAGCACATCAGGGACATGCATTTCAACAGTTTTTGTAAACAGAGACATGTAATCAATATCTATCTATCTATCTATCTATCTATCTATCTATCTATGGCCTATTGGTTACAAAATAACACATATTCCGATGAGTCACTATGTTTGATCATTGAACCATTTTTCACCTGTGACCACTTTCAAAATGGACGGTAATTAATTGCAATAAACGTAATTATACTGACCATTATTAAATTCTGAGAAGTCTGAACGTATTGTGATGATATGCAAAACAATGTCGTTTGTGTTATTGTTAAAGATCCCGCATACAAAACTTTACTGAACGTACTGTACTATTATGCATTTTAGATGAGTGCTGTCTTTATGAAGACCATAGGCTGGAGTGTTAATCACAGTTTGAGTATCTGAGCACAGGTGTCATTACATTTACTATGCGTGCACAGTGCCTTGGAATTGTTCTATGATGAGAACACGTTTCATTATCTTACAATACCATTATGTTCTCAGGGCGACAGTTACAAAGCAAAATTGTCGATTTGAAGTGCATTTTTGAAGGTAGCTGTCTGTTACTTATTGTACAGTTTGACTGTGTATGTGTTGCAGGCGGAACACCTGAGCAGGAGGCTTGCCAGGACATGGATCCTCCTTGTTATGACCAAATAAAGGTGATGTGAAAAGATGATAATAGGCTATCCAGGTGACAACACATCTCTACCTTATTACACGGTAATAACCAATGTATTACTTAGTAATAATGACATATATTCATAGGATTTTGTAACTGTGATAGAATGTGATCCTTGTATCTTGAGTTGTATCTATTCACTTAATTTCTTTGATGTTGATGTCTATTGATGTGTGAATAAAATACTTTGAATTGAATTGATTGCGAGGAGTTTCCACCCACTATAGCTGGTGTAAGAGGGGGCTACAGCAGGACCTTAGTCTGATGAGGTCATGATTGAGGAGCCATTCTACCTGATTGTGAACTCCATGTGCAGGAAGGATGGACACGACCCACACTGTATTGGATGAGGTGAGGAGGAGGACATGGTGATGCAGACAGGGCTCCATGTGCAGGAAGGATGGACACGACCCACACCCATTGGATGAGGTGAGGAGGAGGACATGGTGATGCACACAGGGTTTATAAGAGAGGGTTGTGTGTGTGTGTGTGTGTTTTTTTTTTATTTTTTAGATCAGAGGAACATGATGTAGCTTAGAACACTGTTATGTGTTCAAGTCCACCTGAGGCCAAGTGTTTATTTATGAGTGTGTCAGTGTGTGTGTGTGTGTGTGTGTGTGTGTGTGTGTGTGTGTGTCTGTGCCCATGTGTGCGTGCCCATGTACGTTGTCTGCAGCCTATTAAGTGGAGTTTAACCCCTGTGTTCAGGGAGTCACGTCCCCTGAACACGACAAGCTCCATTCTCTCTGCTGCATATTAACATTTTACTCTAACCCCAACCCCCCCCCACCCCCCCACCCCACCCCGCCTTCACTTTTGTCCTAAGAGGGCAATTAAGGAGGCAAACGTTTTCCCCCAGATAAGCTGGCTGCCAGCTTTGCATGCTAATGTAATGCCAAGTGGTTACAAATAGTGAGTGCTCTAATTACTCACACTGTTTTTTTTTCAATCAGAAATGGATGAGAATTACAGAATGAGGTCTGAGAAAGACGCCACCTGACAGGAGAACGAACCCATCATCATCCTGGTTTGTGCTTCCTGTCTGTGTACCGGTGGGCACGCGTGGACCCATACTGGTGTTTAAGTGTGTGTGTGTGTGTGTGTGTGTGTGTATGTGTGTGTGTGTGTATGTGTTGCATTAGTCCATATGTGTGTTTAAAATTTTAAATCATTGAAAATCAGCCTGTACACTATGGCCAAAAAGGATGTGTGTGTGTGTATGTATATGTGTGTGTGTGTGTGTGTATGTATATGTGTGTGTGTGTGTGTGTGTGTGTGTGTGTGTGTGTGTGTGTGTGTGTGTGTGCAAGTGCACATGTGCATGCGTGCGTGTGTGTGTGTATGTGTGTGTGTGTGTAAACTCATCTGCCTTTCTGTATTGCAGACTAGGGAGCAGCCCTCTCCATCCCTGATCCTGTTCCTGTTCCATCCTCTTCCTGACTGCACAGGAAGTTGATCCCTCCCATCAGCCCCAGCTGCATTTAGCACCACACAATTACCGCCTGCCCCAGGTGCACTGCATAAATATACACCATATACCACACATTTGGTATATATCATTAATACACCATATACTGTACCACACACTTGGCACATATCATTAATACACCATATACTACACACTTGGTACATATCAGTAATACACCATATACTGTACCACACACTTGGTACATATCATTAGTTATATATTATTAATACACACCATATACTATGCACTTGGTACATATCCACAATATACCACACACTTGTTAATTAACAATAATCATGAATATACACTGTATAACAGACTGATCAGAATTAGAATCATTTTATTGCCAATGCCATGCAGTTTTTCAATGTACTAGGAATTTGCTTTCGGTCATGATGCATAACATTGAGACAACATTGGACACGGTGCAGGGACGAGACTGGACAGTGCAAATGTGCAAAGACAGGACAGTGCAAAGGGCAGGTGCAAAATGCTAGTGCAAACAAGCATAAGCTAAGAAAAAGAACAATATACAAAAAGCAGTGCAGTCAGTGTACATACAGTGAGTATGCAGAGTGTTGAGTGTGGGTTGTGTGTACAGTATATATGTGCGGCGTGATGTGTGAGTGCGGTGCGTCCTCTACATACATTCAGGTCATATGCAAGTGTCTGTTGACAGTGTCTTTCAACGGTGGAGTCTGTGGTGGGGCGGGGGGGAGGGGGGGGGGTAGTCAGAGGGGCAGACAAGCCTTGTTGAAGAGGCTGATGGCCGTGGGGAAGAAGCTGCCTCTGTGGCGTGCAGACGTGGTCCGCAGCCTCCTGCCTGAGGGGAGTGGCACGAAGAGACTATGGCCGGTTTGGGAGGGGTCGGCCGCAATCTTCCTGGCCCCCTTCAGGGTACTGGAGTTGTGCAGGACCAGGAGGGAGGGCAAGTTGCAGCCGATCACCTTCTCGGAAGATGGGATGACGCGCTGCAGTTTGGCCCTGTCCTTGGCTGTAGCAGCGGGGTACCAGATGGTGCTGGAGGAGGTGAGGATGGACTCAATGATGGAGGTGTAGGAGAGTACCATCATTTTCTTTGGTAGTCCAAATTTCTTCAGCTGCCTCAGGAAGTTCATCCTCTGCTGTGCCTTCTTCACGAGGGAGTTGGTGTTTAGTTTCCATTTGAGGTCCTGGGAGATAGTGGTTCCCAAGAAGCGGAAGGAGTCGACAGTGGACACTGGAGTGTCATTCAGTGTGATGGGGGGGAGGGTGGCTGGTTTCTTTCTTAAGTCTACAATCATCTCCACTGTCTTGAGAGCGTTGAGCTCTAGGTTGTTTTGGCCTCACCAGGACAGCAGCCGGTCGATCTCCTGCCGGTAGGCGGACTCATCTCCCTCAGAGATGAGTTCGATGAGGAAGGTGGTGTCGTCTGCAAACGTCAGGATCTTGACAGACTGGTGGCTGGAGGTGCCGCTGTTGGTGTTCAGGGAGAAGAGTAGGGGGGAAAGGACGCAGCCCTGGGGGGAGCCGGTACTGATGGACCTGGAGATGTTTTCGCCCAGCTTCACGTGCTGTTTCCTGTCGGACAGGAAGTCGGCGATCCACCTGCAGGTAGAGTCGGGCACATGCAGCTGGGAGAGCTCGTACTCCAGTGTGGGCGGGAGGATGGTGTTAAAGGCAGAGCTGAAATCCACAAACAGGATCCTGGTGTAGGTGCATGCCTGTTCTAGATGCTGTAGAATGTAGAGAAGGGTCCGCAGTCCTGTTGGCTCTGTAGGTGAACTGCAGAGGCAAGGCAAGGCAAGGCAAGTTTATTTATATAGCACATTTCAGCCACAGGGCAATTCAAGGTGCTTTACATGAGACATTAAAAGCATTAAAACAAAAAGCAAGACATTATAGACATTTAAAACAAAAGGCAGGACAAATTAAAGGCATTAAAACAAAAAGCAAGTCATTTTAGACGAGGATCCAGGAGTGGGTCCGTGGTGGATTTGAGGCGCAGCAGAACAAGGGGCTCAGAGCTTCTTGGGGACAGGGATGATGGTGGAGGTCTTGAAGCAGAGGTTCTTGGGGACAGGGATGATGGTGGAGGTCTTGAAGCAGAGGTTCTTGGGGACAGGGATGATGGTGGAGGTCTTGAAGCAGAGGTTCTTGGGGACAGGGATGATGGTGGAGGTCTTGAAGCAGGCTCGTACAGGGCATGTCTTTAGAGAGGTGTTGAAGATGTCAGTGAACATCGGAGACAGCTGATCAGCGCAGAACTTCAGCTTGGAAGGGGAGACAGAGTCTGGTCCGGCCGCAGTTTTGGGGAGGTCCAGGCGCTTGTTGACTGGGTTGTTGGGGCTGTTGGGTGGATATTAATCATTAATATACAACATATACTATATATTTGTTAATTCATGATCATCATTAATATACACCATATAACACACACTTGTTCATTAATAATAACCATTAATATACACCATATAACATACACTTGTATTATTAATGATCATTAATAAACACCATACGCCATTCAGCAATGAGATAGATGTTACACTTCGTATCCGGCAACTGGCAATCGTAATTGTGTTGCTGTGATCATTAATAACGGATGGATGGATGGATGGATGGATGGATGGATGGATGGATGGATGGATGGATGGATGGATGGATGGATTTATGGATGGATGGATGGATGGAGCCTGTATAGGCTGTGAGTGGGCCAGATTATATATTGAGTAATTTCTTTCTACTGTATAGAAAATTACAAGGAAGAGGTTGAGCATGATCTCTAAAGGAACAGTGATATATACAGTGTGCCCAACATCACAAAATGGGGGAAATTAAGAAGGGCTTTGGTGGCAGGATGCATCACAACCGAAAAAGGGCTGGGATAGGGGATGGGATAGGAGGCTTATATGGCAGGAGGGCAAGGGACAGACATCCCTCCCACCCCCACCTCATGTGGCCATGAGGAGCTGGGGGGCAGCCCAGAGCATAGGGACTGGCTCCCTGGGTGTGAGGGGGGGCCACCCTGTAGGACACACACGCAGGTCCAGGTCCGCTGGCCTTACCCGACCTTTAGCTCTGCTGGGAGCTAATGGAGCCTTTGCCTCAGATCACCGCGAGGGCTGGCCTCTCCCCCGCTCCCTGGCCTGGGGACGGAGGGAAGCGGCCAAGAGGCGCGCCACGGGGGGGCCGCCCGCCCCTGCCGCTCTCCTCCCCTCCTGCGGGTGGCGGGTGTGCCAGCGAGCCCAGGGAAGGGCGGCCAACAGCGCAGGCTGCAGGAGGAAGAGTCACGGCCTGATCCACGGGTGAACATCCAGACATCTATCATGCAGGGTCAATGGCGATGACTGTGTTAAAAAAAAGAAGTGGTGTAATTAGGGATTCTGCATGAATGTCTAGTTTCGGAGCGGTGGGAGTTGATTTACAATTCCTGTGTTTTTTGGGGGGCTCAAATGCTTAGAAGGGAAACTGTGGATGTTCTCGTCCCTCTGCGGGGGTCTGGCCTCGTCATGTACCCGGCGCTGGGTAACACTAGAGTCCATATGTTGCACTGCTGCACCTCATTCCTCGCGAGGCACTGGAGAAGATAAAGAAATGACAAAATATCTTCTTTTAATGGAAAATTACACTGAAACATCCGAAGGCGAGGCAAGGAGAGCACATAAACCGGACAGAAAGAGAGAGAGAGAGAGGGAGAGAGAGAGAGGGAGAGAGAGAGAGAGGGAGAGAGAGAGAGGGAGAGAGAGAGAGAGAGAGAGAGAGAGAGGGAGAGAGAGAAAACTCACCAAGAGAGATTAAACACAAACTGTTCTTTCTATTATCATACACAGCAATGTGACACCCCATCCCCCTCTGACCTTCTTCCAGCATCCTCCGTTCTCACAAGTCCTTCATTAGCACAGACAGACAGCAAGCTAAAGAGCAGGCATACAGAGGGATATATATAGAGACGGGAGAGAGAGAGAGAGAGAGAGAGAGGGAGAGAGAGAGGGAGAGAGAGAGAGAGAGAGAGAGAGAGAGAGGGAGAGAGAGAGGGAGGGAGGAGAGAGAGAGAGGTTAGGGGAGAGAGAGGGAGAGAGAGGGAAGAGAGAGCGAGAGAGAGAGAGAGAGGGGGTAGGGGGGAGAGAGAGAGAGAGAGAGAGAGAGAGTAGGGGAGAGAGAGAGAGAGGGTAGGGGAGAGAGAGAGAGAGGGTAGGGGAGAGAGAGAGAGAGAGGGAGGAGAGAGCGAGAGAGAGAGAGGGTAGGAGAGAGAGAGAGAGAGAGAGAGGGGGTAGGAGAGAGAGAGAGAGAGGAGCAAACTGTACAGCAGATAAAATGCATTAGTTCCTTATCATACTGTATCTGACGCTCCACGGCACATTAGAGGGTTCCCCTGAAATTTGAAATAATAGCCAAAACAATTTGGAAGAGGGAACCGATAAAGGCATCCTGCAGTGGCAGCAGAACAGCTGTTTTGGTCTCTACTGTATGGCGTGTCATAACTGCTGTGTGGCCAGCTATACTTCCTGTTATATATAGCGTAAGCCCCTGCCTGCCGACTGGGGATATGGGTCAGATTGAGCTGTGGACTGTGATTGGCTAAACTTGCCCGGCGTCCCCTTATCGAGACCTATAGACGGACGCGGGTGCGAGTGAGACTAATTGAAAAGCTCCTTACGTCCCCTGACGTAACTGGATTGTGCAGTCGTTGCCTGCTATGTTTACTCCGTGGGATTTTACACTGAGGTGGCCGTTCAGGCGTTCTTCCCAATAGGACCCGAAGACACAGCCTTCAGTTTCTATGCCCCCAGCTTCTGGAACACCTTGGCAGAGAACCTAAGAATGGTTGAATCTGTGGAAAATTTTAAGCGAGATCTTGAGACAATCTTGCCTATAATCACTAGCCAGGACCTAGCGACACGGAGAGGCAGCCTCCAGCCTGCTAGGTGTACATCCTTGGTGTGTATCCTTTTATGCATTGTGTGTACATCAAGATGTGTGTTGCTTAGCGACTGGCCTTGACTGATTGATGAGGAACTAGACAATGCTCTATGTATATGACAGTGTACATGATAGTGTATACCCTATGAGAATGCATTTCTGATTGTGCACTGTGTGTATATTAATTATTGTATATATAAGTGTATTTTAAGATGTGTGTTGTTTATGGACAGGCCGATGAAGTACTAGATACTACTGCATGAGTCTGATGCTATGTGTATTCTATGGCGCATTGTCTTTATTAAAATGTATGTTGCTTATGTGGCTCTAGTCACTAACCCTGTCTGCCTCTCTCCTCGCTAGTTCCTCTCCCTCTTATACTAACCAGGTCCTGTGGACGCCCCCCCGTCTCCTGCAGACCACCCTGTGTCCGGTAGAAATCCCCCTGACCATTGTAATGACCCAGTGCGGCTACTAACCCCGTCTTGCTCTCTCCTCCCTGGAGTTTCTCCCTCGTCTACTGCTCCTGGACCCTGCACCCTGCTATCGTCGTATCCAGGTCCATCCCACTATGTTTCGCCAGCTGTCCCTATCAAGTCACCGACCGCCCCCAACTCCCCCACCCTCGCCCCTTCGTGGCTCTCTGCATTTTGTTTCCCCACCTCTGCTTTCTGCCACTATACTTCGTTTACTTATAATTTAATTTACTTATAATAACTAATACTTATATTTTACAGGAGCCGGTCTGCTAAGTGCCTTATTACGAGATACAGTTAAATATCCTATTATGGACTACAGGGATAACTAACACAAAATGACCACCCATGTAGGTAACATCTCCATAACTATATCTACTCTACTGTCTCTTTTACGAAGTATTCAGCCCATGTTTAGTGCTCGGTAAATGTTCCTAGCCAATAGATTCAAACATTTTCCAGGAGCTTGCTCGATCATCTTATTGAGAGTTTAGGGAAGAATTTTTACAGATCACCTAATTTGGCCCTTGGGCAAAGTGTTTTTTTTTCTTCTTCCCTCTGGAAAATGGAGGGGTAGAATCTATGTCCATCCTCTCTTTCCTCTCTGTAAAGCGCATTGTGTTGCCTCTGGCTCTGTGTATGAAATGCACTATACAAATAAAGTCTGATTTGATTTGATATAGGGGACAATCAGGATCTGTCTCCCCCCAAATCTGTACCCGCTGTCCCAGGTATCATTACATGCCAACGAACCTGCGAAAAGGCCAACACACAGTGTAGCATATCTGTCGCTTTGCGAATATCTATAACTGCAGCTGGGTGAATGTGCATGTCTAGGTGTGTGGAGTAGAGTGTGGGGGAAGGGGAGGCTGACACCCTTGGCCAAAGCCTTCCTGGTGGGGGGGTGGGGTGGGGGGGGGGGGCTCTGCGGGCTGTGGCAGACTCCCCAGCCTCCTGGTAGGATTTGTTGGAATGTGAGCTAGGAGGATTTTCGCGCCACGCGAGCCACGCCAGAGTGCCACAGACTTCACGCCATCTGTCCTTGCCTCCGTCCTCGCCGTGCCAAACTCCTCAGACCTTTTTTTTTTTTTTTTTAATTTCTTCTCCTCTCCGCCTCTCTCCATCTCTTTTTCATCCCTGTTCACCAGAGCAGGGGGACGTACGGTACTGGGGTCCCGAATACGACCAAAGGGAAAAGTTGGCCGAGCTCACTCAGTGGGATTCAGTGAATCTGGGTTTATAAGTAGGTGCAGTATTCATGGAGCTCGTATACAGAACAGTCCTTGTGGAGGTTTACTTAGTATACCTGTTTGTTAGCAGATCGAAGAGAGACTAGCAAGAGACAGTCAACTGAAACACGTTTTATTATAAAACAAAAGCATGTTCTATTTCATGTTAAAGAAATGCTAGTGTGACCTCTGTTCTGTGTAGCAATAAAACATCTTATGAATTGATGTCACTGTGATTCCTTTAGCATTTAATTAATTCAATAAATGTGGATGATATAGTGTGTTTGTGTGTGTGTGTGTGTGTGTGTGTTCAGAACATCTACGACAAACAATCCCTGAAAATATTCACACATGAAGACACACGATCCGCGGAAAAAAGACATCGCAAACAATCACTCAATCCTCTCCCATGTTGACGGATCAGGACTCAGCTGGCATAATTAAATCAAAAAACATCCCTTCATCGAATGGATCTGGGAGCGTATGATGGTCTGAGGGGCTTGACCCCTCACCTTCCCACCCCATGTGGGCTGCCGGGGGGCGGGTAGAGCGATCACACGCAGGGCCCGGTCCAGCCCCGTGTTCACGGCCTGTTCACGGAGGGGAGTGGGTGGGAGTGTACCCCCTCTTGTCCTGAGGAGAGCACCAGGTGGCAGGATGTGGGCAGGGGGTGCTTTTGATGCTGACCCCCGGGCCCCCCGGTTTCTTGGCCCGCGATGGCCCCGGCCATTGATCCGGCCAGGGAGGACGAGGGCAGGGAGCCATGTGCCCCCAGAGCGGCCCAGGACGGAGCGCCGTTCCGGGCAGACGGACCGAGCCCCCACCGGATCGAAGTCACGCTGCCGTTCAGACACTCGCTGTCAGCTGGCTGAACTGTGGCAGACAGGGCGACGGTCTGACGCTGGCAACAGTCTGGCGCCGGTTGCACTCGCAGCGCCGAGTCCTCGTACTGGAGACTGTGTGTGAAGGCTTCAGCTGCAGAGAAGGGGTGATTCCTGTCACTTATCTTATGGACGCCATTCAAAGGTGTTTAGGGATGGCGCTGCAGAGAAGGGGCATTCTAATTAAGGGCTAGTGTCACAACAGGAACCCCCCCTAAGAACACAGGGGTAATATAGAAAATTCAGGATAACTCAGGGGTAAGATATCAGGCATGTTTGGAAACATTTTACGAAGATACATTTCTGAAATAACATGATGAGTAATCAGTGTTTTAGTCAATCATAGCGAGCAGCAGATGTGCTTGCGTAGCTCGAATGACACGGCGCCTTGGAAAATACAACCGATTCCAAGAAGCGTTTTGTATCTGGGCCAAGCTTGGAGGAGGGTTGGTGTTATCGGTGTCTTATCGCCCAGCCCATCTCTAAGATGTTCACTGAGCACACACACAAGCACACATACACTAGCACAATCACACACACACACAAGCACACATACACTAGCACAATCACACACACACACAAGCACACATACACTAGCACAATCACACACACACACAAGCACACATACACTAGCACAATCACACACACACACATGCACACATACATTAGCACAATCACTCACACACACATGCACACATACACTAGCACAATCACACACACACACAAGCACACATACACTAGCACAATCACACACACACACAAGCACACATACACTAGCACAATCACACACACACAAGCACACATACACTAGCACAATCACACACACACATGCACACATACACTAGCACAATCACTCACACACACATGCACACATATACTAGCACAATCACACACACACACAAGCACATATACTTGTGTATCACACACACACATGCACACATACACTAGCACAATCACACACACACACACAAGCACACATACACTAGCACAATCACACACACACACAAGCACACATACACTAGCACAGATACATTAGCACAATCACTCACACACACAAGCACATATACTTGTGTATCACACAAACACACATGCACACATACACTAGCACAATCACACACACACAAGCACACATACACTAGCACAATCACACACACACACAAGCACACATACATTAGCACAATCACACACACAAGCACACATACACTAGCACAATCACACACACATACACAAGCACAATCATACACATACACACTCACACAGGCACACTCGCACAGGCACACACACACAGGCACACATGCACACACACACTAGCACAATCACACGCATACACACTGACAAAGGCACACTCGCACAGGCACACACACACAGGCACACATGCACACACACACTAGCACAATCACACACATACACACTCACACAGGCACACTCGCACAGGCACACACACACACAGGCACACATGCACACACACACTAGCACAATCACACACATACAGGCAGACACACACGCACATGTACACATACACTAGCACAATCATTCACACACAGGCACACTCGCACACACGCACGCACGCACACACACACACACACACACACACACACACACACACACAGCTGAAAGACTGGAACTCTAATCCTGACACTTCCCCTAGGGGCTTTGATATGAAAGCAGGGCACTCCGAGAGGATGGATGAAATGAAGATGTGTCTGATTTTAGTGGCAGCCAATAGCAGAGCAGTCCCTGTGCACCAGCCACTCTCCGATAGGTCCTCCTCACTGCCTTCATTTGGTAGTCCACATCATCTCTCTAATCACACACACAAACAGGCCAACCCTGAGACAAGACTCTGGGAGGAGGGGTGGAAGAAAGGAAGGAAGGAAGGAAGGAAGGAAGGAAGGAAGGAAGGAAGGAAGGAAGGAAGGAAGGAAGGAAGGAAGGAAGGAAGGAAGGAAGGAAGGAAGGAAGGAAGGAAGGAAGGAAGGAAGGAAGGAAGGAAGGAAGGAAGGAAGGAAGGAAGGAAGGAGTAAGGGATGGATGGATGGATGGATGGATGGATGGATGGATGGATGGATAGAGAGAGAGAGAGAGAGAGAAAGGGGGATGGGGTGTTGAAACAGCTGCAGAGTCAGAAGGAGTCAGTGTGTTATTATTAATAAAGCATAAAAAAGTGAGCACATCAAAGCTTACAGGGGTCCACGCTATCAAACATGAAAGTATCATACTGTACTATGGCTTAATGTCTCCTAAGGCATGTTATGGTGACGCTGCTTTGATTTCCAATGCATTGTGTGGCGAATGGATTCTCATGACTGGGGCAAGAGGAAGAGTGGCATGGGTCCACACCATCATTTCAAAACCTCATTCTTCAAAGCCCTGATGAGTGAGGATGTTCAATGCTTACCGACGTGGAGGACACCTGGACCACGCTCTTTTAACGACAAATATGTACGCGCAGTGCACCTGGGGATTGGCACGTAGAAAATGACAGGTAGTCAATAAACAACAACAACAAATGTTGAAAAACAAAATGTCCTTTATTCGGGACTTCTCATTTGAAATGTGTTTTTTCTTCTCATCAACCCCCTCATCCGCCATGATTTCTGGCATCGCCATGTTGAGTTTGCTTCTGTGCGGATAGAGACAGTAGTGCTGGAAGTAAGATGTCTCTCTCTCCCTCCCTCCCTCCCTCCCTCCCTCCCTCTCCGTCTCTCTCTGCCTCCCCACCCCCCCCCTCTCTCTCTCTCTCTCTCTCTCTCTCTCTCTCTCTCTCTCTCTCTCTCTCCCCCAGACAGCAGGTAATTATCCTAATCTACCTTCCTCCTCTGGTCCTGCCAGCGCTGCTCCAGGCGGGTGTGGGTCACCTCTGTGCCTTCATTATCAGTGCTGTGACTGACTACCACCCCTGGACACCCCCCAGCCCCGCCCCTGGACACCCGCCAGCCCCGCCCCTGGACACCCGCCAGCCCCGCCCCTGGACACCCCCCAGCCCCGCCCCTGGACACCCGCCAGCCCCGCCCCTGGACACCCCCCAGCCCCGCCCCCACATAGCTCACCCCAGTGGCTGAACTTTTGTATATATCTTAGCGTAGTTTATCTTAAATGCACAGTATATCTTAAATGCAGATACTGTAGTATATCTTAGTGTACTCATATCATTCTGTTCATCCTGTCAATCTTTTTATTATCTTTTATATTCTCTCTCTCTCGCTCTCTCTCTCTCTCTCTATATATATATATAAGATGAAATATATATTAAACATCATGTATGTACATTACACTGCACTGCACTTTACTGCTTCTTTATGGTTAGAGACTAAACTGCATTTAATTGTCCCAGTACTTGTATTCTATGCAATAACAATAAGGTTGAATCTAATGTAATGTAATGGCTGGCAGGCTGGTGGGTGGGGGGAGAGGTGGTGAGGAGAGACTTGAGGGAGGAGGAGGGGAGGAGAGATGGGAGGGAGGAGGAGGGGAGGAGAGATGGGAGGGAGGAGGAGGGGAGGAGAGATGGGAGGGAGGAGGAGGGGAGGAGAGATGGGATGGAGGAGGAGAGGAGGAGAGATGGGATGGAGGAGGAGGGGAGAAGAGATGGGAGGGAGGAGGAGGGGAGGAGAGATGGGATGGAGGAGGAGGGGAGGAGAGATGGGAGGGAGGAGGAGGGGAGGAGAGATGGGAGGGAGGAGGAGGGGAGGAGAGATGGGATGGAGGAGGAGGGGAGGAGAGATGGGAGGGAGGAGGAGGGGAGGAGAGATGGGATGGAGGAGGAGGGGAGGAGAGATGGGATGGAGGAGGAGGGGAGGAGAGATGGGAGGGAGGGAGGAGGGGAGGAGAGATGGGATGGAGGAGGAGGGGAGGAGAGATGGGAGGGGGTACAGCAGTGAATGGGAGGTGGCACTGAAGGTTAACGTCTCACTCAGGGAAATACTGCAGAGTCTGTTAGCTGCAGCTTCCCAGACGTCGTCCACCAATGGCAGAGGCTGTCGTAATGGGTACAGTGTCAAAGAGGTGGTGAGAGGGACTCTTCTTAAGTGCGTGCGTGCGTGTGTGCGCGCGTGTATGCTTGTGTTTCCAATGCAGAGCAGTCCTGGGATGGGTGTGTCAGTGAGGGAAAGGTCATATTTGGGAAGGGAGTGTGAGGGTATACCACAACACACTCATCACACTAGGCTCGTGGAAACAACATGCCAGGAAAGTTACAGAAGGACTGGGGGTGGGAAGACAGTTTCACTTCTTGTTTTTTCTTAATTTTGTCTCTCTCTCTCTCTCTCTCTCTCTCTCTCTCTCTCTCTCACACTCTCTCTCTCCCCCCCCCCTCTCTCTCTCTCTCTCTCTCTCCCTCTCTCTATCTCTCTCTCTCTCTGACAAACGACACCCTTGACAGTTGGGAAAAATGTTAGGGTCCCTGAACAGATTTCTCAGTTACAAAAATAAAAAACGTGTGGAATGATCAGACAAAGACCGACATTTTAAATCCTACTTTTGAACCCCGACAAGAGCTCTGACAAATGCTACACCCACCCCCACGCCTCCTGCAACACAATTGTTTGTTTGTTTTTGCTCTCTCCACAAATGCCATATAGTCAAAAGGCGATATTTCTACATGGCACAGGCATGAATGGAGACATTCCAAGAGTACATACATGCCACGTAGGACAGAAATGCACAGATTGAGATGGTATCACATGTGTCTTTGCCTCTCTACAAACATATTAGATGGGTGAACATACTGTAAGTCCCAGGGTTTTTATGATGCATTTCATTGACTGTAAATAATGAATATCTTCCCTTTCTGAATGCCTGCCCCTTAGTACAATATGAACACGGAATGTGTCAGCACTGTTTCAGCATTGAGGGATAACATAATACATTAGTCTGATGAGCTGGTAAATACTGTTTAAACACACAGAGATGTGTGCACAGCGGAGATGAAAGCCCAGTCTTACGAGAGGCCTGTTTGGCCAGCCACAAACAATGGACAGTGTTAAACACGGCAATACAACGTATTAGTCAACAGCCTAAGTCGATACCCCCCATAGTGCTGTATGTCCCTCTACGACACACAACCAATGTTTCAGCAGGCTTCTGCAGTGCACACAATCATCAATTACACTAAATTACACAAAAACAATAAGAAACAAATTGACGCAGGAGTAAGATAACATTAAATAGTCCTGAGATATTACCCAATATATCCTAGGTGTTTATCATAGCAAGATAATGTGCTGTTTATATTACACTCCCTGTGAACTACTTGTGAAAGCATTATTACTCTGCACGCATCAACAAAAAACACACACACACACACAAAAACGCTTTCCATGTCTGGCCCCTCTTCATGTGATGCAGAATCCCGAATACGAGGCCTCTGTGGGCGCCCTGTGACCCCGAAAATCCACAGCAGCTCCTCTGTTTGTCTGAGCAAGCTCCAGGCGTCCAGCAGTTTCATAGGACAGAATACAGTAGGCTTCTGCTCCATTCACGCTCACACACAAAGCCATGTGTGCCCGTGTGGCGCGGAAAAACACACATTATGCAACTACAAAGGGACCGATGTCACAGTCCTGGAATATAGGCCTCTAAATTCTGTATTAGTTCTACTTTGTAGAGGAGATGAACACAACGGACCAAATCCCTCACTATTCTGTTTGTCCACTCATTATTTCTACACAGAGGAACCTCAGATGGCAGCCGACTAAATGTCTTCTCCTAACTTCAGTAACTACGCACCAAAACAGAAAATGCCAAACTTCAACCAAACACTGTAACGTTTCAATGAACAGCTTTGCCATGGTAGATTATCAAAGGGGGGGAAGGGGGGGGGGGGGTTGAATGCAGGGGACAGATGAAGATTTGGCTCCTCCCGAGAGCTTTTAGGGAGGGGGGGGGGTTTGGAGTAAATGAAAGACAAATGTGAGTAGTGCCCACTCAGCTATTTTCCCAGTCAAGATCAAAGGCACCGCTGGACCGACCGCTCCGCGGGAAACTTGAAATGGGCTCTGCCTTTGTTTGCTGTTGCTAGGAGACCCGCAGACAGCTGAAAGTGTTTGCAGTGGGGTACAACATCAAAAACATTTCCAATATAAATGTTTAAGACTGCTGTGTACAAGTCCCAGGCGCACAATTTACAGAGCCGGACACATAACAATCACTCTGTGTTAGTCATGGACAAAACTGAGGATTTTCTTGATTTCAGTTGAAAAAGGTAGTTACTGTACAAGCAGGGCTGTGTGTTTACACTTGGAAGGTGCATCACTGCTCTTCTGCAGAACAAACCTACAACACATCCCTTCAGTTGCAATCTCTCTGCCTATTACAATGAAAATACAGCACTATATACAGTAGCATAAAGAAAAATGGTGCTACTGTATATAGAGACATTTAAGAACCCGCTGAAAAAATGTTTCATATAGAACCCTAAAGTAAGAGATAGAACCCGTTCCAGCTCTTGAAGGTGCTGATTAGAACCCTACATGGTTCTCTCTGAACTGAAAATTGTTCTAGAATCTTTTCTGCTTCTATTCTGACAAACAGTTATATGTACAGTAGCATCCTTCCTTTTTTAGATTGCCTGTAAACAGCAATGTGAAACCAACATAGCAAACGATACACTCCCAAACACATAGGCCCAAATAGTGCCCTAAACGTTTCACAAATGAATTTGAGGTTCGCCTTAGAAACAAAGCATTAGAAACATTAGAAACATTATTATTTTTTAATAGGCCCTATGATAGCGAGGGTGCCTCAACGTGTGTCACTGGGAGCTCATTAGTTATCCTTAGTCAAATAAAGTCCAGGCCTGCTGAGCAAGTCATAATCAGTGGGCCCTTGATATTTGCAGAGTCTTCTAGTGACTTTAACCACACAGTCTAGATGCACTGCATGCACTGTGTTCGAGCAACAGACGTAGAATCGATTATATGTTTGACCCTATGCTGCATGCATTACACCCACAGTCACTTGTAATATTTCAAGTCTTCCCCATAATTATGACTTTTATTCTGTTAGGACACACTTTACATAAGTACTTATTATTGTATAATTATAATATAGCCTAAGCACAATAATAGCAATTGCTGCAATTGACCAGAGACATGACAGTGTATACTATTTTGTTTTGGACACGACCGCCTTTTTCATTCTACTATGTGTAGCATTCCAGATCAGCGATGAATAAATAGGCACTAAAGTCAAGTCTCTTAAATCCCTTCTTCATTATCAATTACTATAGCCTAACTGTTGCAGTCGCTTGACCCAAATACATGACATTACATTACCTGTGACTACCTGAGACTATAAGGTACTTTCTCTCTCATTGTCCCAGGTAGACCTACTTGTGTATCATAGTCAAAGTTGCATAACCAATGCCACACCTGATATTAAAAGTAACCTCACTAGCCAACAATTGCCAACAAACTGTTTATGCTAGACGCCAGATTTCATTGTACCCAAATAAATCACTTTTTTGTACGTAAAATATGTGTGGTAGCTACAGTAGCTATACCACTGTCAGTCATAGCCTCAAATACGAGTTGAATTACGAGGACGGAATGTGCCATGATAAGTGAAGGGATTAACGTTATGCAAATCCAAGAATTGGCTCTTCACATCTGCTTTGCTAGCTCTATGTTTGAAAAAGAATAATAATCCAAAAAAATAATACTGTGTGCATATTAAGTAAGGGATAACGTGTGGCCAGCCAGTCATTATTGAAAATTATACAACGGGTAGTTCCGGTCCTTGATTCTGATTGGCTGGAAGCCGTTGTAAACGACTCTATAACCACACACCCGTGGTAAAATACTCTATAACCACACATCTGTGACCGCAAAACAAATATTTTTTAGTATTAATGTGCCGCCAATCCTGTTGACGTTTCAAAACATGTGAACATTCAATCCAGTGCGTTACTATTACCTAGCTTTCCATCCTTGTGTAGCTAATGTGGCATTATTAGCATCTAGAGAGCAGCAGCAGCCCCACAAACTCATCTGATAGTGCTACATTGCAAAGGTTTTGTGTTGGTATTCTAGGATGCCCCTTGCTACAATGTTTCAACAAATTCTGTTGTGCCTAACAACGCCCCCTAGCTGTTCTAAAATCACCATAACCCACGGCCTCTCGTGGTTTATTGCTTAAATAACCGCCCAATAGTGCGTTCTGAATGCACTAAAGGGGTCTTTTTTTTAATTTTATTACCAGCTGGCCATACTTAATTAGAAAATAAATTATCTGGCTTCAGCTACAAAAGCATCCCTATCAACGCTTGGTTCTGTATGCTTGGGCATTGGGAATTGGTCAATTTTCAGAGACTGGCTCACATACGCGAATGTTTAGCAACATTCAGACAGTGTTGCCCATATACATATATGGTGTTGCTCATAGCAGCGATCAATATTCCTTGGTTGCCCTTGACGTTTGTCAGTTATCGTGAAATAATTGACCAGTAGAATGTGTCGCTTGTCCAATCAGAATCATGTATTTCAGAGAGCTGTGTAATAAGTGTAAAACAATTCATGGTGTTTGATGCAAGAGCACTGATGCCAGAAAGCCCTCAGCTGAAGAGGACCAGACATTAAGATAGACTAGGCTAGAACCTGCCAGTGAACTCTGAAAAAGTCATGCCATGTTTACAAATAGCCATTATTTTTGATAAACTGGCCACATATTGGGAGTCTTTATGATTAATGTGAGAATGTTTGGTCAAATGTGTCGTGACTGTGACTTAGAAAGTGTCTGGTTTAGTTGGCTGATGTGCATTAAAGTAGGTTAACTGTTGTTTGCTAGCTAGCTAGCTTTATAGTTAAGAAATGACTTGCTCTCACCCTGAGCTAGCCTCCTTACACACTCACCAGCTAATGAGCTGATGCACTTATGCTTTATGGTATATAGTTCATCTTATCCTCACTCATTTATTGGTCTGTTTTTCCATAGGTGGACATAGACTTTTTTTAGGTGAGAAAGTAAGGCCAAAAGGATGTTAACTGACTGCGTTGCACACAGCAGTCCAATATTCAATTAGAATAATGTTATAAACTGATATGGATCTATACCTCTTATGAGATTATAAATATGCTGGCTGTTATGTTTGCTTTTTGGTTGACAACAAAAAAGGGATAGACGATAGTGGGAGAGAAGAAGAGAGATGCATGGAGTCCACAGAGAGAGAGAGAGAGAGGGAGGGAGAGAGAGAGGGAGGGAGAGAGAGAGGGAGAGAGAGACCAAGAACCAGGTGACAAAGTGAACAAGTAGTTAAGACAACATACTGTTGTAAGGCAGCTTCTGTTTTGCCCACATTCTAATCATTGCAGTGGCCTCCACAATGATTTCACATAGCTAGGCAGTGTATTGATATACTGTTATCAAATGTGAAATCTCCTCTTACATTTATTTACATCCCAAATACTCTGTTTGCTTTATTTATTAGCAGATTATTGGTCATTAGTTGAATATAATATGTTTGTGTGTGATTGACAGTGCAAAGAGAAGAACACATGCAGTTGTGTGCACATTGGTAAATCAGTTTGAGCTCTAAGGACTGAGCACCCCTAAATGTTTGGTCCTAGAGTCCCCCCTGTTGCATGCTGGAACTTCCAGGCAAACATCGCACGACCAGTCAGAGACAATCATCTGCTTCTTAGCAGAGAAAGTGTTCAAAAAAACAAAACATCAGTACCAAGAGAGAATAGGCCTACTGTAGTTTAATTGGATATTGTGTATATAGTTTGCATAGATTTAGCATTCACAATGGTGCCTTTATGAAAAAATGGTATAATGCATAGCAATGACCTTCATAAGGAAATTGTTTTACGCTTATTTTTTAATGCAAAGTTGCTCTTAATTTTTTTTTGCTGTGGAACTTAAAATTAACTGTCTGATACCTATACACATCCTGCTATATGGAGCCTTTTTTATTATTTATAATTTATTTACAAAAATAACATGTTAAATTGACAGCCCTAAAAAGGACATCAGCGTCAACCATCAACTATCAGACGCTAAGGAAATGAATCCATTTTATAAAGGACCATACCGGTCTAAATATTATTTTATCTCCAAAAACCTTTTGAAACTAACAGGGGCAAGTTTGTCAGCACAGTGAGGGAACAATATGTTTTAAAGTCATCACATTCAACTTTTGGAATGTAATTAAAATGCGAAAATACAGATACCTTTTAATGTGAGCTTTGCTTCGGAAAATTGATTGCTGTAATGTGATATACTTTGGGTAACTAGTTTACGGAGATCAAATCATATTAAGACCGGTATGGTTCTTTATTGCACTGCAGCTGTTTCATCTCATTCAACTCCATTGTCCAACGTTAGAGAACTGCCAAGGTTAATTTCTTGATTTCTTGACAGACACTGATGGTTGATGCTGACAGCTGCAATCTCTATAAAATACTGGCGGTCAGTACCCGAGTGGTTCCAGCTGCCCGATCAGTTCCAATAGCATCTGCACATGCGCGTCTGTTCTATCATCTTGTACGGCAACACCACTTGACAAACTTGACAATGGAACCGATCAGGCACTCACAACCACAAACTCGATACCCGATCCGTTCCGAAATCTGCGGATGCGATGTGGCGAACAGCTATTCAGCTGACTAATGTTAGCTACATATTTATACAAGTTCATAGCAGCTAGCTAGTAGCTAGACGTGGCTATGGAGACTAGTTAAAGCTAGTAACAAGTTCATATGAGCTAGCAAAGCAGACTAGCTTAATAACTTGGTAACATACTGAGTTCTATGCATAACAACATAACATAACATATTGGGGATGATGCATTACATCTTAAATGGTGTTGAGAGACTCGCGTTGAGGTATCTGATTAGTGGCAGAACATTTACGCTGAGTTATTAACTATGGCAAATTTTTAACTTTAAAACATGTAAATAAAACATGTAAATAATGTAATGTAATGTAATGCATCATCACCAACATGGGCGGCAGCAGTGAGTAGGCTAAACAAAGCGGAGAGCGCCGAATCGGCAGTAGAAGAAGACAGTCGATGCGCTGTGGATATTAGCCATTTAAGTGTACAAATTTGCCTTTTATTTGAAAGGTGGGGGACTACAAACTGTAGCGACCTCGGAGAAAAGGATTTCATCTGTCCAACGATGTGTTTAATTTGGTGAGTAACGAAACGGTTTTGTCTGTAAACTCGGATGACCGGGCCGAGGAAGTGCATTAATAGGTCAATTGCATTGAGAGTAACAGGGCGTTATCTGTACCAGGTCTATCTGAAGCCATGCTTTCCTCATGCCTGCCCTCTAGTGCTGGTGTTGAACAGTATTGGGGTCTCCTGATTGGTCAATCTCATGCCACGAATGGACACAAGTCAAGTATAGAGGAGGCTGCACTGCTTAAAATATATATATATATATATATATATATATATATATAATAAAAACACAAATAATGTGGTGTAATAGTAACACATCCATCTACTCATTGGAAATTCCAGGTGCAAGTCCTGGCAAGAGTGTTTTTTTTATATAAATTATGGCTGGGCAATAAAGTCCATCCCGTTCCGAACAGCACAATAAATCTTAAAGCTACATCTTATCTACAGCCAGATCAAAAGTTGGTTGTTCAAGTGTTGAAACAGAGTTGTAGGTGTTTTTCAGTTTTGGGTGAATTTCTTTCCGTTTTTGGCATGAAAGGAAAAAAAGTTTGTTTCAATCTGTGGTATACACTGGAAGTGATGATTTGACTGGTGACTTTTAACTGTATATATATATATATATATATATATATATATAACTTAACTGATATTTAATAGATAGGCCTAGAATAGATCAATATAGGCCTACGTCACACAAAACAAGCCACAACGTACCGACGGGCATTGTGCACTAGTAATTAAAAGCAATCAATCACAGAGAGGTAGCCTAAATGCGTTAATTGCACGATGAGCCACAGGTGAGGCACTGCGCGCGCTTTCTGCGGTCTTGCTAAGGCGCACATCTGCCCCCTAGAAACCTCTCTTCCGTGCGTGCTTTGGGAAACCTCTCTTCCGTGCGTGCTTTGGGAAACCTCTCTTCCGTGCGTGCTTTGGGAAACCTCTCTTCCGTGCGTGCTTTGGGAAACCTCTCTTCCGTGCGTGCTTTGGGAAACCTCTCTTCCGTGCGTGCTTTGGGAAACCTCTCGTCCGTGCGTGCTTTGGGAAACCTCTCTTCCGTGCGTGCTTTGGGAAACCTCTCTTCCGTGCGTGCTTTGGGAAACCTCTCTTCCGTGCGTGCTTTGGGAAACCTCTCTTCCGTGCGTGCTTTGGGAAACCTCTCTTCCGTGCGTGCTTTGGGAAACCTCTCTTCCGTGCGTGCTTTGGGAGCGCACAAATGTTGTTGTTTTTTTGCAGCACGTGATTCAATGTCTGTGGCCTACCCGGTATTTCTACCCACCAGACGCCACTCCTAGGGACGCAAGTGTAGGCCTAGACAGTGGAGACTGAGAGGGGAGGTGAAAAGCGTGGAGAAATATAGGTAACGCTTTATAATACAACCCGTGTCTGCGGTGTCTTACCGAAATGTAGGCCTATTGTCCCTGGCAGGGCGTAAGAGATAGGCCTACGAAATATTACGCAAAAACCTCTCTATGCCCTGGACCAGAGATCAATAATAGCACGTAGGCCTAATAGCCTATTGAAGATTCAGTAGCCCTATACATCAAATCACAATCTACCTCTACAGTGTTGACTTCGCATCCCGAGAACTAGGCTACATCAAAGCGATCAATTCCCAGTCATTTTTCCTGCAATGGTGGGAGAGAGAGAGAGAGAGAGAGAGAGAGAGAGATGATCTACACCCAAGGACCCACCCAGTGTGACATCACATCACTCAGACAACGCATATGGTCCACTAGCGGTGTTCAAAGCGTGCATCAGCAGTCTAACCACATACTGTAGCCTCCCAGCCGCCATCTGCAAAGCCCATACTTTAGGTGGGGTAGCAACAATTCGGGCTATGAGAATATATTGCAATAAATAGCCGCGTTCACACGTAGCGCAAAACGAAAGTGCGACAATTCGATTTTGTGTTGAAAATTGAATGGGTCCGCCTTCAATTTGTTGGTGACAGAAATTGAACTGTTACTTTGTTTGATTGTAGTGTATGCTCATTGTAAAATATTCAAGAACGATAGGCCTACAGTCTAAGAAATGTATCAAATTAGGCTATTAAAAGCGACTTAATTTGCGTATTAGGCCTAACCTACTCTGTTGCCCACTGCGCAGGATAAGCACTGTTGACATCCAGTCACTAGTATTTCTTAAGCAATTTGAATTTTATTGTTTACAGCATGATATAGCCTAATCTACATTCGGGATAATATAGTCTCGGAATGGTGTCGCAAGTGCCCCAGCAAACACACAACGTCAGGGAGACGTTCAGATCATGTCTTAATAACGTCCGTCGGTCCAGAACCCCATTTGTACGTCTGCTGGACCCCTCAATATTCAAACGTCTGGCTTGGACCCCTCAAAGACATCTGTGGACGTGCAGAACGGGTTCAATATCTGAACGACTAAAAAAACTTTCATTCTGGCTCCTAATTGGATATCTTTGGACGTCCGAAAAAGACATCTAAAAGACGTCTTTTAGACGTGTCTTTGCTCAGTGGGGCACTGTAGGCTACTGGGCTACTTTTGATGTGCGTCAGGCCCATGGATGTATTAGGTTAGGCCTGCATATTGAGTGATGCCTGTTCTACTTGACAGAAGTTCTAAAGCTATATGGTTCAAGCGCGCGTGCACTTTCACACAAAGGTTTTTAGAGCCTGTTAGTGTTAGACTATTAACTCTGATTCTCTATTAACTCTGATTCTCTATTAACTCTGATTCTCATATTCCAAATGGGGAGTTTAAAAAGCGTCACAACATGTCTCAATCAGCGCCTTAGGCCTAAAGAGTGAATGGCAAACGGCAGTGAAGTTTCAACAGGTCAGTAAAAGTTATCCTTTCTCTCGCCCTTGGCGCTAATAGTTCAACTTTTTCTTTGGATGACTGTTGCCTGAACTCTGTCCCCCCGTGGTGACAATAAAATGCCTCGGTTACTGGGACCTGCATAAAAGGCTGGCAGTTTATAACGTTGCGAAGCAAAAGTATAGCCTATACCCAGTGTGAGGAAAAAAGATTTAGTAACGGTGAGAGATCGGAATTCTTGGTCTGAGGTCAGAGGGCCAAAGTTACCTTTTACAAGCCCCTGAGGGTGCATGAGGAGACCGCGACATATGCTAGGGCTAACAGCTACATCCCTTTATTATAAACAGTAGCCAGAGCCTATTTCCAAAGGCTCGCTTTTGTCATTGAGCAAGAGACCAGTCATCACTTTTAGTTTATAATTTGCCGAGTTTGCTGTTAGGGAAATTGCCTACCTGGAGTTTCCCAGAGGCATCGTAGCGCTACGTTCATCCTAAGCTACGGCGAGCTACGCCTCTGGGAAACTCAGCCCAGTTCCTTCGAAGACTGAAAAGATCAACACTCTTGGTATGGTAATGGTAAAGTGACCGGTGACTCCAGACAGAATAGCCTTTCTCTTTCTCTCTCTCTCTCTCTCTTTCTCTCTCTCTCTCTCTCTCTTTCTCTCTCTCTCTCTCTCTCTCTCTCTCTCTCAATCAATCAATCAAAGCTTTATTTGTATAGCGCATTTCATACCCAGAGGCAACACAATGCGCTTTACTTTTTCTCTTCTCTCTCTCTCTCTCTCTCTCTCTCTCTCTCTCTCTCTCTCTCTCTCTCTCTCTCTCTCTATATATATATATATATATATATATATATATAGCCTATATATAGGCCTATATATATTCTGTCTCCTTGATGACTGCATCGGTCACTTTACCATTACCATACCAAGAGTGTTGATCTTTTCAGTCTTGGAAAGAACCGTTATTGGGGAGGATTTAGTGTGAGATTCCCTATAGGTAGGCTAGGCCTATTAAAGAAGTGTTATTGGGGAGGATTTAGTGTGAGGTTCCCTATAGGTAGGCTAGGCCTATTAAAGATCTGAGACAGAAGGCGAGGCTGACGTCACAGTCCAAGAGTCACCCGCCGTGTGTTCGGCGTCTCCAAGTGAAGACTTATCTGCAAAAAAACGGTGGACTGACAATGTGGGTGGACAGGCCGTGAAACTACTATCATCATCAGTTTTGAATGAAAGAAAGAAAACATATATTCAACAGAAAGGGGGGCTCATTCCAATTCAGCTGCGTTGTTAGGACAACGAGAAGCATCCCTCAGATGATTAGTTCCACTTCAAAAGAATTTACTTTCCGCGGTGAAAACGTCCCCCTTTTGTGTCCTTACAAGGGTTTTCACAACCCAAAAGAAGAATCGTATGTTTAGTTAGTCTGTTTAGTTTTTTCCTCTGTTCACACTGCAATTGTATTAAATAAATAGATGACTCGTCACAATGGCCTAGGAGCCTATAAACGTGTCCAACTCCAGGCATAAAGGTCGATTCATAGTCCGCGAGTAAGATTAAACAAACATGACCTATATGCTACAAAAGGTGTAGGCTACCCTAAACCACACAACTAGAACGGAACCGCCGATTCCAAATAGGCTAGTTCTACGCAAAAGGTTTCGACGCACACATTGCGTCACGCATGAGAAACCAATGTGATGGGTTTCCCTGACATAAATATTCACCCCCTTGCAGAACAGCGCTAGTTCACTGGTGAGGTTCTGAGGTAAGCCCCATCTTCTCTGAATAAAACACAATCTAAAGGATGAATTGTAGGTTATGGTTAGGAATTCCTTCCCAGTGTAAGCAGGCTGCAGTCTACCGAACAGAAGCCCTAAACAGGTGCATTATGCCATATATGGTCGCCTTGGTTACCTTTCAAAAACCATTTGGATCAAAAAATATAACTCACAGTTGTATTGCTTAGGCCTACATCATGTACACAATTGTCAATAACAACATTAGTAATAATGATAATAATAATGATGATTATTATTAATAATAATAATAATTATTATTATTATTATTACTACTGTTGTGGTTGTTGTGTGTTGTTATTATGATGATGATGATGATGATGATTATTATTATTATTATTATTAATAATAATAATAATAATAATAATAATTCCAGGACCTTGAGGGGTCTTTACACACAAGTACACACACACGTGAGCGGCGACACAGCATTCACGCATGCAACTTCAGGGGTCACCAGTGGAATTTGTCCTGTGCATTTTGCCATCCAAACTGTCCTCCAGGGGCAGTCAGCAGTAGTGGGCAGCCCTGGTGGCCAAGTCCAGGTGGTGAGTCCTGGTCAGTTTTCGGTTTCTTCTGCATGTTTTTCATATCGGGTTCTTGGGAGGAAACCCTTTAACATGCAAACTCTGCTCTGGCAGGCCCGGGAGATACAGTAGACGACCCTGGGGAGAACATCCTCAGTGCCAACAGCGTCCAAAGCGGGAATCGAACCCATTCTTGCTGCGACAATCCTAAGTACTGCGCCACCGTGTGGCACACTTAACTGACAAATAGCACCAGACTAGCCTTGAGGTCATGTATATGTGTAACCGAGTGACAGTGTCCTTGTGACTCCCAGGTAGCCGTAGTGGCTGGTTAAACTCCTCAAAAGAGCGCTAACAGTCCCTCTTAGCCTGTAGCATGGGTTACATGCTAACAACAATGCTGCTAGACCCACGTTGACCTCAGTTCCTTATGAAAAAAGTGAGCTCCAAAAACTATGTTGGCGATTCTGTGGGGCGAACACTTGCATTTGGGCAGCTACCACAACCATAAGCACCTGGATATTATGAATGCATCTCACACACCATGGGTAGGCCTACACCGCATCCGAAGCACAGCAATGATACACAGTGTGAGTGTGGAACGGACCTTTTCGGCCCAGGAGCGTCCCTGTTCTCTCTTCATGATCAGTAAGAACCCTCCCTTGTGACCTGCATGAATACGCTCAGCGGATCATGAAGCCTCTCGGCACAGGACGCACCGAGGGCAGTCCTTTAATGTCGCCAGCTGTCAAAGCTTTCATTTCTGATGGATGAGTATGGGCCGTGCAACAACACAGCCATCCAAGCAGCCAGCCAGTCCCTGTCCAGAGCCGCGTCCACCTTAATGTGCTGGAGCTCCTGCCCGGTCACACATCTGCCTGGAGTGGCAGGGAAACCTGGAGCGATACGCTTGGTTAACCAGGTGACCTAACCACATGGCAGGCATCGCACCCATCAGTGTAGTACGGCTGTATATCAAAAAGACACATCACAACCAAAATGTTGTATATAAAGAAGGATACCAGCAGTGGTGTAGTAGAAGGTATACGGGGTATCACTTCTTTATCTACGGATCCATAATATACCCACTTCTTTAAACACGTGACTGTAATGTAATGTAATGTAATGTAACACCACTAATGTAAAAACTGTAACATTTCTGCTACAGTATACCCACTTCTTTAGTCAGAGGATACCCACTTCTTTACTTCTTTAGTCAGAGGATACCCACTTCTTTACTTCTTTAGTCAGAGTATACCCACTTCTTTAGTCACCACTACACCCCTGGATACCAGGGTACCCTTTGAATAGGATAGTGGGGTTAATTTATATAATGGCGGACAGAAAAACGTTGAGAAAGAGGCCGGGGAACAGAAATGACAGTACTTTTTTGAGAGCGATTCTATGTCCATCCTATATCTCCAGATGTGGTCGTGTGTAAATTGTCCTAAATGGTAAATGGACTGCATTTATATAGCAATTTTCCACCTTAGCGACACTCAAAGCGCTTTACAATGACCTCTCATTCACCCATTCACACACACACACCAATGGCGGTAGCTGCCATGCAAGGTGCTAACCTGCTCATTGGGAGCAATTTTGGGTTAGGAGGTTCGACATGTGGACAGTCGGAGCTGGGATTCGAACCACTGACCCTTCGATCATTGAACGACTGACTCTACCAACTGAGCTACAGCCGCCCCATAACAACTGAGCTACAGCCGCCCCATAACAACTGAGCTACAGCCGTCCTATATAGATTGCGGTCCAACCACAAGGCTGTGGAGGGGACAGAGGGTTTCAGGTGTCAGTGTCCTATACAACCTGTGGTGAGGTCACAGGTGGCACGGCCCTATGTGCGACGCAGCGCCCGGCAGACACCTCGCACTGCGGGTCCCAAAAACGAAGCATGGCAAGAATATATTCCTTAGAAGGAAGAATAATTGCTTCATTCATCTATCCAATTAGAGGCAGAATATTAATTCAGGTAGTTTATTTTGATAACTCAACACATGCCGTGGCCTTTTAATCAGCATAAACATGTGAGCATTTCATGTTAATTCTACGCCGAGAGATGAGCTTGATGCTATTTACCCTGCTGATTTAGATCATGGTCTCTCTGTGCAGAACACCTCCTGGGCTGTTCCATAGACTAATGGACGTCTAGGAGGGTGGAATGTTCGAGGATGTGGTGGCGAAGCTAACTGCTAACTCTTTCGATCTGTTTCCATTTAGATGTTTGTGTGTGTGTGAGGAGGGTTGTTAAAATGGTGTTGAGGATCAATCCCACATTGATGGCATGGAGGGGGGACCTTTCCAGAGAAACACCAAGAAAGGTGCCATCTCACGTTGTCATGTGTGATGTTTGCAAAACGCCTCCACAACGCCTCTACCTTGAGCTGCAGCAGAGAGAGAATACACAGGAAGCAGTCAGCATCGTCAGCTCAATAGCCCCCGCTCTCCCGTTGACGAAATCAACCAGATCCATGAAGCAATCACAGTCCTCACTCAGACCCAGATGATATGCTAATGTTTTCACTTGGGAATACAGGAATACACAGCTCGATTTAACGGCTAACAGGACAAGGGGTTACCTCAAATACAACTAATAATAGTCCATCCACTGCCTTGTCTTGACTTGGAATCTCCTATATACTACTTCAAATAGAGATCATAAATATGGGTTAGTGGGAATTCTGAGGAACAAAGCAAATAAAAAAAGAAAACAAAGAAAACATCTGAACTGCTGACTCCAGATCTGAGGAATCGCTATTAAGGAAATGATTTAGGGAGAGTAAAAGCACAGAGCATTAATTAACAGAGTTGGTTTTTAACTGATAGAAAGGGAATATGTCCACACTCACGCACGCCTAATTATTTTCAACCCTTCAAATGTTCAAAGAGGAGCCTAAAAGTAGACAGTAGAAATGATCAAAAAGCAGTGTTTCAGAACTGGTGACTTACAGTAGGCCAGCCCAGACCTCCTGCTTACTGGAGGGATATGCCCGCAGTTCTCAGACCCCAGATGATGGATGTATGGGAAGCATAATCATCCGTTTCATTATGTCTCTGAATAATAAAAAGAGTTGACATAATTATGGCAGCAACTCTGCCTCTGGCGTAGTGTTCATATGTGTGTATGAACACGGCCCATGCTGTTACCAGATGCACTTTCTGCGTGTGCCTTTTAAGTAGCTGATGTACTTTTTTTTCTCCATTGTAGAAATATATGGAAAAACTAAGCAGAAGTACATGTTTAAAAAAAAGAATTCATGCAGAGAAGAGCAGTGTGTTGTATGGTCGTCCGAGGGAGAGGGAGAGGGAGGGCGCTGTCTGTATAATTGTCTCTTGTCTCCTCAGCTCAGCTTAGCTCATTGGCAGTGGGCTGAGGAGACAGATAATTCCTAATGAACACATCAAAATCTACTGAGTTCCAGTAGACAGGCTGTAAACGAGCTTTCACAGATTAGACTGATCCCAGTGATATACCAACAAAACGTTGAGGAATATGGATGCATGATACTATTAGTATTCAAGTCAGGATACGACTATTGTGTTTGTGTGTGTTTGTGTTGAAAGTACAACACACGTCAAACATTAAGTGAACTTACAGCACACAAAATAAACTCCCCTTTTGCACAAAATCCTCCTTCACAACACTAATAAAGTATTCAAAAGCAAAGCTACAGCAGTGACCTGCTATCTATCAAGGCAAAAAGTATTTTGCATTATGAAACTTTATGCAATAAGGTACATCTATCGTAAAATAATGCTTTTGACACCCCTCTTAGTGTGATTGCGTAATTCTGTCACTTAGGACTACATAACGCAGGGAGCAGCATGTAGCCTATGACATTCACAACAGCAGTCAGGCAGATTTACGGTAATGAACAAGATATGAGTGTGGAGCTTGGGATGAGTCCTAATTACCCTCACTACATGCCATTATAGTAATGGGCTGAGGGAACTCAGATAGCTACGCTCTGCTCTGTCATGGGGATGGATTTTTGATACTCCGCTCGCTCAATACATCCAAAACATGGGATTAGTCCATGGGAGCTCAGATGTAGATAGTCGTAACAGAACTGAAGGGTTTTTTTTTGTGCTTTTTTTAAGTCACCAATGTAGAGGATCTGTATAAACTCCACAGGTTTAAAAGTTCGGGGTGTTCATGGTCATGCTGGATAGAACCTTCAGAGATGTGATCTTCTAGGATCACGGGCTCCTGAGCGAGGGGCGGAGAGGTTGCCGTGTCGTCACCCCTCCCGGACGGACAGGCGGAGTTGTGTTTGATCTGGAGTGTGCAGGAGAGTACACACCCAGTAGATCACATTACCATATCATAGCACATGTTCAATAGGAGGTTAGACTACCTTATTGATCGCCAAAGGCATGAAGGGCTGGTCCACTACTTTACACCTCCCACTCTTAAATCCACTACCTGTGTTCCTCAAAGGCACGCTGGCATGTGCTAACTCTCCCATGACCCTGATGCTCCCTGCCCTGTGGCTACTGATATGCTAAGGTTATCAATAACTCACAAACATCAGAAGTATCAAAATGATGGATCACATTGATGGTGTACACTATATATGTGGACATGGGGCTTTGGCTGGGACATAAATACAGAAACCACAGTTTAGAGTCTGTGGGCCCTATTTTCATGTCGGGGCTAAGTTTTGTCCGTCGCAAACTCAATATTTCTCTCCCCCCGCCGAGATTGGTGCGCAATGGCGACTTTTGAAAATTGTGAGTTTGGCGCGTCTTCATTGCACACCAAACCCCGCGGAGGCGAGAAATATTGAGTTGGGGATGGACAAAACTTAGCCCTGGCGCAAAAATAGAACCACTTAGCCTTCCTTGCCTGCACCTCTGCACTTCCCCCTCTCTTGACCCTAAGACTGGTCAGCACCACACCAGATCCCCATTCTTCCCAAGCACTAATGTCACGGCCTTAAAGGCTATGCGGGAGCTTGCTCCAACTGTAATTGAAATGGCCCAGGGGGAATTCCTTGGATGTGGTTGGGTCTTCATCCACCCCTCCTCCTCCCTACATCCATCACTGTAGCGTCGGGCCCTGAGGTGCTCTTGTAATGCTGAGAGGTTACCAGTGAGATCGCCACGCATACACTCACTTACTGCTCCCTGAAGCATGGCCCCCCGGGGGGCCCCGGCGTTTGTACATACACTATGACACCATCAGAAAACCGCCGTACAGCGTCATGTCAAGTACACATCAAATTAGCTGCCACGTGCCAAGGAGCGTTAGCTCGAGAGCACCCAGCAACACAGACACGCTTAGTAGATGGATGGACTTCAATGGGGATGTGATCAGAAATGCCCATCCTTCTCTTCAGATGTGGAGTTCACAGGCTTGATTATACATCCCCCCTCGCGACGCATCCTGCTACAGATAAAATTAAACACCCACGATTACACGCAGCTTTCAAATACCCTGGATCACGATCAATGTGATCGCACCCTTTTTTTAACGCTCATCCTCAAAAGATGGGAGTTTTGAGAATTCCCAGAAAAACTTATTCAAATAATTAATCTCACCAACAGCCACACATTGTTACTAATGAAATGTGATGTTAATGTTGAGATGCAGCAAGGGCAATAGGCACTATAGGGTTTCCTCATGCTGCGAGTCTCTAATCTGAGGGATATAACTCTTTGGGCATTCTGATCAAAGGCTCCTTCTCCATTCTTTTACTATTGCTCAAAATGCATTCTGTTAATTGTTAATCATTAAGCAGCGATGTAAAGAGATAGTGTCTAATTTCTAACAAATAACTTTCCAACTGTGATGAGCCTAAGACAGAATAAAGCTGATATTTCTGCTCAAATTACGTTTTTTTGAGCGTATTCATCTGGCTCCTCATATACATAAAAGTCGCCCTTGCCAAGAAGTATTAAGGGAGCCATCCTAACTGATCTCTGATGACAGGGATTGAGATGGGAGATCAGAAGCAAGGGGGCAAAAGCCGTGGTCGTCCCCCGGAAAGGATGCCATTGGCCCTCACAGGTCTTGGGCTTGCTAGAAGTTGCCCCCATCTTCAAACATCGCCTCAACCCCAGCCAAAAGAACCTCAGAGATATGGATTTTGAGAGATGAGCACAAAGGATTCAACTTTGCGTTCCCCTTTGGAACACATAGGCTCACAACATATGCAACGAGCCTCCTCTCCAAGGGCCCCCCGTCGTTGCATCCTGCCATGTGATCACCATTTTCAGAGTCGTGGGCAACCTCCGGAGCTGATTGGCTCAGAGATGACTTTTAAAGTCTCCATGGCTGCCCAGAGACTGGATCATCAGTAAAATGTCAGAAATATCTCTTATGTAAGGCATGGATAATAAATGAGAAAGAGGAGGAGAGAAGGAGGAGGAGAAAAGGCATCTTTTAAGAACTATCCACGGGGGTAAACTGGAATGCATCAAAAGACAAAAATGCACCATGCCATGATGGGCGGGGTCTTTCACTCCTCCCTGCTACACTGGCGCAGTTTTCTACGCTATCCCTTTTTCCAAGGAAACTCAACTTGCGATAACGGCCGTCGGGAGTGAGAGCTGAGTTATCGGGGGGGGGGGGGGGGGGCTCGGGCTTAAGTCGACAGAGGGGCCCCGGTGGGGAGCGTGAGTGAAAAGAGGGGGCTGTTTAAACGCCACACGGGTCTGGTACCGCCACTGCACGGCAGGTGAAGACGAGAGAGAACACGGGAGCTCTCTGCTCGAACATCACCCTGCTTCGCCGGATACTCTAAAATGCTTCCGCTCACTCATTTCACTGTAATCATCACATTGTCTTACATACGGGACTGCGACTGGCTGCTGTGGTTCGATAGGGCTTGTTAATTGTTAGGTTGCCAAATGAATGTAGACGACATGAAACCGATTACCCTGTGAATGTTGGTAGAATTGTGTCACGGGACTCAGTGAAGAGATCCCTTTGAGTAACATCTCCCACCGACTCCCCGCGTTTCATCTCTTTGACGGGCTGATTACATATAGTACCACGTAACCTTTACAATCAACACTCTTGCCTTCTTACAATCACCCTTATTACACATCGTTAGTGTCAGAGTTGTGTGTGTGTGTGTGTGTGTGTGTGTGTAGGTGTGTGTGTGTGTGTGTGTATGTGTGTGTGTGTGTGTGTGTGTGTGTATGTGTGTGTGTGTGTGTGTGTGTGTGTGTGTGTGTGTGTGTGTGTGTGCGTGTGCCAAGCCCCCAAGAGACTCACGTGCTCTGTTTGGAAAGCGAGTGAGAGACAAAATGGAATGAAAACAGTACTGACCGCGCAGGGAGGGGAGCAGCCACGTCCAGCAGGCTACAGTATGTGGGGTTGCCATTTCTGTGGCGAGAGGCAAAGAGGAATAGACATATATGGGCCTACATGAGCTGAGCCTTCTATAGGGAGGGGGGAAGGGGGGGTATAGTGGAGGACACCTACCTGCTAAGGGACCACACTGAAGAGAAGGCAGAGATTAGGGGGCCGGTGTGAACGAGTCATGGAGGGTGAAGATAGCCCAGAGCAGAAGGGGGAGAGAGGATGAAGGAGAGGAATGGGAGGAGGTGATGAAAAAGGGATGGGTGGGAGGGAGGGAGGGGTGTGCAAGGCTGGATGAAAAGAAAGCAAGTTGGGGGGGCAACAACACTACGGGCTTGACCTGGGGAGGATGGAAAAAAGCCAGGGATCCAATTAAAATCACACTCGGTTGGCCTCGCCGCCGCCCCTCGCCAGGCCGCCGCAGACCCAAAACGGCCCCGGCGTTAGCCTGGCGACTAGATGTGTATGTTAGCTTTAACGGTAGGGAGTCAACACACTTGGGGGGGGGGGGGGGGGGGGCACACACATCATAGGGTTATACAAGATGTCTTACATGGCCGCCATGATGCGTCACGCCGAAAGCCCCGGTGCGTGACCAAGCGGCCCACCCTCTGGCGTGCCGCTGAGAACCGGTCCGTCCATCCCGCGCGGGGCAGCAGCGACCCGGGGTTCCGCACGAGGCTCCAACCTGACGAGACGGCGGTTCCTACGGACTCGGACTCGGAGAAACGCTCATCGTAATGGAAAATGGTTACGCCGCATGCAGGGCGTGCAGGCAAAAAAACGGTTGCTGACTCTTGTTGCTAGGCAGAGAGCACACCAGTAAAGATGGCGGACATTAAACAGCAAACTGGGAGGAGGATGCCCCATCATCCTGTAGCGGTTGTGATTAGCAGGGGAGGGGGTGTGGTTGTGTGTGTGAGGGAAGGGAAGGGTGGGGTGGGGGCTGGGTGGTTATGGAATATTGCCATTGCTTTGTCAGTGAGAAGAATACAGAGCAGGATCTGTGGGTGCCTTCTGCAGTGTTTAATTGTGGGCATTAAAGGAGGAGAAAATCTCATTTCAGGGTGTTCAATTCTGGCCTTACTCCCAACTGCGCTAGCGTAACAGATAATATGAAGTAGATTTTCTCAAAAAATACAAATTTTCTAATAGGGCACAATTATGAACACAATGGATTTGCTGACTTCCCCGCAAAAATGTTTTCCGAGAGCCTCTTGGAGGAAAGAAAAAAAAAAATCATAGTCAGAATATAATGACATAATAGCGGCTTCATGGTTTAATTACCGAGGTTAGAGTGGGATGAAACTGGGTGGATATATGAAATACTGCAACCTCGCCACTATGCCTTAGTGAGGCTGCAGTTACAGCACAATAGTAACAGCATCCAACAAGTCATGAAACAGCCAACTGTCCACAACAATACTGCTTCTGTGTTTCTTCCCTGGTACAGAGATAATGTATATTTAGAATATTCTTTATCATATTAAACTGTATATCCATATTCCCTTCAGCTAGCGTTGCATTGCACTGGGGAAAGATAACCCAATGCATGTAGGAGTTACATTAAAACAGTGTTACATTATGTAGGCTTATGGCCACCCTCCCAAAAAGTAAACAGTCTCATGTCCAGCAGTACAAACTGGCCATCCCAATTGAGAGGGTTCCTCCTTGTGGCGTGAATGGCTGGATGACCGTCACGCAGCTCGGCGCCCTAACACACTTGGTATTTACTTCTTCTTGGCTTGACACGGAGGGCAAAACCCCAACTGCGGTCGAATTCGCAAAAGACGGCATCCAAACCTCCATGCTTTCTATGAAGAGGCCTCCTCCTTGTGGAGATCATGGAGGACATACAGTACGCTAATGAAGCTCGCCTCGGCTCCAACGAACGCTTGAACAAGAGTGTGTCGCCTTTCTGTAGAGTCTTAAAAGTGCTAACTTGTGAAGAACGCTGTGTGCTGAGGTGGCATTGGCTAAGGCGCCGGAGTTAAAACAGACAGGGGTGAGAGTGGTATAGGTGCTGGAAGACTCAGCCAAAAACATAATGTGGCACACACACACACACTCACACGCACACACTCACACACACTCACATACACACACACACACACATCTTAAGCAGACGTCTATTGATATCAAGAGGTTGCAGGTGATGAGTGTAAGTCTGCATGCAAAAATGAGTATAAAGAGCCCTTTCATTCTCAGCTGTAACCATGGCATTTCTAAAGGCTCCAACATCATCATTACATGGACGCTGTGGGAGGAAGAATTAGGAAACCACATTTCCCCTTGAGGTTGTTTCAGTTCAACTTGTTTTCCACCATATTTGGTGTGAAAAAAGCTAATATTCTTCCAGTTATTACACCCTGTGACTTGTGTACTGTAACTGCCTTGATACTTCAGTAATAAAGAGATATATCATGTGTGCTGGTTGCTGACTAATAACTATTTCTGTCACATTATAGATATATTTCAAATTAGCTATATTAGGAATGTAAAAATTGAACACAACCCCCCTTTCAGAATTAAAGGGGCACAGTTACACTTGTTTCAGGTGATATTTTTGGGATTAAATACTTACATTATGTGTGTAGGCCTTTTTTTTTTATCACCATCAGTGTAGCTGTTTCCCTACATGGAAGATGGAATCGTGGAAATCACCGAAAAACATTGAAGGGCAAACCTGTCCAGTGACGTCACTGGACTCATTTTCCCTGTTAAGTTTTTCCACAATTTTGTCTTCCATGTAGGGAAACGGCTACATTGACTGTGATTGTAATCCAAATAATATCAACTGAAACAAGCGTGATTGTGCCCCTTTAAGGACACGAATGATGTGTTATGCCAAAATGCTATCTATCTGCTGTCTGTTTATGGTAGTGGGATCTGAATTTTGAAATTAGATAAAAACATGTTCTGAGAAAACGCAGCAGCAAGGTCATAATGTTGACCCTGTGAGGTCAGGAACTGGATGTACAGTAAAGTGCAGACGCTTCCTAAGAGCGTCCACCACCAACTTCGCTGCCCTTGAGGGAAGGACAATGGGATGGGTTAAGCACAGAGGAACATTTCATCGGCGACCCTAATATGTGTGTGTGTGTGTGTGTGTGTGTGTGTGTCTACATAGTGTTGCCACCCACTGCACGTGTGTGTTGGTGTCTGACGAATACACACCATGTTTGTTTTTGTTTTGTAGTTAGCTGCGGTGGATTCAGTGGTCACCGGTTTTCCACGCGCTCTTTTTCATAAGTAGACTGTAATGATTTTTGCCTGAGGCCCCATTTCTGAGTGGGAATTGAGTGTGTTAACTATGAATGAGTTGTATTATCGTAATAACCGGGGAAGAAATTAGACATTTTAACTGTAACCTATAGTTTCCATGTGCATTCTCAAAAAGGTAGCGGCAATGCAGCCTTGAAAGGTGAGTGGACATTGCTACGCTTCCAGGGATGAGTAGGATAGCCTACGTTGGAGGAACCCTCTGAGGAAGGAAGGAAGCATGGGACATTTATTCTCGTCTGTGTAGGTGACACGGCACACGTTTTCGGCTGTTCGGCGAACGCGCTCTAACCATCCACCAGTGACCCTAACTGTTGGATAAACCGCGGAAATGTTTGGGGAGGCTGGCAAACTGGCTCAACCTGTAAGCAGGAACGAGCCAATACGTGTGAGCCTGATTCTGACCCTTTCCTCATTTACATATCAAAGACAAAATCCATTTTTGATTCTTATGAGGTAGCCCGTCACATTGTGTAGGCGGCCTACCCATCAGCACTCCATTACGCGCGCAGACCTAAAGGTGATAAAGAATAAACTAGCATTCTAATTGCACGAGGGCTGGCTGTGTAACATTCTGGTAACAGGGATTTATGTAGCTATCACACCGAGATAAACAAAGGGCCCGTAATCTGTGAGGAGTCACTATAACATTATTGCCCACTCTCCTTGTGAAGGCATTGTTTGGGTTTAATCACACAAGGCCTGATCAAAGAGAATAGATACACTTTAATGAAATATTGAATGCATAATTAATTGTACAGTAATTTTACAGTAGAATTTCAATTAAACATTTCAGTTCGTACCTAGAAGGTAGCGCATTGTGTTCTTAACTGATAACAAAAAATAACTAGGCCTATTCACACAAAAATGCGAAAAATAGCCTAACTATTCGCACAAAAATGCACAAAATATATAGGCTAGCCTATGCGAAGAAGTGTGAAGTGTGGCGGGGGGGTTAAATCATACTCATCTGGCTGGGAAGAAAGCGAACAAACGACTCTGCAATAGCTTTTAAGCCATTCAATTGAAACATCAAACCTTATCCGGCGCAAAACTAAACTTGACGAAAAAATGATACATAAATGATACTTTTTATTTTCATTTTCTGCCTTACATTTAAGAGCACATGGATAATGCATGTTTCCTGTACATTCCCACAATACAATACTTTACATTCCACTTAAGACTCTGTCCTATTGCCTCCGGACATACAATATAGTTCCTTTTAGAAGATGTCTGCTACTTCATCCTCGTCAGAGGCCCCTATAGCCTACGACACACATATACATTCCCACTGAATAAACTTTGTTTTTCATCTACCCATTTATCAATGAGTGTAGTTATCATGTCAATGATAGGCAGAAACATACACATTGGTACTCATGATTTTCTATTCTAACAAGATGAGGAAATATGAGTTTACTGTGTGTTAATATAGAGACACGTTTCTCACTGACTCAAGCCGAACCCACCACAGATAGGCCTATGTGCGTCACACAGAACAGTTAAAGCTTAACATGACGAATTTCGCAGCGCTGCAGCCTATGACGCATAATAACTTCAACGTGGCACACGTTTTCATGAGACATCCACAAAAATACAGTACTAAATAGCCCAATGGTCTGTGACCCAACTGTAGCCAACCAATTATGCAATTACAAAATATGCCATGTCTCGCGGGCCAACATTATGAGGAAATATATAGGCCAATGCTTACATCGAAGATATGTTATCACACTGCTTTGGTGAGAAAGTGTCCACGCCAGTATGGCACGTATACCAGCCGTTGACAAGGCTTTTCTGAAAGGGTGAGTCGGTGGTGAAAGTTCTTGAGCTCTGGGTGAAACTGCGCGTCTGGCTGCACGGGTACTGTGAGGGCTCGGGCCTGTAACTGCTGCCCTGTAGCACCAGCGGGTCCAGGTGGGGCTGTGACCTGTGTGTAGACGGGTCCAGGTGGGGCTGTGACCTGTGTGTAGACGGGTCCAGGTGGGGCTGTGGCCTGTGTGTAGAGTACTCCAAACCGCTGTCGAACGCGTGATGGAAACGTGACCTCAGAGAGGACTTGTCCCGAATCTCTGGGGACAGGGAATCTTGAGATGATGAGGTGAGGGGCTGTGCGCGCGTCACTGTGGTGGTGGCGGTGGAGGACGGTACAGTTTGAGCTCGATCCGTGACTTCGCTTGACCTGGCGGCCTCTGCGACGTGCTCCCTGTCCTCCGCGCCACCATCGCTGCTTTTCGTGCCACTGTAGGCCTTGCAGTGGAGCTTCATGTGCTTCCGGAGAGAGCTCGGGTGGGTGTAACACTTCTCGCATCCTCGGACCTTGCACATGTACGGTTTGTCACTGGAGTGCACGTGAGAATGCTTCTTTCGGTCACTGCTGTTCGCAAACCTCCGATTGCAGCCTTCGAACTCGCATTTAAAAGGTTTTTCACCTAAACATGCAGAGAAAGAAATACCCTCATGTTACCATGGTTATGGTTCTTTTAATGTGGGATAGAATAAGTTGCAACCCCTCATTTCGAAGACCTAGGCTATAGGCCTACAGAATTAGGGCAAACAAAATCAAAGTGACATATTTCTATGCATTCCCACAAATAGCCTAAATATATAGGCTGGGGTAGGCTAGGTTATTGTGCCTATAATAAGAAGACCTTATAAGTGTAGCTTCGTGAGGTTTCTACCGTCACTTTCACTTTTCGTGCTCATTCCAACATCTTCTGGATCTTTTCAGCGGTTGAGAATAGCCTACAGGTTCTCAAAATGTGAAAGTAGGCTCATGTAGGCTATGCTAATATGGGCCTATGCAACGGTAGAATACACCTGTAATAACCTAGCCTACAGATGACAAGTGAAGAGGAGCTATACCGAAAAACTTCAAACAGACCCTTCGCCCATAGGCTATACAGCAAGAGACCGCAGGCCTACTTACGCTCTGCCTTATCAATACAATAATTCAACTCACGATTCACCCAAGAAAGGCCTAGATACAAAGGCTAAAGCAAGGAGCTCCATCATGTGTCAAGGGTGGCATGTGATTATGAATGATGATCATTAGCCTACCATTAATGTGTTAAACGATGTTTAAACAACTCCGTCTGAGTTAAAGAAGGTGAAATAAAACAAATGAGCTATTAGGTCTACTAAGATGGTGTTTGGCCTATACGTGGGCCTATAGGCCACGTAGGCTATAGCCTATATTTTGTCGTTGTGTCAAAATGTGAGTAGGCTATATCATCTCAAGATAGGCATGGCGTAGCCTATACACAAAATATCCAATATCCTATGTCTTGTCTGACGATAATTAATTTAAATTTTGATTGATGAGCAGCTCAGTTGAGGAACCATTAGGCCTATTTTCCAATAAACTCGTGGTGAAACATTGACAAATCAATTTCTACTCTAATTAATAGGCTAGTTTGTCTTAATGTCATCAAACTATCTGACCAAGTAGCCTACGCTTGTTATTGTTAAGCTTTCTTTTTTTATTAGGCTATAGAAAACATTTTGAGGTAGCCTAAAAATGAATGACAAAAATGTGATCTTTATGTAGGCCTACGTATATCTCTAGATAGCCTATATTCCTTAGGCTGTAGCCTATCTATACTCGTGTTATGACAAATTCACCTATTAAGGCCATGTTTTCACATATCTTCAAGCCACGTAGCCTGCGTTTTATTAACATTAAGCATTTAAATCCCGCAGAACCCCGACAACAAAGGCACCGAGTGTTGTGTAGCCTGTAGCCTCTCCTACACCTCCTCACCTAGGCGCGTAGCCTGTAGCCTCTCCTACACCTCATCACCTAGGCGCGTAGCCTGTAGCCTCTCCTACACCTCCTCACCTAGGCGCGTAGCCTGTATCCTCTCCTACACCTCCTCACCTAGGCGCGTAGCCTGTAGCCTCTCCTACACCTCCTCACCTAGGCGCGTAGCCTGTAGCCTCTCCTACACCTCCTCACCTAGGCGCGTAGCCTGTAGCCTCTCCTACACCTCCTCACCTAGGCGCGTAGCCTGTAGCCTCTCCTACACCTAATCACCTAGGCGCGTAGCCTGTAGCCTCTCCTACACCTCATCACCTAGGCGCGTAGCCTGTAGCCTCTCCTACACCTCATCACCTAGGCGCGTAGCCTGTAGCCTCTCCTACACCTCATCACCTAGGCGCGTAGCCTGTAGCCTCTCCTACACCTCCTCACCTCCTCACCTCATCACCTAGGCGCCCGAGATCTGCGACGTTACCTTGAGCCGCGTGACTGCGCGAGCGCAGAAGTGAACCGTCCCTACTGAGACTGCAACTGAGCGCATCGTAAAAGCTACGTCACAGCTCTCCGGTGTCCCGGCATGTATTTATTTATTTATTTATATACTTAACTGAACGAGTGGGAGAGACACCCAAACAACTGGGCCTGAATACGACTTGTTTGTACGAGCCTCACTGCAAGTCCCCTATCTTCACTTGCTCATACATCTCTTTCCTGCAGCCCACAACTACGAGGACAACAATAGGCTACTGCCATTTAATTACGCTACAAACAATAAACACCTACATCAACAGCAGTAACACCTAATAATAATGATGGTAATAATAATCGGCTAAAAATGACATTATTATTATGATTATTATAAGTATTAGCCTATATAAACTCCAAGTGTTTGATGAGGTAGGCTACAAGAACATGGACCGTCACTGAACAATCCAAAGTGTTTTTGACTTTTGTGATTATGATTATTTCCAGAACAATAAAACCATGGCATTAGACACATACGTTTGAAACTCTTTTTCCAATTTTGTAGCCTAAAATATCAACTGAAATAGATTTTTAGTAGCCTAATAAAAAGATAAATGCACCCATGAATATATGTTTTGCCAATTATGATCATTGATCAACAACACTGTATTATCACGACTATAGGCTACTATTATAATTTTATTGATGGTATATTTATAATTATCATCCTTATTTGTGTTGTTATAATTGTCATTGTTGTTAATGCTATTATTATTATTATTATTATTATTATCACCATCATTATTGTTAGTTATTATAATAATTATTTATGCTGTTACTAACCTGTGTGTGTCCTTTTGTGGATCTTGAGATTCTCTGATCTTGCAAAAACTTTTTCACAGCCGTGGAAAGGGCAGGGAAAGGGCTTTTCCCCTGTGTGGACTCTGACGTGATTCACCAGCTTGTATTTGGCTTTGAAAGGCTTTCTGTCCCTCGGACAATTCTCCCACTGACACACGTATTCAGAGTGCTCTGGTCCTCCGACATGCTCCACTGTCACATGGGTAACAAGTTCATACATGGTCCCGAAAGTTCTGGCGCAAAGCTGCTTCCCAAACCCCTCTTGGCCGTCACTCCACTTACACACCAGCTCGTGCTTCAGGCTTTGCTTAGAGCACCTGAGGAAAGCGTCACCCCCTCCGCGTTGAATTGCCATGTTCAGCGGTTTATACAGACCTAGAAACTGAGTGACAAGCTGTTGGCTGTTTCCCCTAGGGCCACTTATACTTTGGCCGTAAGGGTGCGTCCGGCAGAGGAGATCCCCAGGTAGACCCAGCATCATTTGATCTCGGAGGTCTCGAGTTGCGTCGGCGGAGCCATGGGCCTGCTCGTGATAAGCTGCGATAAAAGCGTGGCTTCTGCTATCCCTATAGCCGGAGAGGTCACGATACCTCCCAATCCCGCCATGTTGGTTCGATCTTGATGCCAGTTGATCAGTGACGGGTGGCATTCCGGCTCCAGAAAGATTGGCTCCAATGAGAATGCCCCTAGGGCTGTGCTCTAACCGGTGGCCGGGGTATCCCGAGTCTGAAAGATGGGGAACCGAATGGTCAACATATGCACTGGACCTCGTCTCGGGGTAGTCTCGCAAATTGTGCGCGGGGCAGAGTTTTAAGGAACCGCCAGTGGGGTGCCCCATGTGCTCTCCTGCCAAAGGTGGCAGCCCCACGCTGGGATCCGTATTGCTCTCCCCGGGGTTGACGCAAGAAAGAGGGCAGCCACTAAACCTCGACAGGCTTGTCATGTTTTGTTGTGAATTTGGCTGTGAGTTTGCAAAATCAAACCAATTCAGTGCTCAAGATTTACCTAGAAATCTTGTTTCCATTTTCAACGTGCTGTTTATCATCTGCATGTGCAATTCTTGGCCGTGAACTTCGCAGGAGCGGGAACCAGACTCAAGTTCGTTAAAGTTGGTGTGGGTCCCATGCCGTTCACTTTGCCCTCTTGATTTGTGGCAATAACCGTGGTAGTAAAAATGCTTCGAAACAGGCCATGGAGCAATATAAAAGCACAGCAGGAAACCCTGCTTTTAAAAAAGGGCGCTTTGGGATTGGTTGGAATGTGCTATGATTGACAGCCACTGGGTTTGTTTTAAAAGGAACACGCAGGCGTTCACTGCACGACTCCGTTTTCAAATATCTCAGGGAAAAAGCTTTGAAATGTGCCGCGTATAGGCTACACTGCCAAATATTGGTGCCTCTTTCACTTAAGGCGCCATATTACAAGAGCCTCATCTTAAAGTTAGACGTTAGGCATTCAATGCTAAACATTTCTATCTGCTAGAAAGAAAAAGTCAATGCATAAACCTTCAATTTACACGGACATGAAAAAATACATATTACATTAGAGTCTTCATTAACAGAATGTTTAAACAAGTTATAAACCAAGGACAAAATAGGAGAATACCCCTCCCCCAACATAGGTTATTACTACATTCTTAAATATTCCAATAAATTCCTACAAATGAAATACAATCCTTGTGATTTGATAACTGATCTCCAGATATCTTACTACCACTAAATGATCTCATGCCCAAAACAGGCTGCGCAGCTTCAGCTTGACAAGGAGAATTGTACGTAGTTCTCACGGAGTGAGATTGTTGAACACTACACATTAATACACATCAGCTGTTGTTTTCATGATTTCATATTGTGGTTTCCTGGTTGGCATGAAAGAGTGCTACGGATATACATTACTGCAAAAAATAAAAACAAAAAAACGAATAAATAATTTTAGCAAAACAAATAGGCTATGCAACAAGTAGGCCTAGTGTATTTTACAGCACATATTGACTACAACGAATATTAGACTACACAGAAAGGTTTGTTTACGGATAAGCATATATGCTACCCACTATATTGGGAGAATGTTCCAAGTTGAAATGAATATGCTAAAACCTATTTAATAATAGACACTGTTTTGGCCGCAACTCCAGTTTCCTTTACATTGTTTTCAACGTCCTGACAATGATCTGAATTAAAGCCACAATCCCCAAGACGTCAACATAAACAATGTTAATGTTTCCATTTCAACATTCGATTAGTGTCGAGCCTAGCGGCCTGCTTCTACGGGCAGGCCTACTGCCATTATGATGGGATAGGCGTGTACAATAATTGCATGTCATAAACACAATAAATGTAGGCCTAGTAGTCAGATCATGGGTCATTGTTTTTTTTTCATGAGGACGAATACACTATTAATTTAAGTAATATTTGCATCCAAATTACAAAAGTCAAACATCTTTGTCAATATATAGGCTGTACTATCCAAAAACAAGGCTAACTATAGGCTATCATATCAACTGATAGTGATAGTGGTCTTCTTCAGCACCTACTCTTGATATCCTTCCTGTCATGTCCTTTCTGTCAAATATTGTCAAAGTCTTGGGAAATGTAGCTAACAGAATGCTAGAGTTAAGAGAGATAATTATCTGATGAAATATGTTCATTCAAGAGGGGAATAAGGTCAAATGCTAGACTGGCAAACACATTTCCAATTGTAACTCATCCTATAGGATGGCATATAGGCCAATAGGATTAGTTCTAACTCACACTTGGCCAAAGACATCAAATGTCTCTTTACTTCATGAATCTTTTTGTTTTGGGCCTGAGTTTATCTTTTGGTATTGGGCCTGCGTTTTCATTTGAGCAGTGTGATTGTTTTGGATGAGGAGGACCAGGTGTAATGTGATTTTTGAACTTTGGTTTCCCGAGAGTTTTATTCTCACCCCAAACTCACAATTAAAGGCTGAAGGCAGAAAAGCACTAGTAGGCAGAAAAGCACTAGTAGGCAGAAAAGCACTAGTACACAGAAAAGCACTAGTAGGCAGAAAAGCACTAGTAGGCAGAAAAGCACTAGTAGGCAGAAAAGCACTCGCAGCCTAACAGGTCTAACTGCATGTGGTTCCAAGGACTCCAAGATCAGACATCATCTTGAGGTAATAAATCAGAAAATAAGTGTTTTGGGTTGAGAACTATAGAATGATTATGACTTAATAAAAAAAATTGAAATGCGATGAATTACATTTCTAGCTCTACACATTAGCATGTATACATCTACTGAGTTCACAACAGAACAAATTATGTGAAAAGGCCACATCTATAACGAAATACTAGGTACTAGTAACCCATAGGTTCTCTGAACCCATAGGTTCTTCATTCTCTTTGATATCCTTCCAGATTAAGCAGGAAATGGCGGAATTCTGCAAAGCAAAGTATTAGCATTTTCGACCTCATAGATATAGGGATTACTGTGGACCCACTATAAAACACTGAAAGGGTTGCAATGACAATGTCAAGAACGTTTGTGAACACTGAAAAATAATGGAAAGAAAAGTTTCTAAATGTTATTTACATCTGCTGGCAGTTTGTGCATGAGACCATTGACCTGTAGTTGTGATTGTACAGTCTTTCTCGAGGAACAGGCTAGTAGGTAAACACCCAACACCACACAATTATATATTGTGCAGACAGTAATACCTTTGATGTGCCATTCACACCTCATCTGAGACCTACTGTATGACATAAACAATCTCTGTAGTATCATGGTCATCATTTGTTATTGATTGTAATGATGCAGAATAAACTACACAATTAAGCTGACGAGGTTGACAGAACAGACACAGTCTTGCTGAAAATTGCACAGAAAAAGTCACACTTCTAACAATCACAATACTCATATGATAGAACAACCTTGACCCAAGAGAGTCGCAAAGTGGACTGCAACAGCTGTAATTGCTAGTTTATATAAAAGTATAAAAGAATTGTGACAGAAAGTGAATACCACTGTAATACCTTGTTGTTAGGGCATTGATTGAACTCTGTACGCCACTTGTACAATGTCGCTGCGATGATCAAAACGCTGGTCAAAATGGCATCCGTCGCCATGTTAGAAAGACCCCTCAGTACACAGTTCACAGTAAATTGCACATTTATCTTAACCTGTCATCATCCTACTCGTTGGGTGAAGTTCTGGAGATACACACTACCATAAGGAAAGCACACTCCATTGATGTTCCATGATACTCAGGTACTCCTCTATATACTAGGAAGTATATAGGAGCTGGCAGCAGCTTTACCCATGTTCAGAGGGACCTACTGACCTACTGCTAAACTACATATTTCAATTAATTGATTGTGTGTGTACGTACATGTATGTGTGACTACTGTATGTGAAGCCCAAAAGGTAAGAGCAGTTTCTTTGTTTTGTTTGTTTGTGTGTGTGTGTGTGTGTGTGTGTGTGTGTGTGTGTGCGTGTGTGTGTGTACATGCGCGTGTGTGTGTACGTGCGTGTGTGTGCATGCACACTCATGCACGTTTGTGAGTGTGTGTGCATTTGTGTGTGTGTATGTGGGCATGTGTTTAAATAATATAATAATTGATGAGACTGCATGGCACTGCACCATCTTGCCATGACTTTATGAAATTTAGATGAATTAACAGTTTTGGTGCGAGGCCATTTGCAGACAGATGCTCCTATAAACCACAGCCACGAGTCAATTAGCTTGTTGGTTCAGCCATATCACAGCAAAGATTATGAACAGCTCATGCAGCAGTCAACAGCTCATGGTGCTCTGAACTCAACTCTAGGCCTCTTAACTGACTGCAAAAACTGAAGTATAGCACCTTCCTATGATCTAATTTGATTTTCCCCAATAAATAACATAGTGTCTGATACAGTATTAGAGGTCTGCAAGTGATCCCAGGAAAGCCAATGCTGCTGAGGTAGTTTACCTCCAGCAAACACCCCTACAAACGGTGAAAATCCGTCCAAATCACTCCCTAAAGAGTGTTGTAATGCATTTCACCCTGCACGATTCAGGCTGAGGTTTGACAAGGATGTATAGTAGATTACTCTCTGCACACATAGGAAATCTGCATCACGGTCGCTGCCACAGAGCTCCGGTCACACTCATAACATCATCACCTTGTAAACATAGTCAATCCACATCCTGGGCGTGGCTAAACATGGCTATCACACTAACATCTAAGCAGGAAAAAAGTAACCATAAACTATTCACAAAAATGGGACTGTGCACAGGTGCACGTACCCTGTAACGGCCTTGTAAGCATCCAGAACCTATACTATCCATTCACTCCAGGAAAAGATGCACTTATGATTTAAACATGGTTTCTCTCTCTCTGTCTCCCGATTAGATATTTCTTCATGGACAGGTCAGTGTATCCAAGAAGCTAAGCATCATACAGCATTCTGTTGGGACAGCTGTTGATTTAATGAAAGGCAATTGGTAAATTAGTCAATATCAAACCTGAGCAAAGTAAGTAACTTTTAAAGGCTTGTCGACTTCCTGTCTAGCACACCAGACCTACAACCAAATGCATGTTATGTTAAAAGTGGTGTGGTTAGAATCGTTAGCACACCCCAAATAGCAGAAAGCAAGCATCCAATCAGAATTCAGCAGCAGCATACTCATGTTCCTCTTGATTTATGTTTGCAAAACATATTTGTCCGTTTAGCCATTTTTTCTAGAATAACTTAATGTAAAGTAAGTTGGCTGGCACAAAAAATCATGGGTTTAGTGATTCCTAGCATTGCATACTTTCGCAATTTTTTTTACAAATAATATTGTTATTTCTATAATTTAAAAGTAATACAATACACACTTTTGATTTGGTAACTATTGGGTTAACTGTTGAGCAAGAAGTTTCTGCAATAAACTTGTCCATGGCTCGTGCACGTGTGGGCTCAGCCCATGCTGCTAATACAATAATATTGTAGGGCCTGTCATCGTTTGTCAAACAAATGTGAGTAACCACACATAGCATCCAGACACGAACATTTGCTGATCTAAAATATTTAAACAGACTGTCGCGTGTTTTATATGGGCAGCCTATAAGATATTCTGCAAAATATATGCGCATGCTCAATACAACAGGCCATACTAGACTATCATAGAGAAAAGTGTTTCATCCTTGGAACAATGAGTCGAGATCTGAAATTTAACCGTAAGTCATTTGCCAAGTGGCAGAAAGCTTAAAATGAAAACTAGTCCATTACGCTATCATGAAAATATAGGGTATACAAGAAGCGAGGACATTGCAGGGCAACGTGACAGTCTAATATGCACATGTTGTTAAATTCTAGTAATTGCCTTGACAATGCAAAAAGTAAAACGAATACGCATTCTGACGCACCACATACATGTAGGTCCATGTTGAAACAAAACATAGATAGGCTATTCAGTTAAAATCGTCATACCATTAGTGCAATATCACTGCAAATGCCGTTTATTATTCTGAGAGAGTCTTATTGTAGCCTATTCATTCAAGAATTCTATATGCCTAAGTAAATGACAAATTAAATGAGGCTCATTACTTGACTGCTGCATCTGAAAGGCTTGCATATGCGACCATTAAGTCATAACTTTCAAATAAATAGCCTAGGTGTATATGGGTCTTTTGTAAAACCGTTAAATTGATTTAAAACTCTATTCAGTTCTAGAGGAAAAGTTGCTCAGGGTATAAAGTTCATAAAATTCATACATCTACCTTATTTCCATTATTTATACATCTATTGAGTAATTTGTCTGCAGTTGAAGAACACATGTCAAGAGAAGACTGGTTTGTGATAAATAACTAGCGTTTTGTGATAAATAACTAGTGTTTTGCTGTCCTCCAGAGCAACAGTTGCTTTAGACAGTAGGCTAACCTAGAACAACTCTAGAGTCTATTCCGGGGCCAAAGGTCGGCGCCTCTCGGTTGCTATGTTGTCCACGACACACGCTACTTGAAAAGATGCTCAGTAATACAGATGAGTAATACAGATGAGTAATACAGATGAGTAATACAGATGAGTAATACAGATGAGTAATACAGATGAGTAATACAGATGAGTAATGTGTTCCGTTGTAAAGACAACGGTGCGCGTGCTTCTAATCGTTAATCATTTTATAGTAACACCCTCAGTGTGAACATACCATATACAATAACCTCGCCGACTCCACTCGTTTCAACAGGCCAATAAAATATCGCGGAGGGGAACTTAAGGGAACTTGCTTGTCACTTGCAAAAGTTCACAGAGGTTGCCATAAATCTCATAGGCCTACTCTTAACACTGCAAGGCAAACTCACAGTTAACTCATGTTCTCTCCCTCCTGAGGCTGTGTGTGTGTGTGTGTGTGTGTGTGTGTGTGTGTGTGTGTGTGTGTGTGTGTGTGTGTGTGTGTGTGTGTGTGTGTGTGTGAGTGAGTGAGTGAGAGAGAGAGAGAGAGAGAGAGAGAGAGAGAGAGAGAGAGAGAGAGAGAGAGAGAGAGAGAGGCAGAGAAAGGAAAGAGAGCGCGGATGTGGAGTGGATGCGAGTGTGTGTAGGAATAAAGTGAGTGAAGGAGGGAGGGAGGGAGGGAGGGAGAGAGGGAGGGAAAGAGAGAGAGAAAGCCAGAGTGTGTGTGTGCGTGCGTGCGTGCGTGTGTGTTTGTAATGGAGAGAATGCAAGAGAGTAGTACGACGGCTGAAAGCGCGCGAGGTGAAAAAAGACGAGAAGGAATCGTTTTTCTTACCGAGAGAAGTTGTTGATGACGTACCGAGAAGAAAAGAAAACGTTTCACATTGCGAGGAAAAAGTGAGCTATCGCACGAAATAAAAACATGTTTTTAAAAATTGTCCTAAGCCTATCATAACAAAAACTAGGCTGAATCCGTTTACAAAATAAAGCTAGATTAACACACAGAACAATTTACACGTTTACTTGAAATTTCTCCCTTTCAATGGAGGCCGTAAAATGCGAATATTATAGGCTAAAATCAAACTCACCTTGCATTTTAAAACACTTTTCTCGTAGCAAATGTTGTGGGAATGATTGCGGGGTGGATGAGGGCGAAAGCAGAATGAAAGACTGATTTGAAGACTTTTCTCTTTTTCTTTTTTCAGATCCCTAAAATAAAGAATGTGAGCTCCTTCCTGGGACAGATTGAGGGAAAGGGACGTGAAAGGCTTGGAGTTATAAAGCGCCGCTTGAAGCACTCAACGCGTCTCTGAACTTGATCAGATTTTGCGTGTCCTGCAGAGAGTCAGCGGTAGCCCTGTGAAACTCGCTCAATGGCACGGATTTTTGGCTAGGCAAAAAAAACTCAGGATATTACAATTACTGCCATCTTTCTTTCTGTCTTTTATTCCCCGTCTTACACCCTATAGAGCTTTGCAAAAAAAATGTTCCCCCCCACACACTCCCACCCCCCTTTCTCAAACCGTTTCAAGAAAGCTACAATGTGGATTTCAGATAAAAATGGGAATAGGTAGATGGGAATTAGATAGCCTAGATATAGATAGATAGATAGATAGATACAAGTGTCCCTCAATGATGACAGATGTATTACACCTCTGAATAAAATGTTTTCTTTCGTTATCATTTGGTACTGGAACCCAAGATGCCGTAAGTTGCCAATTTTCTGACTATGCTGAATTACATAAAATACATATTTGTAATCACTATTGGCCTCTGGTCGTGTAGCCTATTGTAAAATAGACAAATTATGTTTAACTTTTAAAACAGTTTGTAAGTTTGACATGAACCAATAAGACACATGTATTTGGAGAAAGCGTCAAGTTACTTTACCTGCAAAATAATGCTTGGACTAACCAATCAAATTAAACCACTGGGACGATCTGCCATTTTCAATGCCAAACTGTGCCAATCAACAGAAATCTAGCCAATTAACTCCGTTCTTTGGCGTCACGTGTTCAATGGGTAGCTGAGCTCTCATTGGGCGTCGTAGCACTGCCCCCCGAGTTCATTTATGTGCAGAGAGTGAGTGATTGACTTTATCAGTCCAAGGACATCATTCGCCTGGAAAGGGGGGGAAGTTTGATCCTCTTTCTCACGGATCCCAGTAACGGGAGTTTGTCTCCCTGCTCTACAACCGAAGGATTGTTTTTTTCCGATTTGATACATTTTGGGTTTTTTTTTATTTTGAAAATTACTATACGCTTCAGCGCGTTGCAACCGTGTTCCCGTTATTCGCAGCTAGAGTGAGCTCCACTAATCTGGGGGGGTTCTTTTATTTCATTTTGTTCTTTCGTTCTCAAAGTTTGATTTAGCCCAATGACTATGCTCCTTGATAGCGGTCCGCAGTTCCCATCTCTAGGAGTAGGGGGATTCGGAACACCGCGACACCATGAGATAGGGAACAGAGACCCGGGTCTGGGGCTGAATCCCTTCGCCGATTCCTCCCACTCCGCTGCTTTTAAAATCAGCCCAGTGGCTCACGATATCGCCTCCAGCCAGACGTCAGCTTTTACTCCACAAGCTACTGGATATGCAGCCGCCTTAGGACACCACCACAGCGGACAGGTGGGCTCGTACGGCGGGGGAGCGTTCAATTCGACCCGGGACTTTCTCTTCCGGAACCGTGGCATGGGAGAGTCCGCTGCATCGAGTGCCCAGCATGGGATCTTTGCCGCTTCGGCGGGGAGCTTGCACGGACCTCCTGGGATCTCTGATAACCCTGGACATCTGTTGTTCCCAGGGCTCCACGACCAGGGTGTGAGCCACACTTCACCAAGTGGACATGTAGTCAACAGTCAAATGCATCTGGGTTTACGCGGGGACATTTTTGGAAGACCCGACCCGTATCGTCCGGTCGCAAGCCCACGCACGGACCCCTATGGCGCTGCTCAGCTCCACAACTACAACCACCCAATCAATATGAATATGGGGATGAATGTGCCGACACACCACGGCCCAGGGGCCTTCTTTAGATATATGAGACAACCAATAAAGCAAGAAATGTCCTGTAAATGGATAGATGAACATCAAATGAACCGACCCAAAAAGACTTGCGACAGGACTTTCAGCACAATGCACGAGATGGTGACGCACGTCTCGATGGAACACGTTGGCGGCCCCGAGCAGAGCAACCACATATGCTTCTGGGAGGATTGCCCGAGAGAAGGGAAATCTTTTAAGGCCAAGTACAAACTGGTGAACCATATTCGTGTACACACTGGAGAGAAACCATTCCCCTGCCCATTCCCTGGATGTGGGAAAATATTCGCCAGGTCGGAAAATTTGAAAATTCACAAAAGAACACATACAGGTAGGCCCGAGCACTTTCCACAAGTTAGTCAACAAACTACTGCCATGTGTAATAAAGATAACGGTATTTCGTTTGTTTGAACAGATAATAGCATGGGGAGAACAATTAATCTCGAGAGATCGTGCTTTTTAGTAGGCCTAGGGTGAACGGGCCCTACGTTGTGTTATTTTAGCTTCGAATGGGGAAAATTGACCAAACGGAATCAAACTTAGGCTATAGGTTATAGGCTCCTAGCCTACTCTAGACTAAGATTGTGTTGGACGGTCTAAGAATAAGATGCTGAGCTGCTATAGCAATTGTAGGCCTTTATGTTACTGAATTAAGGCTAACCAAACCTCTAAGCTCTTCTGCTGATTTAAGTGTTGTGTGTGTATTCAGAGTGAGCCGGGCACATAAGCTATTGCCCAAACGCTAAAGTGTGAGAAAATTAGCCTAACTAAATTTAGAGTGAGCAGTCTACTCTCCGTGCGGGTGTTTTTGTATGACTGAACAATTGGCCAATTTCTCACGTCCCTTGTTGACCAGCCTACTCTCGGACCTTTCATATCTGTGGGCCAACAGAACCCAACTGTGTGGATTAGTATAACCAGCTAATGCAGAGAACAGTATTCTTAAATTCCACATGCAAGTTACATATCAATTCCGTGCACTTTAATGTAGGCATAGGTCTTTTCAAAGAATAAAGTGGGCCTAGACTGTACCAGAGTATGGACTCAGTGGTGGACAAGCAGCGCTATTACCTTACAAGCGCATGTAAAGCTTGTATAGTTTGCGATCAATTGAAGCTATGGATCCTTAACTGTGTTTATTGCATTTTACAGGTGAGAAGCCGTTTAAGTGTGAATTCGACGGCTGCGACAGACGTTTCGCAAACAGCAGCGACAGGAAAAAGCACATGCACGTGCACACTTCTGACAAGCCATACATCTGCAAAGTGTGCGACAAGTCATACACACACCCCAGCTCTCTCAGGAAACACATGAAGGTACTTAACGTCTTCATTACACCTTAAACACATTAACGCAATACACTCCCCTGACCAGAGGCTATCCACAGCCTTAGCCTGTGTCTAGCATCACGCCAATTCAGTTTTCACTTAAATTCACTGGGTTCTCTAAATGCTAATGGATGCATGTTGGGCCTGTTTATATTGGGATGTGCATTCTATGCATGGGCCTTGTTAAGTAGGCTAGCAAACATATTCCATAAAGTATAAATTTCAGTTTAGGCATAGGCTACTCACAGAGGGCTTTGTCAGTCAACCCATCATTGATTGTGGTATTTCATTCTCATTACTGCAGGTACACGAGTCTCAAGGTTCCGAATCGTCTCCAGCAGCAAGTTCTGGGTACGAGTCGTCCACACCACCAGTGCTGGGGTCAGCGAACACTGAAGACCCCACAAAAACACCACCGTCAGCCGTGCAAAACACGTCCACGCACAGTGACGGACTGCCACCCAACTTTAATGAATGGTACGTTTGAAGTCAGACGCCTCTCAATGTGGACCAAGAGGTTATGGAAACCTTAAAAACTACTCTCACTAAGGTGTATCTAAAATGGGATTTGAAGATGATGAAGAAATGAGAGCAAGCCAGCAGTAGCAGGCCTCAGCTGTTCTCAGGATGCTAAATTTGAGTTATTTTATTCCGGTTCGAAGAAAACAAATAAATCAAATAATAAAATAATACTTTCTAAGAATAAATACAATGTTTTTCCTTTTTTAGTTTACAGATTCCAGATGACTATTTTATTTTTCATTTTATGTATTTTCACAAAATTTATTTAAAAAGGAAACAGAAGAATATTTCACGGTGTTTTATATAATGGTGACACATAGCCTACTGTCGCCTTTCAATTGATTGTTAAAACTTCAGACAGTCTTAAGAAACGTGCCAAAGTCTTTGTCTTGAACTTGAACAAAAAATAAATCATAAATACATATATACTCGTGAATGTATTTCCTTGTTTGATGGGGTCGAATCTGTTGTCAATGTTTGTTTTCAGGTGGAGAAATGTGGTATTAGGTTACGATTGTTACCGTTGAATATAACGTTGCCTTTTGTTAATAACGTTGTAAATACATATCCATGATGCCATATTTATCAATTTGTAATTTAATTATGGGTATAAGTTCTGAAACTGAAATGATATTTATGGAAAAGTTTTTTAACAAGACTGTACAGTTTTGGGTCATAACCAGCTTAACATTGAGCAGAATCATCAACTCTAAAGCTCCAATATTGCGATTGTATCTTTTTTTAACCAATACATGTGTCTTATTTGGATCTGAGATATTATCTATATAAATATTATGGACTTGTCTATATGATGGTGATTTTTTTCATCATTTCTTACTTTAGCTTATGAAACCAGTGACATGTTAAGTCATCGATTCTGTAAAGCTGAATTGTCGTCAAGTGAGTTGAAAAACTAAAAACGTCTCTGTCGATATCCACATTTTGGTCAAATTAACTTTTTGTGTGTTTTACTTTTATAGAAACAGAGAGAGTAGACTACACTTGTAGCATAATTTCAGTATATACGAGACATCCATCAGTTGCACTCGTCGCTTTTGCAGATGTTACATGAGTAGGCCTAGGCTACATAGGCCTACTTATTACATGAGTAGGCCTAGGCTACATACTTATTACATGAGTAGGCTTAGGCTACATACTTAATTTATCAATTCCAAGCCAAGGTGACAGTATTTTGAGTATTTCAAATTCGGGTCAAATACCCAAACATATGAACCAGTAAGGACGTCCTTTATAGTTCCAACAATGTCTTTGTGCAAGTATGTTTAAATGTGTGCATCGGCAACAATGGAACTGTCACAACACAGTATCTTCAAAATAAAAGTTTTTTTTTGTCTGTCAGCTTGCATTGTTTTAAATGTATTTCTTCTGTGAAACTATGCGTGTTATTTGTTATAAGTACTGTGGTGTTGCTTATAGAGCAGTTTGATTATACATTTGCTTGTTTTGTGTGAATAACTTGTCAATATGACATTTTTGTGTGAACAAGATTTAGACGAAGGAATAATAGATAGGCTATATATGTGGGTTGAAGAGAACACGCTCAGACAGAGTTGGGCCTTCAGCATTGCATTGTAACCTTTTCTCAAGAATTGAATATTATGCATACACTAAATATATTGTGCTTATATGAGAACGATTTCAGACCACCAGCACTATTCTTAAAAACAAAATGTAAAAACAGTACCTCGGAAGTGACAGTATATGAAATACGTTTATTTAAATAATTTAAGGAATATATGTTTTATATACTATTTTCTATACCTTAATTTAAAAGAAATATCTTTTTGTTTCTTATTCCAACCACCTTTTATGCCCCATGTCCAGACGATTGATATTACTGATGTATAAAAGCAGCTAGAATGTGTTGTAACGCTTTCTGGGAGAAATGGGTCACGTTCTAAGTTATTCCTGAAAAGCAAAATGTTTTACTGATGAACTGTGTCACTGTGTCACAATCGAGGCAAATGATACAACAGCAAACCTATTCGTATTTTAGCACAGTCATTTTTAAAGAAGGCTATTGTTTGTTGGTTTATTTGTTTTACCAACTATTTATGAAGAAATGTGAACATACATTTGGACTGAAATTAAAAAAGAAAAAACATGAAAAGTGATAGACTGAGGTGTTGGTTATTCCTGCCAGTGTTGTATTGCGCTCAGATCCGATGCAATTTATTTTCTCTTCCAGACTGTTTGAGTCGGCAGTTCACTTGAACTTGACACTGATGAAGGCGCCATCTTAGCATCTTGTTTCTGGGGAGAGGGATGGCAAAGTTACCGACAGTTGGCTAGCCTACTTGGTAGCTATACACTCTTGGCTGTGGGAATCGGGCGAATCATTCACCCACAGAAATTAAAGTTGCAGCGCAACAAGATAACTTGCAAACTACCAAATCCTGCAAAAATAGTTAACGGGAAAGTTGGGTGTCTGTCCCTACATGAGGTTGCCAGAAGTGGCAACTGAGCACATCATCTGTCGCCAAGAGCATGTTTGTGCAAACCATTAGCCGTGACCACTTATCAGCAAATAATACGCCTAAAGCCTACCATCTCAGTAGCCTCATCTTTATGAAAAATCTTATAAACATATTCAAGAATAGTTTGATATTAACAGAACACAAACAAGAATATCAGAAACAAATATTGAATAGGCCTAACATATTTGCCTTTCTCAAAACGCGTAATATTTCCAAAGCTTTCCACACTGATCACTGTGAATTCAAATGAGACGGGCTACTCTTTCTGTACTAAGTCTATGACAGCCTATAGGCTATAAAGGTTCTGTTTAGCCTACCAGTCTATTCACTATAGGCCTTCACTGCGCAGTACCAACCCCCACAAAGTCTCCTGCCCTACCCCCATCTTCTACTATAAACAGATTTAAGAATGTATTCAAATTCCGCTATTCCTTCTTGCGCAAGCGCATTCTTGTAGGCTATTTTGCAAGGACATTTCCCATAGCTACTCGTGCGGTTCAAGTTCTTTTCTGGCGGACCCCATGACGTCAAAAAATGGGACAGGCTTTCGATGCGAGTAATCTAGCTTTGAGAATCACGGTGCTCAATGCACCATACATTGATTCATACGGGGAGCATAGAAAAAATCATACCTTAAACCGGCAAATACAGCCAAAGCCCGATAATGATGGGGTTTGAGATTATGAGAGAAACGGGGTAGCCATATCCAAAAGAGAAAACATGAAAGGCTCTTTTCGCAGGATTCTCAATGGATTAGAGCGCACTGCAGTCACGTGGTAAGAGTAGTGTAGTGACGGTGACAGAAGCGCAGCCTAGATGAATAGGCTTCTGGGCTATGTTTGAATACCAGTGTTCATTCATCTCCATTTCTCATATAGGCCTAGACTTGTTAAATGAGGTTACGGTCACGTCAATTATCCAATTGGCACCTCTTATGATATGAAATGCACGCACAGGCTAGTAGTCACAACTAGGACCTATTCCTTCGTGCGTAATAGTCATCTTTAGTAAAAACGGACTGGTCATGCCGTCAAGCCCCTCTTTCGCTGGAGCTCATAACTCGTTGGATTTTCTTCATTGATCGACACAGCTCAACCCACCTTCTTCCTCTGGCTACTCCTCTGTTGAAGCGGGAGAGGGGGATAACCCGATACAAGCATGTCCCGAGCGATGTCTGTCGCGCAACAGAGTTTGTGATCTTAATAAACCCAGTGGATAAATGATCTCGCGCATGGTATGCTGGAAAACTTCCAGGGTGCGCAAATAACGCTCTTTTATTTCAAAATGTTTGAAACTCAGACAGACACACGCCTCAATGTCATCCCCATAGGCCTACATGTCTCTGGGTCTACAGTTTGGATAATGCGGCAGAGATGTGCAAAGCTGATTCAACATGGCTTTTTCAATTAGGCTATTTTATTTTATTTATTTATTTTTAATGAGGATTCATTTATTACGACCAATGCAATCAAATCAAATCAATTTTACGCTATAATGAGTTTACGAATTCTGGATGTAATCATAATCAGTTTATTGCCATGCAGTTTTACAACGTAGGCTACTAGTAATTTGCATAACATTCAGACAACATTGGACAGGGTGCCGGGACGAGACAGGACAGTGCAAAGGACAAGTACAAACAGCTAGTGCAAATTAAAAGGATAAGCAAAGAAAAGAACAATGTACAAAGAGTAGTGCCGTTCGTGTGTTTATACAGTGAGCATGCAGAGTGTAATGTGTAGGTGAGTGTGTGTAGGCCTGTGTGTAGGCCTGTGTATAGGCCTACAGTAGGCTATGTGTGTGCGACGTTATGTGTGAGTGCGGTGCGTCCTACCCTGACGTTCAGGTCATGTGCAAGTGTGTATCGACAGTGTCTCAGCGGTGGGGTGGGGGTGGGGGGTCAGAGGGGGACACAAGCCTTGTTATGGTCTGAGTTTCCCTATACAAACTCCCACGGGTCATGTGATAGGCCTATATAATTCTAAGCAAATGTGTTATTTGAATGGCGTTTTGCACCTGAATGAGAACGATTGATAGATATCCGATCAAATTGGAATTCAAGAGCAGACTGAAAACAGAGTGAGAGGTTGCTATGCCCTCGAGGATGAGGTTATAGCATTAAGTAGCCTGGATACTGTTTATAATATGAAACAGCTTGGCGAGGCCAAGAGTGACAACCATTCAGCTTGCGCCATAGACGCAATTAGCTTGTGACTCCAGATGAACGTTAGATATCTGGTGGAGTCTAACAACATAATAAACATATAGCCTATGTCTGCATAACCTTTCAAACATCAGGCATTTGCCAAACATCAGGCATTTGCTTTACTATGGCCCATTGCTATCAATTTCTAGGGCAATTATTACCTGTTTTTCATTAGTGATGCGTATTCACCTGCAGATGGCCGGACGGGTGTTGAATATGCGTAGGTAGGCCCATTCACCTAGCACGGCACTCCAGGATGTAGCCCTTCAATCTTTTTTCAAACGTGTTACACGGCTTTTGTGATGCTAACCGAGAGGCACAATGGCATTGTTAGGCTATTACACGTAATGATTCGCAAATTGAATGTTTGGAGATATTTACATTTCCAATCTATTTGCATGTTCTCGAAAAACATTCAATTTGCATTGGTTGTGAATGAAAAAGTGAAATCATGAATCTAACGGGCACTTTGCAAATAAACATAATTTATTAGTCTACAGTAGGTATGGGGTACTTAATTATTGCCAAGTACATCTGCACCAACCGTGCATTCTCCCTTAGGCAATCATGAAAATGTGTGGCTCTATATCATGTTAGAACAAGTTAGCTTTTTCGACTTCATTTCTAACTTCAAGTTTGCTTTTTCCACCATCATGAATGCCTCGCATTGCTTTTTCAAAACATCACAACTTTTATCTGACCCCTTAACTGGTCACTACCTAGAACACAACTGACATCTAATACTGGAATAGCTAATATAACCAATAGTCTGAGAGGCGCACAACTGTTTGTCCGCTGTCATGGTGTTATCACGGGTATCATTAGCCTACTTCAGTGAACCTCCCCACCACCACCACCACCACCACCACCCATATGCCCCAAAATAATGTTTCCATTGTTAAATAGGCGCAAAATCTAAAGTTATCAATAATACGTCCAACAAGAGACGTGTGTTAATTCTGTAACATCTGGGAGGGTGTCAGGGGCTTGATAAATATGTCATCAGAGTGGGAGCAGGAGTCAACGCTAATAGGTCCCCGGAGTGGAAGTCGAGGCAAACGCTCATTCAGCAAAGCAGATGTTCAGCAATGGTGCAGTGCGTTTGTCTTTTGACAGATATTATTTTCAACACTTTTGAGAGGTGCCAAATGAGCAATTGACATCATTTTACACTCGCGGTACACGCCCAACACACACCTCAGGTAGTCTGGAGTCAGGCAGCTATTTTGATGAACCGTTTTTTTAGTCTGGTAGCCTAAAGTTTTTTTTCTCCCTGCTGATTCTCGTAGGTTAGGGGTACGCCTACCTCTTCAAAATACAGGAGACTGCTCAGCGATATCCCTTGAGCATTTTGAAATATCAACTTAATGCCCAAAATCCCAGACAAATGGATTTAAGAGATTCCATGCAAAATACTTAAAGAGGGTTGAGGAGCGTGCACGGTTGCATTGAATGGTGCGTTTTCTGTCCTGATGTCGGTTACTTCTTGCTTCATAAAAGTGATTTATTTCATTTTTAAAATATTGCCTAGGTGTCATATTATAATACTGTAGTTACACCCTCAGTTCATTGAGTGTTCTAATTTAGTTTTCATCTAGCATTTGAATTCGAGACTTAACTCCTGTTTATAATGTAGGCTAACATTACATTTTTGCAAACAAGCTTACCTGTTTTTCATTTACTCATATGTACACAGATTGTGTACATTGTTGTGTGAAACACTTCAGATGAATAATTTAGGTTAAAGCTATATACATGTGAAGAAAATTGTTCATGTTACCAAAACAATGTATTCAGTAGGTGGCCTGGAATGTGGATCTCAATGAATTAGCAGCGTTGGTTCAAGCCCTATCTGCATTTCTGGAACTGATATAAAGTTATGGATGTTTCAATCTCACTGTCTGGATTTACCCCATTGAACCCTTAAACTGACCAGTGAAAATTGTTAGCCCAACCCTTACACACACACACACACACACACACACACACACACACACACACACACACACACACACACACACACACACACATTTCACACTGAGCTTGCTGAGTCAAGCAAAATATAAGGGCTAAGATACCAAATGTTTAACGTTGGGATATCCAATAAACCATTCACTTGAACAAACAGCACCACTGGTTTTGTAAGAAAATAATGCTGTAAGACAATTCAATGCAACTGCACCTCATAAAATACACGATAGGTGTACATGTAGCCTACAATGCAAGACAAAAATGCTCTGCTCTTCTTCACCCTTCTCATCTCCCCTCTCTCGTTCCTCTCCTTAATAGCGTACCCCTCTGTCTTATAACACACCCTACAATACACTTGGTAACAGTGCCAGACATTGCTTTCCCTTCAATGTACACCAACATGCAATGGTTTAGAAAGTCAGTGGGGAGGGGAGGGGGGGGGGGGGGGGGGCAAGGGAGAAGAAGCTCCCATCTCTCTCTCCTCTCTTCTTACCCACATCTCCTGTCCTTGCTCTCCTCTCTCTCTCTCCCCTCTCCCATTCCACTCCTCTTTCCTAGCGTGACCCTCCCTCTGACACCTTGAAGAATAGATTTTCTTATAAATAAGGGTAATCTTTTAAAACATTGACCAAATAGGGTTGCCTGATATCATTATACTGTCCTACATGGCCACATTATTTTCTCTGATAGAGAACTTTATGGCTGTCTGAAAATTTCAGTACATCCGGCAACATCTTAGCTGCACTAAACATTGTACTGTAGTCTTAATGACATACACTATGTTGTTTATGCTTGACGAATAAGACTGGTGAAGTATCTAAAGACATTAGCAATCTAATCAATTTCCCAACTTTGAGTATTGATAATTGCACAATAATTAACTTTAACAAACCTATTCAGTCTTCTCTGGTCCTTCAATAGACTCCGGTCCGCGAATAAACCCTAGTTGTGAAATGCATTAAATGAGGAACTGGATTTACTGCCCCCTCCTCTCAACACTGTCTGATAACTTCACACGAATCTCAAGACATAAGACTCAGGATCTCAAGGGTTCATATTCATTGATTTGGAGTTTAATACAGTGGACATGACCTCCTTTATGAATAAACGATGGAGGAAGAAAATTTGATGTGTTGGATTTTAGTATTTTGCATGAAATCTCATAAATACATTTTTAAAAATCTGGGATTTCAGGGCTTCGGGCATGAAGGGGTTAATATGTGAAAATGCTCAAGGAATACTACCCTAACCCTCCTGTATTTTGAAGAGGTGCCCACAAGCTACAAGAATCAGCAGAAAAAAACGTAACCCGACAAAACCAGGTTCAGCACCATGACTCCAAGACTACGAGTCCAGTAACTTATCACGAGCAAAGTTACGTGGTGTCAAAATTAGGAATGTGCAATGAATCTACGTAAACACAGACGAAAATGCATTGCGTTTAAACTTTCATTTAAAATGATTTAACCTTTATTTTACCAGGGTTGCCCAATGAGACCAGGGTCTCATTTGCAATAGTGTCCTGGTTGGAATTGCAAAACAATGCAAATCGATCAAAAGCCAATATTGTTAAAACATAGTGTTCTGCCTTGTTCTGCCTCGGCTCCGTTCTCTCAAAAACTTATGTAACATATTTCGTGTTGCTCAGATAAATCTGATTAGGACTTGAAGGTGCAGTTGTTGTCTCAACCTGCATGGGACATATGTGTGCGTTCCAATAAAGTTTGCACCTGAATGCCTCGCTGTCTTTTGTTATTGGCGCGAGGATACCCCACTGTGGCCACCTGGGGGGATGGATCAGTGCTCGACCGCCCTCGACCCTCATCCAAAAGAATATCTAAGACAATGCGTGTTAATGTCCTCGATTTGAAACGGTGAATTAAAAGAGGGGGTTCTACGGTGACTGGGCAGAGGGCATACGGAGGTATAGCCTACCTACGGAGTATAGCCTATTCATTAACCACAGACACGTGGAACAGGCCGGGAAAACTCCCGGTGCTCCCGCTGGCCAGTCCGCCCCTAGGACCTGGGGATAAATTAACGCGTGCGTAAAGTGATTTTTACGCAGCCCGAGTGTGCAAAGTGGGGTGATGTAACTTAACCTGTTCTGAGAGCTAGTGCAAGTGGATTTAAATAGTTTAGCGCATTCAACGCGTCGTTGGTGGAATAGAGTTGGCACAGTCGAATCCGCCGGGTCCAGCAGGTGCATCAGCCCTGGCGGTTTGTCAGGTAAATAGGGTTAGCCTACTTATTGCGTACATTCCTTCAAATAGACCTCCAAAGACAACTCCATTGTAATTGCAAAGTAACACGAATACAAACTGTCTTTCTTGATCATTTAATCTGGTATTTTGCGATATTTCACAAATGTAATAACCGTCACCCTTTGAGAGTGATCATTAGGCCTACTATCCGACCCCAATGGGAAAAGATGATGGACTCCAAGGCTATGGCATTGCTAACGGGTCCAGTTGTTTTCTGTATAGAGCTCAAGTCTAAGGTAAGCGTGTCCCAGTTCAAGTCTCTGGTTTGACTTAGATGTGTTTGTGTACAAAGTGAGCTAACAAGAACAAATCCAGCTATAATCATATAAAGTAATGAACCCGGTACCCACAGCACCTCTCACTTAGATAACCGAGTTAGGGCTTGCATATTATGTATTGTGTAATACAAACTACATAAGTGATACTATCGCCAGCAGAAAGTGAATATGAACTTTTTATGACCCATGATGGATATTAGATTTTGGTTTCCTTACAGAGATAACAGTATCATAAAACACATTCTCTCTAGGCACAGTCCTGGAGATGTCAGCTCAGGAAACCCGTCCACTGAATAGTGCTGCTCAGTCTCAATGATGTTCAGAACACGTGCTCTCGGTCCGCTGGAGCGTTCGACACTACTACGGCCAAGACCAAGACTCAGAGACAGGACTAGTAGTGAATGAGAACGGTGTTTTAATGAAGCAGACAGGGGAATGAGGGCGGTGGGGCAGATAGGCAGAGGGGGCAGGTATAGGGCAGGTAGGCAGTAGGGGCAGACAGGGCAGGTAGGTAGGGCATGACAGACGGGGCAGCTAGGCTGATAAATAGGACTCCAGGGGAACCAGAGTGTGGAGAAACTAAAGCAACAAGAGAATATTATGACACTACAGGTACAGGTAAACACGGGACATCACTGTGAATCCCAAACAGTACAGAGCGGCCGAGAGCCAGACTGACCGCAGGAGTCTGCACAACGACCTGGCCATGAGGGACTGACTGACCGCAGGAGTCTGCACAACGACCTGGCCATGAGTGACTGACTGACCGCAGGAGTCTGCACAACGAGCTGGCCATGAGTGACTGACTGACCGCAGGAGTCTGCACAACGACCTGGCCATGAGGGACTGACTGACCGCAGGAGTCTGCACAACGACCTGGCCATGAGTGACCGACTGACCGCAGGAGTCTGCACAACGAGCTGGCCATGAGTGACTGACTGACCGCAGGAGTCTGCACAACGAGCTGGCCATGAGTGACTGACTGACCGCAGGAGTCTGCACAACGAGCTGGCCATGAGTGACCGACGGACCGCAGGAGTCTGCACAACGAGCTGGCCATGAGTGACCGACTGACCACAGGAGTCTGCACAACGACCTGGCCATGAGTGGATGGAAAACCGGGGCCTCTGCACGGCTGGGCTGAGGCTCAACAGAGCAGGTGAGGAGAATGAAGTCATCAGGAGAGAACCAGAAAATGAAGCCACGCACATCACACACACACACACACACGCACACGCACACACGCACACACATACACACACACTGGCTGCAGGCTAGGTGGAAGTGGAGGACGTGAGAGATACTCTGTAATACAGCTCTTTATGCGGCCGGCGTGCTCCGGAGGTCAGAGGGCGCGAGGGTCTGGCCAGAGATGACAGTGTCAGAGAGGCCGACAGGAGCAGAGAGGTGAACTGGCAAGCGGCGACATCACAAGGTCAGAGCACAGGCCGAAGGTGTGCTGACTGGACGACAGGGGACAAGCCGAGCCCTTACACCCGGAAACAACAAGCAGTTCATAGAGGGCCTGCCCCAGCTGCCCCGCCCTGTGGGGGGTCTAATCGTAGAGTGAGGGTACCTAGCGTCAATCACAGCAGGTCTAGGAACGATCTGGAGACCGCGGAGGGGTGAAGCGGGTTGGGGGTGGAGGGGCGTACTGACACCCGTGTGGTCCGAAGGGGTATTGATGTAAAACAAGTGGTGGAGCACTGCGCGCCTAGCCTGGTGAACCAGACTCTTCGCTCACTTTTTTAGGGTAGTCCAAAAAAATGCTGTGACACCCCGCTGACATAACACTGACCAGTTCCTCTCCCACCTTAGTCTCCTCCTCTCCATTCAACAAACACAAGCACAGGTGCAACCCACTGAGAAAAGACACGGCTAAAAGACGTCTTTTAGACGTCTTTTTTGTCTTTTTCGGACGTCCAAAGACATCCAATTAGGAGCCAGAATGAATGTTTTTTTTTAACGTTCAGATATTGGACCCGTTTTGCACGTCCACAGACGTCTTAGAGGGGTCCAAGCCAGACGTTTGAATATTGAGGGGTCCAGCAGACATACAAATGGGATTCTGGACCGACGGACATTATTAAGACATGATCTGAACGTCTCCCTGACGTTGCGTGTTTGCTGGGTATTTTCACTGCCACAGAGGGGTATGTCATCACATTTTCTCCACTTGTTCTATCTCAGTAAGTTATCACTATTTTCATCTTGATCCGGGCGCTCAACTGACAACTCTCACCTGGAAACAAATATCTTTTGTCATGCCACAACGGAGAAGAAGCGCACGTGTGTGTGTGTGTGTGCCATTAACTTAGCCCACGCCAGCTGGATATGACTCCTACTGCAGCTGCCGTTCCGAGAGCACAATGAGAAAGTGAAGGGAGTGTTACACGCAGCAGTAGTGGTGGAGAAGGGATGGAGGGAAGGAGTGATAGAAGGAGAGAGGGAAGGAAGGAGGTAGAGGCAGGTAGGAGGGCCTGGTGGAGGGGGAAGGGGAGCCAGGTGCTGGCGGAAATTGCCAAGCTATTGCCAAAGTGACCTCATACCAGGATAATGCAAGGGCCATAGGTGTCCTGAGCCAATCCCAATGCTCATGCTGATAGCCTTTCAATGCCTGTGGGACACTCTCTCCAGTAATTGCTTTTTCCTGTTTCAATTCTCCTCTGGACCAGTCTTACAGGAGACAAAAGATGCAGAAAGACTTTGTTTTCGGTTGGCATTGAAAGACTGCACAATGCTAGCATATTTTTCTATTCACTGGGAGGTATAAATTATATTTTCATTATTGGTCTGGGCTGAGACATTTAATGTTCATCTTTTGCAACTCAGAGCATTTGTTTTGAAGCTGAATTCTGTAATATGAGCTGTTTTTTATGAACAAGAACCTGCAGTCAGTTAATTCCAGATAAAAGCCGGGATCAATTTTCAGTATTTCCTCATTACTGCACATTTCAATTGTTTCTGAGAGCAGGAGACACGTTTGAAAACTGCCAATGATCTCTGGATTAAAAAGCAATATTTCAAAAATAAATGTATATGCGTCTTTAAGAAATCCTATCCATGCCCTGGTATGATGACCTATGACATATTTTTTCTTCCGATGGAGGACGAGGGAGTCAACCCCTGTGTGTCAATTGAAACCTGAACCTCTCTCCAAATGTTCCACTTCTCGCCTGAAACTGCCTCCTAACAATAATAGACCATTTGACCGTCTGAAATGTTCACATTTATTTGTGTTTGTTTTTACTTTGTGCCCATGTGTATCTATCCACATAATAGTTATTACGAGGACCTACAGTAATTTTCATAGGGTAGGCTACAAACTGAAAAACTGAAAAACATGCCTGAATTACATTGGTTTACATAGGCCTACATAGGCTATTATTATAATCATCGCCATTCTTATCACTATAATTAATATTCTTCTTATTGTTATTCTTATAGAATAATAATAATAATAATAATTATTATTATCATTAGTAGTATTATTGTTATGATTATTATTATGAGTATCATGCCAATTATTGAAATTTGTATTATTAGCAAATAAATATAAATATTAGCAATACAGGCAGGCAAACATTTTATTTTATTTTAATAGGCCTATTGGTTCGCATATTCAGTTAATGCAGCAATAAAGTTTTCGGCAAAGAACAGGTGTGTCAATCTTTTAGATGTAATGATTCCAACAAGTAGCCTATATGCCTATTACTGCCTTGCCTCACGAAAAGAAAACGTGGTCTTTTTTTTTGTTATTAACGATTCACTTGGCATCCCCTTGAAAGGCTCCGGCGAAATGAATGTCAAGGGAACCTCAATCATGTGTTTAAATCTGCCATTTCCCCAAATACGCCGGTTGCGGCTGGGAGCGAATTAATAAAACTCAAGTGATTGTTAGTTAATCTTTCTCAATAATTTGTGCTGAACAGACCAAAGCTTTGAAATCATGGAAACATGACCACAAGATTCAGTAGAAGGCTGAGTGGAACCAATAACTTCAACTTACATGTAAATATGCCTATATTCTTTCAATCGCAAAACTATCCCTGAGCTGTTAATTAACTTCATACTATTTATAGGTATTTATTCAGACTATACATAGACTTCAACCCTTCAAATTAAAACTATATAGGCCTAGGCCTAGGCTACTCTTATGACCATACTATTAATTTGTAGAAACAAACGCAGTTTGTTTTCATTCTTCCCGAACATAAATAATGTATCATATCTCCTGTCACTTACATTTAATATGCCGCCGTTCATGCATTAGAAATGAACTGACGGGGTCGAAGAGGCGGGCAACTGGTGTAAAAGTGATATTATTTCACATTATTTTGGAATCTGTTGCCCTTCTGTAGGCCGAACGTCCAATGGTCATGTTGTTCATATCTTGGTAGGAAGTTCTCTCCTGCAAAACCAGCCTATTTAAAGGTCTCACGAGCTGTTTCCACCCATTAGAAAGGACTGCTTGAAATGATCAGCATAGGCCCTACTTAATCAAAACATTATCTGTAAAATTAAATCTAAATCTGCTGCAAACAATCTTTATTCTATCCATCTGTAGCCAACGAACGTGATAAAATGAGACCATTTAATTAGCCTATCATTTTAAGTTTATTGTGTTTCTTTTGAAAGCTCAGTGTGTCTGTCGAATACTTTGCTTAATTTACCTTGTACAGAGAATGATTTTGCTGTATTACCTAAATAAGGTGAAATCTGGGGCGAGCAGACTCCACTAGACTGCTTGTCGGAGTCAGTGAAGTGTAAAATTGCAACACCAGACAGCCAGCATAATAGCTCAGAAGGGGGCTAATGTCCCGGCTACATTCACAGAACATTTTTATAATGGCTAAATTAAAAGGGGAAAAAAAGTATAGGTTTATGCTGTAGTCAGTTTTGTCATTGTTTTTGACCGTTTCAGTCTGTCGTTATCTGGATGTGTGCTTTCTGAATTGAATTGAATTTCTCTATTGTCATGCAGCAACATTCAGGCACATGAGCGGTGCTCTTATAAAGAATATAAATGTAAAAAATCATAATAAAAAAGTAGGCCTATATACAATAAGTAATAGTAAGAAGAATGTAAAAAAAGTGCAAACTCACGCATGCACACACACACACACACACACACACACTTTATTGCACAGTGTAAGTATTGTCTATGGAGGGTATTCTTTCCAGTGCAGAGTCCAGTGTGGTGATGTTAGGGTAGAAAGGGTTCAGTGAGCATGTGGTGGTGCGTGTTTAGATGGACCTGTAGTGCTGCTTTCCTGAGGACAAACAAGCGATGGGCACGGTGGGTTGGGTCGTTTCAGTTTTCTGCTTCCTTTCATTAAGATTCAAGGCACTAACGAGATGGTGGCCCTGAGTGGACGACTCAAAATGGAGATAAAATGGGGGAGTTTAATGGTGTATCAGAGCATTCCATGTTGATAATTTGGGCCCTTTAGAAATCCCCCATCAACTACAAGCTGCCTGATGTGTCAGAGGAGGAAGAATGGAACAATTAAAATTAATAACTGAGAGCAGCTCTGCTTCCGCTCCAAGCCACCCTGCACTCAATCACACAGAACACACACACACACACACACACACACACACACGCATCTACACACACACACACACACACACACACACACATACACATGCATCAACACACACACACACACACACTCACACACCTGCAGACACCCCCCCCCAACACACACACACAGTCACACACACACATGCACACGGCCAAGTAACCATGGAACTGTGAAGAAACGTAAATCTATTCTGTGAGAAACATGAACAGCAGAGATGTGATTTCTTTAGCTGGGCTGTTCCCAGGTTCAGTTTGGAGGAAGTAGCACCTCTTTCAGATCACTCCGGTATCATTCCACTAAGGTTCCTCTGCCCCCCCCCCCCCCAGCACTTCCTCTGGTACCCTGGTTCCTCTGAGCCCCTCCCTTCCCCAGCATTCCCTCTGGTAGCCGGGCCTCCCCTCGTTCTGCGCTGGGGTCACCATTCTGGTGGTCTCCGCTCCCCAGTAACTGGCAGGACTTCGCTCAGCCTAGTCCACCTCAAAGCCCTTCTCGGATTCACAGAAAGTTGTTTTCCTATGGTTACTTTTTTATTATTATTTTTTTTCCTACAAAAACAGGAGGGAGTTGATGTACGATGCTGGACATGTGGGTCGGGATGGTGACTGATCGTCGTGCTGTACCTCCGAATCAGACTCTCGAGGCAAGACTTGCTACGATGCCAGTCACAGTGGAGCTGAAGGGTTTTTAACTGTGACCCAGGCCGCCTTGACTGAACGCCTTTAATCAAAAACACATGGCACAAGAAGAAAGAGAGAGAGAGAGAAAAAAAAGTATAGAAAAGATGAAAAAGAAGATTTTTGTGTTTTCAGAACTTGCCAAGATCAAAGGAAATTCTCTCTGGTGTAAAGTTGCTGGACATAACAATTAGGGTCTGTGTATCCAGACCACTGCATGCAGTGCCTTTGTTTCCTAACAAGCCATTTTTTTTCTTCGGTTCTCCAACACTTGCCAAATAAATACACCGTACTGGATTGGGGAGACATTGGGGTTTTACATTGTTTTGACGAGTGTACCCATTGGCGGCGCTGGCAGACGCACCATTGGCTAAGCATTGGAGAGAGCAGACAGACACACAGACAATCCAAGCGGTTTAGCCTTGTTTAAAATTATTAATCCACTTTTAATTCCAGCCGGCCCCCTGCGAGAGAGACCCTATAAAAAAAAATCTGCACATTCATTGTGAGGCCTGGCTAAGGGGGCACTGGGTGTAGTCTTTCTGCTCCAATCAGCATCTCCCAGAGGTCCGGCCATTAGAAAACAAGAACCCAAGCTGTGGCTTCCACGGAGGAGTAACACAATCGTTAATTCTCCATTACTTTCCAGAAAGGGACACATCAACCCAACGTAGAGGACAGGAGGAGGCAAACTGCTGAAGGTTTTTTGTTGTTGTTGTTCCTGCCAGATAGTTTGGGGTTGCCCAGTAGTTGACGGGTACGTTAACAGCCGTTGCCGTTAGCTCGCATGGCCGCCCTCTGCTGATTTAGTGCAGTGTCTCTGTGAGGGGTGTTCACCGGGGGCCTCGCAGACTGATAGCTGTTTATGAGCTTCCTGCATCTGGCAATGATAAGGACACCTCTGCCTGTGCGAGGCCAGCACGGACAGCACAAAGACAGCCCCGAACGCCCTGTAGCTTACGGAGCCTTGCGAAAAGGCCGGAGCTCACCTGGCTACTGGCCCTCCGCAAGCCCGTAAACGTGGCACCGCCGCCATAACAGAAACACTGGTTTACAGGTGTTATCAGTAAGTGGATATATTCAGGGAGAAACATGGCCTGATGTTGTCAGGGTCCTAACATAACATTCCCCCCACCACCACCGCACCCCCACCCCCTCAAATGTCTCCTCCCATTATAGCCGTCTCTGCTGGCCTGATGGTCTCTTTCATATCTGCAATTCACCACCTCATGGTCATTGTCCATACATTCAGCCAAGGGAGATGGGACAAACACACACACCCAGAGAGAAAGAGAAAGAGAAAGAGAAAGAGAGAGAGAGAGAGAGAGAGAGACTCCTGCTATTCTGAGAGGAAATTGAGCCCACTTAAAAGTAATGGAATGTGGATCAGTAAAAAGCAGTGCTTTTAATAATTTTCTCATTTGGTTTTCTGATGTAATTTGTTTCTCTGTCTCGCTGTCTCTCTCTCTTTCTCTCTCTCTCTTTCTCTCTCTCTCTCTCTCTCTCTCTCTCACACACACACACACACACACACACACACCTATCTCTTTTAATGATTTTTGAGTGCTTCTAGATTGACAGAACTAAAGAGATTGTTGTGGAGATACTGATTATTTAATGAATTATTTATTTTGCTGAGTGGTGATGTGCCCAGACTGTTACAGTGGATGGAAAATTACCGACTGGGCGACAGTGAGTGACATCTGAGCACAGACACAGGGGTAGGTTGTGCCATCTGAGCACAGACACAGGGGTAGGTTGTGCCACCTGAACACAGACATGGGGTAGGTTGTGCCATCTGAGCACAGACACGGGGTAGGTTGTGCCACCTGAGCACAGACACAGGGGTAGGGTGTGCCATCTGAGCACAGACACAGGGGTAGGTTGTGCCACCTGAGCACAGACACAGGGGTAGGTTGTGCCATCCGAGCACAGACACAGGGGTGGCGGGGTAGGCTGTGCCCACTCAACCATCTAAATGATGAACCAACTATCTTTTCAAACTTGCAATGTTCAAGAAATGTTTTCTTTTTAAACGACAACCCAGCAGCAGTGGCCCCAAAACATCCTCCTCAACTACCGACCATAGCCTCATCAAAATGATCCGTCCTCTCCCCAAACTGCAGGCTGTGAGGACAGCAGGTCAGGGAGAGGCTGGGGAGGCCAGAAAGAGGCTGGGGAGGCCGAAGAGGCCAGGGAGGCCTGATTATTGATTCGACAAGCGAGTGAATAATTCATCTCCGGTGGCCGGCATCAGCTGTGGCCAGTGTCTGTATGACTGCTGCCGAGGTGGAGGAGAGAGGGAAGGAGAGAGGGAGAGAGAGTCTATCCCCCCCTGACGGACCCTCCCTCCAGCCATCAGTATCAGTCCACTATTCTACTGCTCAGCAGTCCAGCACCACACTCCTCCCCTCCGTTCTACTGTCCTCCCCTCCCCTCTCATCCGTTCTCCTGTCCTCCCCTCCCCTCTCATCCGTTCTCCTGTCCTCCCCTCCCCTCTCATCCATTCTCCTATCCTCCCCTCCCCTCTCATCCATTCTCCTGTCCTCCCCTCCCCTCTCATCCATTCTCCTGTCCTCCCCTCTCATCCATTCTCCTGTCCTCCCCTCCCCTCTCATCCATTCTCCTGTCCTCCCCTCTCATCCATTCTCCTGTCCTCCCCTCCCCTCTCATCCATTCTCCTGTCCTCCCCTCTCATCCATTCTCCTGTCCTCCCCTCCCCTCTCATCCATTCTCCTGTCCTCCCCTCTCATCCATTCTCCTGTCCTCCCCTCCCCTCTCATCCATTCTCCTGTGCTCCCCTCCCCTCTCATCCATTCTCCTGTCCTCCCCTCCCCTCTCATCCATTCTCCTGTGTTCCCCTCCCCTCTTGGGCTAAAGCCCTTTACAGCCCACCTTATGCTCTCCAGTAATAAGTCTAGTAACAATGTTCCTCACGATCCCAGATTTCATATGATTTCTTTCGCGGAGCGCTGGGTGATTTATGGTCACTTCCAGCCTCCCTGGGGCTCCCGGCCGGCAGCACACAAGGACCGGCCGTTCAACATGAGCGTAAATCACAGACACGCTGGCACAGGCCCCAGCGGCTGCCCATCATACCGCACCGCCGGCGCCGCCTACTTCAGGGGAGGCTGGAGATACCACGGGGAAACGTAGTGTTGTCTCCGTTCGACGAGCCCGCCGGTTGCGGACGTGTTGGGGGACGGGGAGACACAGCGCGTGGCGGCGGCTCGGAGCCGTCTCCCCGGGTCTGCGGGGACATGCAGCACTCGCATGAGATCTAGAAGCCCCACCCCCACCCCCCCCTCACCCCCCACCCCCCCCCTCTCCCGCGGAGGAGGGAGCGTCGTTACGCGGCGCCCCGGTCGCCTCGCCACTGCGCTCTTAACGAGCGGCGGGTAGAGCCAGAGTCCAGCTGGACGTCAATGAGTTATTTTCAGTCCATATTTTTCCGGCTGCCTGCGGAGACCGGAGATCTCGGGAGAGAGCATGAGCACAGCTAGACACAGCTCCTCAAACCCCGCGCCTGCCACCACCCTAACCCCCGACATGATTCATCTCATTAAAAAAGACATCTTAACCCAGCTGTTTGACAGTGCACACCTGGTGAAGAGACACGCACACACACACACACACACGCACGCACAGATACTTGGAGAGAGGCAGAAGTGTGCGTGTGCATGTACGTGTACACACACACACAGACAGATAGACACGCACAGATATACACGCACAGACCCACACACACACACACACGCACGCACAGATACTCGGAGAGAGGCAGAAGTGTGCGTGTGTATGTACGTGTACACACACACACAGACAGATATACACGCACAGACCCACACACACACGCGCGCGCGCGGAGTCTGTCAAGACACAGGTCAAGGCACCATAAAGGCTGCCAGAGAGGACGGGAGGATGATGAGTTATGTTCCTGAGATGTCGGTGACCTTTGCTACTTGTCCATATGATACGACTCAGAGTGGAGGGAAACCCACGGGGCTTCTTATTCACGGTCGCCCAATCACACCACAGTACACCTGAGCACCAATCACCAGGGCCCTCAGTAACTTCCCCCCTCTCTGCCCTCCTCACTTTCCATTTGCCCTCTTCTCTCTCTCGCTGATTCTCAAACTCCCCATCACCTACAAGAGATTTCCCAGCCTCCATCCACATCTCTCTCTCTCTCTCTCTCTCTCTCTCTCTCTCTCTCTCTCTCTCCCGCAAACACACACAGGGGCCACAAGGAACTCCAAGTTTCCATTCATGCTTCTCATTATCGGGGCATGTTGGGGTTTTACGAGCCCTTGTAAACCCCTGAATTACTGCACTTTAAAATGGATTCTGACACTATTATGCGAGCGTGCTTATGGAAAAGCCTTTCATTGCCGGACCGAGGATCTAAAATGGAGGACGACAAAAGAGCATGACTTGTTAATTATTTTTAACGGCCGGATAAAATGATTATGAACTAGGAAGGCTACACCGATGGCCAGTGCCGGGGATGTTAGTTACATCATAAAATGACTTCCTCTCTTCTAGAAGAATAACACGTTGTCTTAAGAGGGGAATATAAAGTTGGAGATAAGAGTACATCCAGGGTTATTATTCTTTTGCTTACAATTTCACTCAAACCTCTTGAACTGAGCAGCAGACAACGCAAGGAAGAAGTGTGGGTTTGTTGACGAATGTGATTACTCTAGCTATGTTCTCCATAAAACAAATTAAAAACACTTCAATTCAACAAATCAAGGGATATTGTGAACACAAATGAAGAGTAAGAAGAACAGTAACACTTTATAGTAAGGACCTCTTATTAAGCATTACTTAATAGGTAATAAGGTCCTAAGATGGTTATTAACATTAATGTGTTAATAAGACATTTATAAGTGTTAATAATAGCATTGTAAATATGTTTATTGTTAGATTATAAGACATTTATAATAAACTTGTTAACAGTTTATAAACTGCTTATGAACGTTAATAAATCCTTATTAGATTCTTATCCATACTTATTAGCCGTTAATTGTGCACCCACTGATATTTATAAGAAACCTGTTAACAGTTTATAAACTGCTTAAAGGGGAACGCCGCTGTCATAGCAAGTTTAGCTCAATTGTCGCTTTGTCCTCAATGAAACCGATCCGTACACACCAACATTTAACTGATCCGTACACACCAACATTTAACCGATCCGTACACACCAACATTTAACCGATCTGTGCAGTAGTAAGCTAGCTCCTTTTTCCTCTGAGTGCGCATCTCCTTTATAATGGAGGTCTATGGGCCTCTGCTAAAAACTATGATAACATGCATTTTCAAGGCAGGAAGCGCATGGTGTGATCTTACCGGTGTCATTATGCTGTCATGTGAAATATATCGCATTCTCAAACCGAATATTGAAACAAAAGCTCAATTTGAGGCAGAACTATTTCGCCGAACGCACTACACCATACCTTTCGCACTGTAAACGTCCGCCGCACATTGCAGGAGCGCGAGCATACACGTGCGCGGTAAAGCTAGACGATTGTTTACATCCTCCTAGCCATGCCTAACACGTCAACACATGGGGATGGTGATTTATTTCACAAGACAACATTTTACTGAGACCAGTAAGGGGCTTCCTGGCACTTCCTGCCTTGAAAATGCATGTTTATCATAGTTTTTAGCAGAGGCCCATAGACCTCCATTATAAAGGGGGTGCGCGCACAGAGGAAAAAGGAGCTAGCTTACTACTGCACGGATCGGTTAAATGTTGGTGTGTACGGATGGGTTAAATGTTGGTGTGTACGGATCGGTTTCATTGAGGACAAAGTGACATTTGAGCTAAACTTGCTATGACAGCAGCGTTCCCCTTTAAGAACGTTAATAAAAGCCTTATTAGTTTCTTATACATATTTATTACCCATTAATCATACACTTACTACAGTATGCACATTAATATGCATTTTGCACTTGTGACCAATTTCAACTCGTCTGTGTTGTGTATTTTTAGAGCACGGGTAGATTTGAAACTGGGTTTCCCACTGGAAAAACATTGCTCTAACGTTAGAATCATTGGTTAAAACAAAAAACACAGACGAGTTGTAATCATTCAAGTGCATAATAAAGGATTGCACTGTTCTCACTTTAGATCTGGTAGCTGCAAAATGCATAGTAACATGCATAATATGTGCATAATTAACGGCTAATACGTATGTATAAGAAACAAATAAGGCTTAATTAACGTTCTTAAGTAGTTGTAAAACTGTTAGCACGTTTTTTAAGTTTCTTATAAACGTCTTATAATCTAACAATAAACATATAATGCTATTATCTTATAAGGACCTTATTACCTATTAACTAATGCTTAATAAGAGGACCTTAATATACACACATTTGTTTACTTGTTGTTGTTTTTTGTAACTACTGATGTAGTCAAACAGATTAGTGATGTAAAGTTCATGTGTGAGTGAACACAGGGACTTGTTTGTCTGTATGTGTGAGTGTGTGAGTGTGTACAGTACGTGTGTGTGTGTGTGTGTGTGTGTGTGTGTGTGTGTGTGTGTGTGTGTGCGTGTGTGTGTGTGTGTGGGTGTGTGGACGCAGGAGTGGCCAGTCAGAATGAGCGGTGGCAGCCAGTCACAATAAGCCTCGTTCTTCTGAGCCTGAGTCCTGGTGAAGAGCTTCTTTGTGCAACTGTGATCTCTGACACTCTAAGAGGCCCATCCCTGGCAAGCACTCAAAACAAGCAAGACCCCCTGGCCTCTCCAGCCTCCACCCAGAGTACCCCTATCCTCCCCTGGCCCTCTCCAGCCTCCACCCAGAGTACCCCTATCCTCCCCTGGCCCTCTCCAGCCTCCACCCAGAGTACCCCTATCCTCCCCTGGCCCTCTCCAGCCTCCACCCAGAGTATCCCTATCCTCCCCTTACCCCCTCCAGCCTCCACCCAGACCCCATCCTCCCCTGACCCCCTCCAGCCTCCACCCAGAGTACCCCTATCCTCTCCTGACCCCCTCCAGCCTCCACCCAGAGTACCCCTATCCTCCCCTGGCCCTCTCCAGCCTCCACCCAGAGTACCCCTATCCTCCCCTTACCCTCTCCAGCCTCCACCCAGAGTACCCCTATCCTCCCCTGACCCCCTCCAGCCTCCACCCAGACTCCATCCTCCCCTGACCCCCTCCAGCCTCCACCCAGACCCCATCCTCCCCTGACCCCCTCCAGCCTCCACCCAGAGTACCCCTATCCTCCCCGGACCTCTTCCAGCCTCCACCCAGAGTACCCCTATCCTCCCCTGACCCCCTCCAGCCTCCACCCAGACCCCATCCTCCCCTGACCCCCTCCAGCCTCCACCCCCTCCACCCAGACTCCATCCTCCCGACCCCCTCCAGCCTCCACCCAGACCCCCATCCTCCCCTGACCCCCTCCAGCCTCCACCCAGACCCCCATCCTCCCCTGACCCCCTCCAGCCTCTACCCCCTCCAGCCAGACCCCATCCTCCCGACCCCCTCCAGCCTCCACCTAGACCCCCATCCTCCCCTGATCCCCTCCAGCCTCCACCCCCTCCACCCAGACCCCATCCTCCCGACCCCCTCCAGCCTCCACCCAGACCCCCATCCTCCCCTGACCCCCTCCAGCCTCCACCCAGACCCCATCCTCCCCCGACCCCCTCCAGCCTCCACCCCCTCCACCCAGACCCCATCCTCCCCTGACCCCCTCCAGCCTCCACCCAGACCCCCATCCACCCCTGACCCCCTCCAGCCTCCACCCCCTCCACCCAGACTCCCATCCTCCCCTGACCCCCTCCAGCCTCCACCCAGACCCCCATCCACCCCTGACCCCCTCCAGCCTCCACCCCCTCCACCCAGACTCCCATCCTCCCCTGACCCCCTCCAGCCTCCACCCAGACCCCCATCCACCCCTGACCCCCTCCAGCCTCCACCCCCTCCACCCAGACTCCCATCCTCCCCTGACCCCCTCCAGCCTCCACCCAGACCCCCATCCACCCCTGACCCCCTCCAGCCTCCACCCCCTCCACCCAGACCCCATCCTCCCCTGACCCCCTACAGTCTAGATGAGGTGTTGTCAGTACGCTGAGTCTCCTCAGCACCATACCGTTGGGCTGGTAACAGTCTCGCAAAGCCAGACCCTATCGCCACACTTGTACATAGCCAGACCTATCTCCACTTCATTCACATAACCAGACCTATCTCCACTTCATTCACATAACCAGACCTATCTCCACTTCATTCACATAGCCAGACCTATCTCCACTTCATTCACATAGCCAGACCTATCTCCACTTCATTCACAGCGCTGGAGAAAGGTCTGGCTGCACTCATTACCCTTCGGGAATAGAGGGGTAAAACGGCTGTATTTCCTTAAACCAATCAAATTCAAATTCAAATAAGCTTACTGGCATGACAGATGAAAAACCTATGTTGCCAGAGTAGTACAGGAAATTTGAACTTTGACAAAATAATAAGGTTACAATCATCTTCGGCGGAACGGTTGCTAGGTTATTGCAGCGCCACGCTGGGCTGTTGTCGTTTCACATAGTCTGGATTGGCCGACCAAATGAATCGGGCGCCACTGATTGGGCGGTAAGAAAACGACTTAGAAGGTGTATTCCTAAAACCTACATCCACTAAGTCCGACTAGGCTGGTATCAACCCTCCGGTTGCTCTCGTTCTTACTTTCAGATTATTAATTCTGTCGTGTTTCGCGAATGTCTCGGCTCTGGCCTGAAATCAATAACCGGCAGCGGTCATCACAGGCCCGTCCGGCCTTTCACCCTCCCTCTCCCCCAACAACAGACAGCCAGACAGCCCGCTGTGATACGGGGGGCACACGACAGCTCGCTGTAGTCTCTCTCTCCCTCTCTCTCTCTCTCTCCCTCCCTCACTCTCCCTCTCTCTCTCTCTCCCTCCCTCCCTCTCCCTCTCTCTCTCTCTGTCCCTCTCACTCCTTCTCTCTCTCTCTCCCTCCCTCCCTCTCCCTCTCCCTCTCCCTCTCCCTCTCCCTGTCCCTGTCCCTCTCACTCTCTCTCTCTCCCTCCCTCCCTCTCCCTCTCTCTCTCCCTCTCGTCTCTCTCCCTCTCCCTCCCTCTCTCTCTCCCCTCTGCCTGCCACTCCTTCCCTTGGGTGACCTCAGTTGGTAAACACGGGGAGGGTGTGACACCGTGGTTCAGCTCTCTTGAACGTGAACCCGGGGGAAGCAGCAGCAGCAGCAGCCCATCCGTGCCCAGCTGGCCCGGTGACAATTTGGCCCGACAATGGCGGCAGAATTAGTGCTCACGTTTTACAAGCGCCGCCTCAAATTACTTCTCTCTCTTTCTCTGCCACACTCACAAAAGAGAAAGAGGCAAATTGAAAGCGAACGTTATAAGAGACTGAAGAGGCCAGACGTTGTCGGTGATGATGCGTACGACTGCCCTGATCCAAATACACTTCATCGTGAACGTAAACGACAACTGTTTACAGCACGAGTTAAACAATTATACCAGCTCTTTTCTGCACAGCTCCCAAAGTTGAACAGGACTTTGGACTCAATGAAAGGGAATGCATTTTTTCTCTTCTCGTCTCTTCTCTTCTTCGTCCCCCCCCCCCCCTCTCCTCTTTTCTCCCTCTCTCCCCACCTCCCTCTCCTTGTCTGTTAAAACATGTGCTCAGCTGTTGTGCTTCCATGTGGTCAGATGATCAAAGCCTGGGGGCGGCAGTAATTGTCCCCCGCTGAAGCGCTGGCCTGGCCGGGGATCAGGGTCCCAGCAGGTGGGGGGACAGCCATGAGAACGGAGGGGAGAGGGTGGAGGAACGCGAGAGGCCCTGGCCGGCTGAAATAAAGACTTCCTAAGGGCTGCTCTCTGACAACAGAGCCCCAGACGAAAGTGAAAAATGAAGCCTCCGCATAGAAGAGGGGTTTTCACTTGGGGGGGGGGGGGGGGGGGGCGTCGCAGAGGGGGGGGGGAGGG
>NC_140247.1:22951729-22954229 GCF_949987555.1 Borostomias antarcticus | reverse complement strand
TATGCCGTAAATAAGGTCCAGGTTGTCAAAAACGAGCATTCTCCTTTAATAAAAACATCAGAGAGAAGAGAGAGAGAGAGAGAGAGAGAGAGAGAGAGAGAGAGAGAGAGAGAGGAAAGGAGATAGGATCACAGTAAATCTCATTTTGACATAAAAAGGTTCTTATCTTATTTCTCTTTTGTCTGATCTTAGCCGGCGGTGCTATTAAGGTATGTTTTCATAATCAACATTTCAAGGAAGATCAAAAAATGTGTCTAACATGTGTTCTCAACCCCAACAAAACGCAAATGTATTGTTATTAGATTATTATGCTGGCTAACTCAATTCAATTTCATCAAAGCTTTTTTTTCCCACTTTGTAAAACCAGCAGATCCAAGATCTTATAGTTTGAAACGACGTATTTTCCATTTTATGTTGTCTATTTTCACACTTTCATTTGGTTTGGACTCGGTCTTCTGTTGCCATGAGGGAGAAATGGCCATACCATACTTATGAGCATACTTACGGGAGAAAGATTGGTCCAGTCGCTCTAACAGTTGGTTCTTACAGAAGGCATGGGCTTTAAGCAGGAATAAATCACACTAACCATGGCCACAGGCTGACTAGAAAGTGGCTGATAACCATGGCAACAGCCTTTTTGGGTACCCAGTTTGTGAAGGCCTGAGCACAGTAGGAAACATGGTGGTTTGGCCGCGCCAGCGCGCCACTAATGAGTGCATACCAACACCTCCAGAGCAACCTGGATACCGTGCTCTGCAACAGATGCGTGCGCGCGTGTGTGTGTGTGTAGGTGTGCATGCGTGTGTGTGTGTGTGTGTGTGTGTGTGCGTGTGTGTGTGTGTAGGTGTAGATGTGTGTGTTTGTGTGTTCGTGTGTAGGTACGTGTCTGTAGGTGTAGGTGCGTGTGTATGTGTAGGTGTGTAGGTGTGTATGCGTGTGTGTGTGTGTGTGTGTGTGTGTGTGTGTGTGTGTGTGTGTGTGTGTGTGTGGGCCGCTTATGCCTCCTTGCTGGGACGCTCCTGTCACTCTACACAAACCGCTATGTTTTGGACCCCGCGTGCCACGGAAACCCTGTCAGTCAAGCAGAAAGGTCACGCTGAGACACTCAAATTGTGTGTGTGTGTGTGTGTGTGTGTGGGTGTATGATGTTTGTGTGTGTCTGTGTGCGTCAAAAGCCATGCCGTCCCACCCTGTCTGTCACTCACAAAAAGGTCCCCATTGCCCTGTCTGTCTCTGTAAGAGCCTCTCTGAGCACAATGGAGCCGTGTAAGAATGTTTCTTAACAATGTATTTAACTGCTTAAATTATGACATTTTACTCTTGCATAAAATATGGGGGGGGGGGGTTGTGTTAAACAGCATCTATCTTTGTAAAATGTCAGAGATAGATTAAGAAATATAAAAAACTAATAATCTTCAACTATGATAAGCTAAGACTTCTTTTGATAGTTCGCCGTCTACTATTGCAGCAAACATGATGATCATCAAACAGACTCTAACAGGTTGTCCAGCCAATCACAGCTGCCCCAAGCTCCGTAGTCAATAACCAGTGGCGTGTCGGGCGATCTTTCAGGGCATAACAACTCATCTCATCATCTTCAAAGTTTCTTCAAAATCCAACTCTTAATCAAACAGTCGGTCTCTCACTGCCTCTTTCTTTCTCTCTCTCTCTCTCTCTCTCTCTCTCACGCACACACACACACACACACACACACACACTACAAAGATGTGCTCTCCCCGCAGACATGCTGCCTTGTTTCCTAGCGCTTCCAGATCTGTTTACTTTGCAAATCATCCTTCGTCACACACACACGACCCACACACACACACACGCACACACCACACACACTGTCAACCTGACAGCGAAACGCCACGTCAGAGGTCAGCGCGGCTTTCCAGAGAGCCGCCCGCCATCGCCTCCCCGCGGCGCCGAGCCCTCGCTCCATCATCATCAGTGGCGGCGGTAGCGATGGGGTGGGGGCGCCAGTGCAGATGCCCGCAGACGGACCACCTTGCCTGAGAGACGCTCGAGCTGTCTGAGGGTTCCGACGGCGCCTCTCCATCACCCACCACCTCGCCTCCCTCCCGCCCTTCTTCCTCCTCCTCCCCTTCCTCTGCCATCTGTGAAACACACACACACACACACACACACCACCAGCACCCACCACCAACAGAGAGTCGAGGACAGGCAAGCCACGCTAGCATCCTGGTTACGACGGCCGTGCGGCTGACTGCTGACATGCGGTAAAAGCCCCGCTCCAGAAGGAGGGAGGGAGGGAGGGAGGGAGGGAGGGAGGGAGGGAGGGAGGGAGGGAGAGGGAGGGAGGGAGAAAGGGAGGGAGGGAGGAGCTGTGTAGGAGAGAGGGAGGAGTGACGGGGAGCAGCCAGAGCTGCTGAGCCAGATGGCTGAGTCTAAGCTAAGCTAAGCGCTCAAGATTGAGCTGCCAGGCAGCTGATTTTTTTAAGTTATTTTTTGGATGAGGACGGATATCGTGTGGAGA
>NC_140247.1:22929229-22946729 GCF_949987555.1 Borostomias antarcticus | reverse complement strand
TACAGACACACACACACACACACACACAGACACAAGCATGCACGCACACACATGCACACACATGCAGACACACACACACACACACACAGCTGTCCTACTGGTGGAGAGATGGAGAGAGAGAGGCTGAACACAGAACAATGGTCAAACCTTCCTTTAGTCGTATAGGATGTGTTTGAATGAAGCAGACCGACTAGCCCTCACAGATGGACATACGCCTCATACCCAGAGATACTCTCCAAGTTACGGTCATAACAGTACAGGGCTGAGTTTCCCAGAGGCATCGTAGCGCTACGTTCATCGTAAGCTACGGCGTTCATCATAGCGCTACGATGAACGTAGCGCTACGATGCCTCTGGGAAACTCAGCCCAGAACAACGGCAGCAGATATAGACAGAGGAACAAACAAATCCTTCTGGTAGACATCAGCAAGCACACGTACACCCTCCAGGTCTAGCCAGAGAGCGAGGCTGAAGGCTGGGTCATGTATTGTACTGTACTGTACTCTACTGTGCTGTACATGGTTGTTTGGACTGTTGCATGAGAGTGGAGTCTATAAAGAGCACGAGATCCCCCCCCCCCACTTTCCACACACACTCTCTCTCTCTTCCACCCCCCGCCCCCCCTCTATCTTTTCCTCTCATTCTGCCACAGCCGTGTCACTGCCTGCGTGAGTGAGCAGGCCTGTCTGTGGGGGTGTGTGTGTGTGTGTGTGTGTCTGTGTCCGTGTGTGTAAGCAAGTCGGGCCAAAGTGCCTGGGTCTGGGTATACTGTGTGTGTGTATTGTGTGTGTGTGGTGTGTGTGTATTGTGTGCGTGTGTGTGTGTATTGTGTGCGTGTGTGTGTGTATTGTGTGTGTGTGGTGTGTATGCGTGTGTGTGTGGTGTGTGTGGTGTGTGTGCGTGTGTGTAGCCAGGCGAGAGAGCGTGTGAATGACTGTGTGCACAAGTGGATGTGTGGATGAGTGCCCAAGTGAGCATACTCATGGGAGACAGAAGTGTGCGAGCCCAGAGCCTCCAGTCAGGCTACAGAGCAGACTTACTAGTGGAGAAGGAGGTCAGTATACTGCACTGAGCTGAGAGGGCCTTGCTCTGCATATCTGCGTCTCCTTTTCTCAGCGTACACAAAACAACTGCAACTTCTCCCAACGCAAAAACGACTGAATATAAACAATGCAGGTCTTCTTCAAATGTGGTAATCCAGGGCACAAAATTAGTTTCCTTTTTTTATTATCATATTTTTGGGGGATATTTCACATACTGTATGCAGCAACATCCTCATCAAACAAAACACAGAAAAATTCAAAGAGCACACCGAGGCAGCTGACCATTTCAAACACCCACTAGTGCTCCCACTTCACTGTCTTCCATAATATAAACAGTCTGGATCAATAATCATATCCCCCAAGCCCCCCAAATCAAGATGAAAACAGGAAGTGGCCCTCCATGGGAGGGAAGGGGCGTGGTCATTTACAGTACACTGATGAAGCCTCTAACGCTGCAGTCTGAGAGAGGAAGGGGGGGGAGGTAGAGGAGGGGACGGAGAGGGGGAGAAGGAGAGAGAGGGAGGACAGATAGAGGGAGGAGGGGAGAGAGAGGTAGAGGGAGGAGGTAGAGGAGGGGACGGAGAGGGGGAGAAGGAGAGAGAGGGAGGACAGATAGAGGGAGGAGGGGAGAGAGAGGTAGAGGGAGGAGGTAGAGGAGGGGACGGAGAGGGGGAGAAGGAGAGAGAGGGAGGACAGATAGAGGGAGGAGGGGAGAGAGGGAGGAGAGATAGAGGGAGGAGGAGAGAGAGGGAGGAGGGGAGAGAGAGGGAGGAGAGATAGAGGGAGGAGGGGAGAGAGGGAGGGAGATAAGAGGGAGGACAGATAGAGGGAGGAGGACAGGGAGAGGCAGAGGGAGGAGATAGAGGTAGGAGGAAAGAGGGGAGGGGGGTAGAGGGAGGAGGGGAGAGAAGGAAGGATATAAGAGGGAGAGGAAAGGAGAGGAGATGAGAGGGGAGGAGAGAAGAGAAGAGAGGAGAGGAATAGAGAGGAGAGGAGGAGGAGAGGAGAGGAATGGAGAGGAGAGGATATGAATAGAGAGGAGAGGGGAGAAGAGAAGACAAGAGAGGAGAGGAGAGGAGAGGAGAGGAGAGGAGAGGAGAGGAGAGGAGAGGAGAGGAGAGGAGAGGAGAGGAGAGGAGAGGAGAGGAGAGGAGAGGAGAGGAGAGGAGAGGAGAGGAGAGAGGAGAGGGTGGACTGGCACTAATTGAAAGTGGCGAGATGATCTGATGACACGGCGGGGATGCCTTGGTGTGTCACAGTGTGTCAGGGCCTGGTGTTCAGTGTGTCAGGGGCTGGTGTTCAAGGCTGGCTGCCCTCCCAGCAGAGTTCATTAATGCTCGGCTTAACGCAAAGCGTTCAGGACAGAGCCCAGCTGCTGGTCTGGGGGGTTCACTGAGGTGAAAGCTGATGACGACGTTGACGACTTTTACTTCACTTCGAACTAAAACAGCAGACTGAAGAGTCGACGCCTTCAAAGTCAAAGTCGTCATCGGGAGTGGGCAAACTGGCTACTGCACAACTGAAAGCAGCTTTGGCAGATTGCTTTGATAGAGTAGCTGTCAAATGGTACATAAAAATGCATGAGCTTTGCAGCATCAATCACAGTCTGAAAGAAGTGGTTGGAGAAAGAATCAATTTCCATGGTCCCTTCAGATCTGTCCGCTATGATAGCACCTCAGTCAACTACCTTCACTTTTCTCTCACTCTCACTGTACCTGATGAGAAGTGGGGGTCAGTACACACACTCGCACGAACACACGCGCGCACACACAAACACACGCGCACGACGTGCAGACTTTACGGTGCACTCCACTCACTTGTAAAGTTGTGATTTACACTTGTGTACTAAAAACATCTTGACACAAACAAACACATTATAAGCCCAGGCCGCTAAGGCCTTTAAAGTGTGCCAGTGTTCGGGCAAATTTATTGAGGTGGTTCTAAATCTAATAGCGAGACAAGAATTGCAGCGATTAAAAGGTTTACATACAAAAGAACCGTTGTGAGACAAGCATTTCATAGACGACCAGGGGCCAAGGGTCCTAGCAGAGTGGCAGCCGGCGGAGGCAGCTACAAGAAAGTAACAGAAGCATCTAGCCCTTGTGTCAACCCTCCCCTGGTCTAGCTGTCTACAAGGTGTGAGGTCTGCCCCAGCGAGTGTCCCTGAACCACAGCAGGAGGAAGGAGGAGGCCATTTTGCATTGTAAATAAACACACCACCACAATCCTGTTTGCCCCAGTTGGGAGGAATGGTGCTACTGCTGCTACTGCTGACCCGGGAATCCCTCTGTCCTCCTCCTCCAGGGCACCCACTCCCCGCTACCTCACAGCCTCCCAGGGACGGCGTCCACCCCCCTAGCCTCCACCGCTGAAAGGGGGATGGGGGCGCATAGGGAATTTAACACGAAGGTCCCACATTCCTTCAAGGTGATAATTGTGGTGGCTGCAGGCAGGGGGCCATCAGGCTCAGGGTAAACAGAGATGAGGGTCTCTAGCACCCCCACCACCACCGCCACCGAAGCCACCACCACCACCAAGTCCCATTCCTGACCCCCAACACCCCGACACACAGACTGCTGCACCCCGGGTGAGTTATGGCGCCCAGAGCGGCTCTGAAAGCGCGTGTCGCTGGTGTCGGTCACTGGGGTTGTTTAAAGCACCCAGCTGTTACAGCCTGTAGCCATATAAATCTCTTCGCACACACTAACCCAGCCAGGCTAGCAGACACACTAGCTAACCCAACCAGGCTAGTAGACATGCTGGCTAGCTCAATCAGTCTTGTAGACATGCTGGCTAACCCAGCCAGACTAGCAGACACACTGGCTAACCCAACCGGGCTAGCAGACACGCTGGCTAACCCAGCCGAGCTAGCAGACACGCTAGCTAACCCAGCCGAGCTAGCAGACACGCTAGCTAACCCAGCCGAGCTAGCAGACACGCTGGCTAACCCAGCCGAGCTAGCAGACACGCTGGCTAACGCAGCCAGGCTCGTAGACAGGCTTTTAAATACACCACAGTAGCCGGGGGTAACCGGGAGATACACCACTGCCGCCGCTCCGACAAACATCAGCTGAGTCTAATCGGCCACCTCAATCATCTCTCCACCTCTCCGTTCCCGGGCGGAGGGAGAGCGGCTGTAAGCAGGGAGTGATGGATGGATCGTAGGATTCCCAGCTCTGCCTCTCTGGTCTGGCCTGCTGCTCCCTCCGTCTCTCCCATCCATCACGCCGTCCACGGCGCCATCACTCTATCCTCACACCGATCTGTCACCGTCCACTCAAAGGTTGACCATATTCTGGGCGGGATAGAGGCAACGCGAGACACTGAAGAGGAGACTGGCGGCAACGGTTTTCAAACTCTAACATTTAGTGACTAGCTAAATAATTAACACGTCAGAGAAAAGAAGTACTCAGTCACAAGCGAAAATGGCGTAATAAAAGGAAAATTCTAGAACAAGCAGCTTATGGTGTAGACGCCTGGAGGAGGGGTTATGTGGAGGGGTGGGCAGATGGTCAGGTTCAAGGTGTGTGTGTGCGTGTGCGTGTGCGTGTGCGTGTGTGTGTGTGTGTGTGTGTGTGTGTGTGTGTGTGTGTGTAACACCGAGTACTGTCTATGTGGTTTGGTTTTAGAGACGGGAGGCTGCGTTTTAGCCGCGTTGCTTAGTTGAGTTAGTTGGGGGTGGGTGGGCTGTGTCTCAGCTGAGTTGGTTTTCATCTTAGTTTAGTGTAGAAGGGGGGAGGGGGATGTGCGTTTCCTGGGCTGTGCCCACATGTGGTCCCCCCCCCCCCCCCCTATGCCCCCCCAGCCACACACTAAGGCTCGGGGAGCTTATAAAAGCCGAGGTGGTGATTAAGAAGCAGGGATAATGGCCTCCACAAAACCAGGAATGCGTTTAACTGCCTCGTCGGCTCGGGAATCATTCTTAAGCGGAACGCCGTCGCCATTAATATCAGGAATGATTCCGCTGTTCCAGAGCAGGAACACATTTTCTGTAATACATTTCTTCGAACTAGGTCCTTACATGGGTATTAAGCGGCCTGTCAAAGGAAAGAGCGCGGTCATACATGAGAGGTATAACCAGTACTGTACACATATGATTTATGTCTTGGCAGCTTGAAGGGTGAAGCGGGGAGGATTTCGTTTGGGGGTATCTCTGGCGCTGCTGACCTGCCTACTGGTTCTACATTGTTGGGAATTTTGTGAATCCCTCTAAATCCAGGATTAGAAGAGTCAAGCTCGCACACACTCTTGACTTCCCCTCACTCACTCTCTGATAAGTGAGTGCTCACACACACACACACACACACACACACACACACACACTGCGGCGGTGTGCGAGTTTCTTCCGTGTGCTCAGCAGTACACCCAAACCCCATCACTTTCCTCATTACAGGCGCTTCATGGCCTTTTTAAGGATCTGTGCTTTATCAGGGGATTTCTCATTTCCCAGCGTGCCACTTGACATGGCTCCCCCCCAGCTGCCGGCAATCAGGGTCCATCCGGGGCTGCTGCCCCCCCCCCCCCCCCCCCCCTCTCGTCTCCAGGCTGCACCTTGGTCTGAGCCAAGTGCCAAAGAGCCACTGCTCCCGCTAAGCCCCAGTAATTACAGGTCCCAGATCCCCCAGCCTCCTCGCACCCTCACCACACACTGGCCTGGCCTAATGGTGGAGGCAGAGAGACAGAGAGACAGAGAGACACCACACACTGGCCTGGACTAATGGTGGAAACAGAGAGACAGAGAGACAGAGAGACACCACACACTGGCCTGGCCTAATGGTGGAGGCAGAGAGACAGAGAGACAGAGAGACACCACACACTGGCCTGGCCTAATGGTGGAGGCAGAGAGACAGAGAGACAGAGAGACACCACACACTGGCCTGGCCTAATGGTGGAGAGAGAGAGACAGAGAGACAGAGAGACACCACACACTGGCCTGGACTAATGGTGGAAACAGAGAGACAGAGAGACAGAGAGACACCACACACTGGCCTGGCCTAATAGTGGAGACAGAGAGACAGAGAGACAGAGAGACAGAGAGACACCACACACTGGCCTGGCCTAATGGTGGAGACAGAGAGACAGAGAGACAGAGAGACAGAGAGACACCACACACTGGCCTGGACTAATGGTGGAGGCAGAGAGACACACAACCGAGGGGGGAAGGGGCATCCAAGGATCTGATCTCCTTTGTTTGCACCGCAGTGTGTTTGTTTGTGTGTATATGTGTGTGTGTGTGTGTGTGTGTGTGCCTGTGCCCATGTCTGTTAGAGCACGCTTGTGCGCGTGCATGTGTACGTGCGTGTGTGTTTGTCTACGTAGGGGACAGCAAGTAGCGTGTGTGTGTGTGTGTGCCTGTGCCCATGTCTGTTAGAGCATGCTTGTGCGCGTGCATGTGTACGTGCGTGTGTGTTTGTCTACGTAGGGGACAGCAAGTAGCGTGTGTGTGTGTGTGTGTGTCTGTCTAATTGAGAAGTAAGCAAAAAAAAAAGTTGCCTTTAAGGTTTCCAATAAATATCCTTCCCGTAATGTCAAACACCTGCCCGTAAAGCCTGGCGGAATGCTAAATGAAACCAAGTTTGCAGAGGCAGTCTCCTGTCTGGGGTCTCATGTCAAGACAGCAGGATTAATGGTTGTAACCAGTATTAGGAAGTTCAAGGGTGGGGGGGGGGGCACAGTTAACAATGCCTCACTTCAACCTTAAAGGCCAACAGGATGGGAGAGCACTGTGTTGCATGTTTGACACCAATCACTGACTTTTTCAACACGCTACAGATTACTCAATTCTGCAGTTGATGCCATGATTTATGTATTAACGACTGAATTAATGGATGAGAGGAAAAGATTATGTCATGCAATTATTCTCAAGAGTAGCGTGCCCTCTTTAAATGATGTTGTGTAATGCGCTATTACAGGCCACATGGTGGTTTTGAGGAGGCCGTTCCCAGGGCTCTGTCTCCGTGGCTGAGCTAGATATAGTCAGACAGATGATCACAGCACCCCAAACACAGTCCCCTGACCCTTATACCCTGATGTCACACTAGCTAGCCAACACCTACACACACACACAAACATACATAAGCGCACACACGCACGCACACATACGCACATACATAGGTGCACACACACACATACACACATACATACACATGCGCGCACACATGCACGCACACACGCACGTACACACACACTGAAGTGCAGTGGAGGAGGAAGTTCCTGAACTTGCTAAGGTTTGGGACCCCCAGGAGAGGAGAGGGGAGCTGACCCCTGGGGCCCGAGACGGTGCCTGCTTGGCCCCATCTCTGGTTTCGATTCCCCAAACTCCTGACGCCTTCCTCCCTCTTGCACCTGTCGACCGCCAGTAGACCCCCTGCCCGGACCCTTTCAGCAGGCTGGATATATGGCCATGCTCGCCGACCCAGCCCAGCTAATTACTACTGGCCCCACAGGCCATCCCCGGCACACTGCCACCCCGAGCCCCGACAGCAGGCTGCACGGCCGGGGCTTCCGTACTGAGCTGCTCCACATCGGGGCCTGGAGCCGCCCCAGTCCGCCCCGGAGATTAAGCACCCCTGTCTACACGCAAATCATGAATAATAAGGCTGTCACTCCAGACATGCAGGCAACAGCAGTGCGAGTCACACACACACACATGCATAATCCCACAGGCTTCTGCACCAAGGCGTCACACACACACACACACACACACGTAGTGTGTATTATGAAAGAAAAATGGAAGCATATTACGGCACCAGTTAAAGATGGATGACAATGTTTCATTTCACTTTGTGTTTCAGTAAGTGTTTATTTACTTTTAACATTGTATATTTACTATGTATTTTGTGTGTGTAATTTAGGTATGTATTTAGGTATGTAATTTAGTGATAAACCGAACAGATAAATATCAAATTACATAGGTCTACATTTGATGAAATGTAAGCCTAGCTGTCTGAATATGGCAGGCTTTCATAAACTGCAACAACGTAGTTATGGATAAAGTTTTTTTTTTTTTAATTAAACCAGTGAAAAAAAAAAATTATGCCATTAAAAAAAAAAACATATAAAAGTAGACATAAAGACATATATAGACATGACTCTAAATTTAAAAGTAGTCTAGTTGTTACAGTAAAATGCAAAAATCGTCATGATATAAATCGCGACCCTCGCCACACACTTACAGTCACCTAGGGACAATAACAAATACCACGTGACTGACTCCAGCTCCAGTCTAGACGGAGAGTCTGCGGCTCAAAGCATCCTGCTGTCCCGCGGAGAGGACATCAAACTGGGAGCTTACATTCGTGTCACTCGTACTAGGCTTAGGAGAGACGGTTTTATGACATGCTATCTAGTAAAACATGTTTTGATATTTTAAACACCTGTACCAAAATGCGCAACGCGTCTTTATAGCGATTCCAGCGGTTATGTATCCACTTCAGCTGGTCTAGCGCTTTGCATCCTTATTCTCTGACGAGACACACCTGCCATTCAAGACTGAGGTCGGAAACTCGACCATTGTCACTCATCGGGCTATATAACATGTCCATACATAACATGCCCCCACACACACACACTAACACACACTATCTCTCTCTCCGCTGTCCCTGTAATAAGTTCGACATAAACTGATTTAATTGAATCTATCCTCGTAGCCCCCTATATAGTTACTGCGTCACTGTTGTCACACAGGCACACGAGTGGCACCGCGTCTGAAGTCGCGGTGTTCAAAGCGCAGTCAGCAGCACGCGACTCACTCACTCACTCACTCACTCACTCACTCACTCACTCACTCACTCACTCACTCACTCACTCACTCACTCACACAGCAGCACGCGACTCACGCGACTCACTCTCCTCCTGCATCCTCCAGCGAGCATCAGCTCGGAACCCGCCGTGCAGCATCCTTCTAGAACCAAAACACGGGTTCTTTAGGTCTACATGACAGTCCGCGTCCTGCGACATATTCAGAGTTTTTACACCCGTTGATGTCACTTCCTGTGTGGGTACTACATAATAACCCCAAATCATATATATATAATATAAATGATAATTGAGAAGGATTTTTCCAGGTCACACACCGGACGAGTTCACAGGTTCACGCAGTAATCGGTAATCGGCGGTGAGAAATAGCCGTGATACGCGACATTCCCATCATGCGGTGACACCACCCCGTAGCTACTTTTAAAATGATCCCAGCCGTGATCCAGTCCCATCCCTACTCTCGATCAGACGCAGTTTAATTTCCTGTTACGAAGTGCGCATTTACATTGAGGGCAATGAAGAAGGCAGCATCGTCACCACATTCATGATCGTCACCTACTATTTTAAACCTTGCGTTTTGGTGAGGTAGGTTAAGCAACTTTTAAAGAGATCGTTCAAAAAAAACAACTGAAAAGCATATATCAACTTTGCCCATTCCATCCAAAAGGGGATGTTCCTTATATTACCAACACATATTCATTTTCTCATCCCAGATTACATTACAATGATGACATGATTGTTCTCGGTCTCCGTGTGGAGAATTTGAATTTGGCCTGACATGAGAACCTGTTGTTGAACTGTCGCCCTCTCAGCCTGCGCGCCCGTCAAAGCGTCATCTTTCCCCTGATTGTCCCGAGCAGACCTGTCTAGGAACCAACGTGGGACGACGGGGACACAGACGGCGCTCGCGGGGGGCGGGAGGAGGCGGTCTAATTGGTCAGGATGATGAAGAGCGGGGTTGGGAGAGGACGGGGTGAGAGCCGGGGTCAGGGTGAGGAATGGGCCGGTGTGACGGAGGTGGGTTTGGGCTGGGACCCCTGCCGGGAGGCCTATCCTCTTTCCTGGCCCAGGTCGCTCGTTTTTTACCTTTGAACCCTGGCCCAGCAGCCCATCTCTGATCTACAGAGGAGCTCCCCTTACACCCCCCCCCCCACACACACCCTCCCAACGCCAGCCCCCATGATACATGGCCATCAGCGTGCCAATACTGCACAATATTTCAATTTCCTGCCCGGGGCGGAGGAGGTATTTGCAGGGTTGCCTGGAGTTCAGTGGCCCAGTGTGGTGCCTGCAGCTGCCACTGGCCCCATGTGGCCCCCGATGCAGGTCCCAGACCCACGCCGCAAGGCCCAGACCCAAACATTCAGCTGAGAACATTCCAGAAACCGGGCTCTCTCCGTGTCAGCAAAACAACCCCTGCTGCCCGCCATGCCGTATCCCCGCGTAGCCAGACAGACTGCAGCACGTCGGTCAGGCGAGTAGAACCTGTCAGCAGAGAGGAGGTTTTTACATGTTGATATGTAGGCTACATGTTTAGTATATATAAAACTCCCTTCATGGGATGTGTAATATTTCCGGTGGGTCCATTCTACCCACACGTAGCTTAGGGCTCCCTTCATATAACGCACTCGCTGGAGTTGCAGTTTTATCCACAGATAACAGTCAAATATTGCACTTTCTTGTCAACTACTCTGATATTCTGCAAGAGAGGGTTGTTAGAGAAACAGGCAGGCATGCAGCTTTGGAACAAGTTTGACATTATTATGTCGGTCAGTTATGTTACACGGTCCAAGCCAACAGGATTACTGTATATGCATTCACATATGTGACAAAACCAGGCAAATATCCAATGGGTAAATATGTGTGTGTGTGTGGGGGGGGGGGGGTATGTGAATGCATGTGTGTTTACTACGGTGGTTTGTGATTGGAGGAGGCCGTAGCATGGCACCCCCTTTTGAGGCCTGTGATTGGCTGGGGTGAGTCAGGGGGTTTGAGGCAAGCAGGCGGGACTTCTGGGAGGCAGGCAGTGCGACCTAGTGGTAGCAGAGGGGGACATGGTGAAGGACTGACAGAACATTGTATGCTACACACGCACACACACACACACACACATACACACACACACACACACACACACACACACACACACACACACAGCACAAATATGCGTGTTGTTTATTGGTGTTTAACATCATTATCTACATGCAACACACACTCTTTAAAGTACAGACCCAATTTAATACTCAGCTTTACAACAGCATTAAAACATGAATGCCGACAAACAACAACAGATTTCATGCTTCTACTGTTAACCCCCCTCCCGCCCCCCCCCCCCCCCCCCCCCCCCCCCCACACACACACACACACCCTCCATAAATGACTTAACGCTCTGTTGTGATCAGAATCGTACTTGTCATGCTGCAAAGCCCCCAGCTCCCCCACCTCCCCCCCCCGTTTCGCCCCGAACCAAATGGTGCTAATGGCAGCTTCAAAGTCAATAGCACCGCCACTGTTCAACCTCCAGAATAATGAAAGCCTAGAGAGAGCCTGGGTTTGGTGTGCCATCGTTCCAGCGACCTAGAGAGAGCCTGGGTTTGGTGTGCCATCGTTCCAGTGACCTAGAGAGAGCCTGGGTTTGGTGTGCCATCGTTCCAGTGACCTAGAGAGAGCCTGGGTTTGGTGTGCCATCGTTCGCGCTACCTGTTCTGTTTAGTACCACGGGCTGACCCCCGCTGACCCCTGCTGACCCCCGCTGACCCCCGAGCGCAGCGTCAACCTCCGGCCACCAGAACCTCGTCAGGGACACAATCAGCGAGTCACAGTCGCCCCGCTGTGCACCCTGGGATCAACCTCTCCAGCGCCCCCCCAACGTGATTACCCCCCCTTCCAGATGTGTTTTTAGGAGCGATCTAGGGGACGGTGGGAGGGGGGTTGAAGGGGACGGTGGGGTCTGGACACTGGTTTTTGAGATGGGGGAGGTACAGTATACAGACTGAGCCCCTCAAGCAGGGTTTAGCAGACAGAGGCAGCAGCCCCCTTCGCCTGTGGAGGGGATTAATAATGAATTAAGGCGCCCCCCCCCCCACCACTTCCCCTCTAAAAAGATATTCATGCATGCTAATGCATCCATTATTTATAGTGTGCACATGGGCTGGCTGGTGATGGCCGCATGCAGAGGGGGGAGGGGGCGGGCTGGGCTTCTCCGCCTCCGGATGGGGTTCCGGGGCGCGGGAGGGGAACATCCGCCCATTGTGGTGATTCTGGGGCTGGGCCGGGGGGAGGGGGGGGTTCTGTGGGGGTGGGGGGGGGGGGGTAGCTGGCTGCCAGACAGTCAGTGCATGGGGAGCGGCGCTGCCAAGTGCTACGGCGGGTAGGGGGTGGGGGAGGGGCGGATTAAACAAATAAATACATGATAAGAAATAATCACGCTGGTGAGGTGGGGCTCTGTGGAGACGGGCAGGGGCCAGTGGGACGATAGGGGGGGGGGGGGGGGGGGGGGTTAGTCAGGCTGGATTTACTGTCTGGGATGCCCCGTTCTGCACCCAAATAATGTCGGGGTCCAGGCAACTTTTGTTTTTCTTATCCCAATCGGCTCAACTGTTTAATTTGTTAATTCAGATTCCGTCGTTATATGCTGTACTTTACTGTAGTTTTACTGAAGCTGAGGCCGGTTTCTGTCTAGAATGCTCTAGAATGTTCCATGTTCACGGACGGAAAATGGCTGTTTGTCAGTATATTGTTGTGGGCTCATTTTTTAAGTCAAGTTAATGTTCTGAAACATTTATTGATCCCCAGGGGAGAAATCGCATAAATGGGGATAGATACATATATTTCATACAGTATGCATATATGCAGAGATAACCTACAGTGGGTAGGCACAGGAACAGCCAGGGTGTTGGATGGATGGATGGATGGATGGATGGATGGATGGATGGATGGACGGACGGACGGACGGATGGACGGATGGACGGATGGACGGATGGACGGACGGACGGACGGATGGACGGCGGACGGACGGACGGATGTGGAGAGAAGGGGACAGAAAGAGGGTGCTGTGTTTGCACGGCTGCAAAGGAGAGAGAGAGCGGTAGGGGGTGGAGGGATACGATAAGATAAGCAGTGTGATGAGCAGATATCCCCACTGATCTCTCCATTCAGCATAGATAGCGGGTCATCAGGGTGACGGGGTGACAGGCTCCCGGTGGGACAGAGGGGACAGGATGGAGAGCCACGACACCACTTACACCTCTCCATAGATACCAGAGGAGCCATGCTGGCCGCTAACATAACTGAAATATCTGTCTTCCCTTGCCAGAACGTCAACGCGATGTTGGCCAGCGTTAGCTGTCTCCCCGATCCCTTCACTAGTTCATTTCAAATACAGCGCTGATTGACCCAAATTGGCGAATGCTGGAAGCCCAGTGCTGCCAACACGATTGATCTGAAACGGATGGTTTTTCAGTTCCCAGCGAGTACGTTTGACTGTCAGAGACCCGCCCTGCTCACCCAGGCAAGCGGGGAAAGGCTAGCGAGAGTTCAGGGTTTTTGTCCTAGCTACTTAACATGCAGGAATGCACGTCTGTTCCATATTGGCTGGCAACTGGGCTGATAGGAATTATCAAATAAAAAAAGAGAGAATGACAGTTAGATTGACCCCTGTGTTTCCTGTTTCCTGCCAGAAGCCAGTCTTTCTTTATATTGATAAATGAGAGACTATGTTAAAGGAATCTTCCTAACAGGGTAGTTAAACTTAGCCCTTAGCTATGATAATTTTGTAAATAGTTTGATAAATGTATCAAATATTGACTCTTAGTAGGGGCGCCCCAGTAGCACACTGGGTAAGGCGCGCACCATATGAAGGCTAGTCCTTTGCGCGGTGGACCAGGGTTCGATTCCTGGCTCGGGTCCTGTGCCGCATGCCCTCCCCTCTCTCTCTCCCACATTTCCTGTCTCTACACTGTCCTATATCATTAAAGCCCTAAAAAATATCTTTAAAAAAAAAAATATATATATTGACTCTTAGTAAAGGGTCCTAAAAGAGGAGGACAAAGCCATTAGTAGCCAGGCTCCTCATGGAGGGAGGCCACGCAACATGGTTCTCATGAATTAGCACTGGAGGCCAGACCTCCCAGAAGAGCATCTGCATTGTGCAAACATTGCAACCTTTGTTCCTCCAACGAGCACAAGGTGAAGCACTTAAATCTCCTTTTCTTTATTACCCAATCTGGCCACACACAGGAAAATCCATAAACATTGGAATGATGTCAAAACAATGTTGTGAGGTTTTGACAGCTTTAATTTTCCACTGTTCAAAGTGAAAACGTCTCCTGCTACATTTCCTGCCCCCCCCCTCTGCCCCCGCCCAACCACCCCCCCCCCCCACCTCGCGGTGATTGTTTTTTTAATGACAAATGCAACAGCATCTTAATTATACACGCGACCACCGTTGTAAACGCCATGGTATTAACCACCATCTTGTTAACATGGGGGGAACCTGCGCTGAAAGTGCTGGAGCGGCGCTTTACACCCGTCTGCGCTCGCTGACTGGCACCGTTCGCAGGAGGTCTAATAAAAATGAACGTGGCAGCGTGGACACGCCTCCTTCTGGGGTCGGGGCTGGTTTGAATGAGCGCTGGGGCAGGAGGCCTACCGATGGGCCTGCTGGCAGTCAGTCACTCTCTGCAAGCTTGATATTTACACACACACACACACAGACACACACACACACAGACACACACACACATGTAGCCGCACACTCTTCATCATCTCTCCAACGGCTACACCGCATCACGGACGCACTCCGGCGGGCAGCTGGAGGTGGAGGAGAGCGGCCCGTGTCCCTGACCTCCCCCCGGGGTGTCGGAGGAGAACGCTTTGAGTCTTCTAATAATGGTGAACCTCCAACCTCCTCCCAAAGAGGCCTTCATTAGGTTTCAAAGGCTTCCTGGTTTTACATTACTGACCAAACACTCCACAGCTGTACACAAGTGGCCACTCTCACCGAGACGGCATGGAGGCCGAGGGCGACCGGGCGCCCCGTGACGTAACCAAACATCCCATTGAAGAGCCGAGCGCCGGCAGGAATGTCATTGATGGCGATGTTTGGTTAAACAGGTCAGTGCTCCCCCATGGCAGGTGTGATGTTACCCACACAGCGGTCGACGCTGTCGACGGTGTTTTTGCGAGCAGTGCTTTAAAAACTCCCGCGTCCTCCTCTACGAAGAGTAGGCTCGTCGATCCGCAGGATCAAGAAGTGGACAGAGGTCATTAAAATGTTCCCTACCGCACCCCTGCATTTAATCTACCTCAACAATGTGTACCTTGAAATGTCCGCCTACCCTCAAGTTGTCTGTCAATCAACATGACAGGGGTAGCTAAAAAAAAAATCCATCAACTCAAGAGGAACCCAGCTAAGTATCTCAGTTGAGAGATATATGACCTTATATACGTTTCTCAGCCCACCTTATGTCACGTCCCCAAAGCGGCCTTTAAAAGACCTGTTAAGAGAAAAGGGCCCTCTGCTTCGGAATGGGGCTAAATCAATTATCATAGCAACTGGCTGTGCTCTTTAACATGTCAATGGTTCCCGGGTCCCGCATGCATAATTCTCCCGGGTCATTGTGGCGGCCTGTGTGGCGTTGGCTGACAGGCCACCGCAGGCACGGTGGGGCTATTGTCATGGGCGCCTCCATCTGGATCAAGGCCATTCGAGGATATGTGCACTTCCTCCGCTGCTCCTGGCTCTTTTTGACATGCGGCAGGAGGAGCAGCCTGTGGCCACCGGCGCTGGGGCTGACTGAGGTGCTGATTGGCCAGAGGGACGGCCGGGGACACACCCAGCACTGGCGCTGCCGTCGGGCCCCGCTGATGGACAGATACAGCGGCTGGTGGCCGGCCCGGGACCCCCACAGCGATTGATGGGACAGGCCGAGGGAGGGAGGGAGGGAGGGAGGGAGGGAGGGAGGGGGAGGCCAGGGTGCCCCAGCTGCACCCTTTTGTCCCGGAGGATGTTGTATCGCTATGCCGGGCCTGGAACCACAGCACACTTCTGTTGTCGGTCACCGAGGATATACAACTGCCCCCCCGCTCTCTCCCTGTGCGCACACACTCACTCACTCACTCACTCTCACACACACACACACACACACACACACACACACACACACACACACACACACACAAATATACACTACAACAGGCTTCTGGAGAAAGCTGACAGTACTTGGGAGGAAAAAGTTAAGCTTCACAATCTCAGCCAGTGAATAAAATGTGTCCTTCTACTCTGCAGTGTGTTGTTAGTAAAGCCCTGAGGGCAAACAATCTTAATGGATGACATTGCTGGTGTCTAGAGGCCTGGGTGACCAAGGTCCCTGAGAATCACCCATCCCTTAAACCTCCACTCAGAGACGGTAGATGACCCCGCCTCCCCCCATCAGTGAGAGTGTGTACATGTGAGAGTGTGTTGTGTGTACATGTGAGAGTGTGTTGTGTGTACATGTGAGAGTGTGTTGTGTGTACATGTGAGAGTGTGTTGTGTGTACATGTGAGAGTGTGTTGTGTGTACATGTGAGAGTGTGTTGTGTGTACATGTACAGGTTGTAACCGGGTGACAAAGTGTCCTCATGAGTCCCAGGTAGTGGTAGTGAGCAAATGGTTAAACTCACTCCTCAAAAAGAACACTTACGGTCCCTCCAAGAGGAACATCCCTGTTGGCGCAACTGTGTGGGTTCAAATCCCCCCCCCCGGGGCGAAGCCCTTAACACGGGCCACTAATGTACACGTGTGAACACAGGTGAGAGGGCCACTAATGTACACGTGTGAACACAGGTGAGAAGACGTCCAATAGAAATAGATTATTGGGTAATAACGAAAGCATATTTATCCTTTTATTCCTGGGGCAAGACACATCTTTGGGCCGTATCACTTTTAGAGTCTGTTCTGCACGAGCACATAAACACGGAGAGCTGTCAATCCGTATCTCCCCACGTGTAACCCACACCCGGCCTCCACGCCCAAAGCCTCGCCGAGCTGTGTTGGAATGCTGACAGGACGGAGATAGAAATCTTGATTTGATTAAGCGGTGGGGCGGAGGGGCTAGGAAACGGACGGGCTGGCCGGGGGGGGGGGGTCGGTGAGAGGGTGAGTGTGTGTGGGGAGGAGGGGTAGGCGAGGGTAAGGGGGGGTACCTGTGGGCCCGGCTCCTACTGGGAGTAATTTGGAGCAGACTGCTCCCAATGTGTTCATTAGGTTGTGATTGGGGCTGAGCGCAGGTGGGGAGGGTTCGCCCAGCCTGACGCTGAATAGTCCTGATTGTGCTCAGCATAAAACGCCATCTGTTTCGGCGGGGGAGAGAGGGAGGGAGGGAGGGGGGTGAGCGGGGGCGGGGTTGTGGGGGGGGGGGGCAGTTCGCTACTACCGGGGAAAAAAGTCAGCTCTTTTTCGATTTTGAACGATTCCGTTTGACGGAGAGGGAGAAAGGAAGCGAACGAGAGGGACGGAGCGAGAGAAGCGACGCGTCTCTAATTCACATCCCCCCCCTGAAAAGAGTCGTTCTGATAAGATTATAGTTTTGACCGATTCCCGCCTGCTACGGATGTACCAAATTTGAAACTACAGCAGACGTGAATGATCCACCTAAATCATGAAAACGTCCGCTGCCCTGACCATGTCCTCTCACGGGCCAGATACCACTGATTGAGA
>NC_140247.1:22846729-22924229 GCF_949987555.1 Borostomias antarcticus | reverse complement strand
ATGTCTGTTTTATTAAAGCAAATCCCATTCATTTCCCTTTTTTTCTAATCTATAACCCTGAAATAATGGCATGAGCAATTTTCACATTCATGCAAGCGGGCACACATGCAGCCTTTCTCTTTTCTCTCTCTCTCTCTCTCTGTCTCTCTCTCACACACACACACACAGTCACACACACATGCACACACACACACGCACTCACACAGAGTTGCACATAGTCACACACACACACGCACAGTCACACACACACAAACACACACGCAGGGTCACACACAGTCACACACACACTCACTCTCACACATTCTTAGCCTAAGCTGACCCCTGTGGTTTTGGTAGGCTGTGGAGGCAGTCTTTAATCTGCCTTTGAGGCTGCTGTGCGCTTTAACGGTCCAAACCGCCACCCCCCCCACCCCCCCCCCCCCCAACCCAGACCCAGAAACAAGGACATAGTTCATCAAACCTTCACTGTCTGTGTGTAAACATTGTCCGTCAGTCTGATAGCGTGAGATGTATCCCTAAACTCTACTGCAGAGACAGCAGTATGTGGTGTGTGTGTGTGTGTGTGTGTGTGTGTGTGTGTGTGTTTCTCACTCGAGGCGGGTGGCCCGAGGCCCAGCCAGGAGCCTCCAGCGATTGTGCTGGTCCGCTGGCCTGTGACGTCCACTTCCAGGGAAGTCTGTCAAATAGAAAGATTTAATTAAAGTGCACTTTGCTCCAGAGTGGTACTCTCTTTGCAAGTCGGCAACCACAACACTGCCTGTCTAAAATTAATTAGATTGGGGCCTTGGGTGGCGGAGTGGGCGGATCCTCAATGGTAGGAAGGAGGAACCGCCCATGAGTGAATGGAGGGCTCCAATCTAAGAGGACACTTTATTTTTCTACACTTGAGGTTTGTTGTCTTTTGTCACCATTATACCCATTCACCATTAGCTTTCATGCAGCTGTGCCCCTGCTTAAAAAAAATTTAAACAAAAAAAAAAAAACTCTTTGTGCCTGCACTGTGAATACAGGGAATGTGTCCATGACAGGTAGCCCTTATAGCAAGTTAATCTCCTGAAAGAGCCTTATACAACTACTTTTAAATTCACTCTGGGCCACAGAGGGCTCACCATCAATCGAGCACTTCTCTCCCTTTGTGGCGACGGCCCCTCTCGCGTGAATGTCAAAGCCCCAGACGGTGACAATGGCTGCCAAGTGTGGCAAAGTAATCACCTTCTGGGGAAAACACAAGTAATTACTTCTAAACTGTTTGGGCTCTGGAGACAAACGTCATTGTGTGAGCGGGAGAAGTGAATGGGTCCCCTTTTCAGCAGCGGCGGTGTGACGCTCGCTCTGTGTGAGCTCTCTATGGTGTGGTACTGTGTGTGTGTGTATGTGTGTGTGTGTGGAAGAGTGTGGAAGTTGGAATTGGTTGTCCACGGAGGGATAGGCATAATGAATTGGTCTATTGTATGCAGAAGGAGTCTCCTCTTCATTTTGACTCATCTCTACTCCAGAAGAGTATGTCTATTTTTATTGCATCCATATAAATATCAGTGTGTAGGTTGGGCACTGGGAAATATGGCTCTGAACAAGACCAAATAGTGTGAATTGCCTCCAAATGATTAAACATATAGTCCTAATGGAAAATGTGAAATGTAATCTTAGATATCAGTTTCATGAATGTAGAAAAAAAATAAAATCTATTGAACATACTCGTCTTTGTCTAAATCTTGCCAATTCTTCTCACACTGATATTTTGCTGAGTGATATGCTCTTGCTCAGTTTGGCTCCAACTGAAGTATCAGAGCCCTACATTGTGTTGTTATGAATCTTATTAGCTCTAGATGGTGCTACTGAGCCATTATGTTGTGAGCTTTCTACCATTTTCCACATTTCCCAATCCACTAAGCTCAAATACCCCCAAAATGCATTCTTTTTCCTGTCCCCTGGAAGTAAATACTGAGTTGGTGAAAACATGGGGTGGGGTTCTGCTTTCACATGCCATTCTCTAATGTGTAGATCAGTATCCAAAAGTATATAGCCACTGTAACCGACGGGGATCAAACCAGTGACCCTTGAACCCTGCTGGCTCACCCAGTCACAGTGGGACTCCCAACAGGAATGGTTCCCTTGTTATAACACCACATCATGTGTCCTCAGATGACAATCATATCGTGACTAGCCTACTGGATTTGATCTCATCAAGGACAACCTGGTCTCACCAGAAACGTCAGAATTCGACGTTTGTCCATCGCCACCAAACGTCATTTTTAGACGGCATCATACATGGTAAATGGACTGCACTTATATAGCGCTTTTCCACCTTAGCGGCACTCAAAGTGCTTTACAATGGCCTCTCATTCACCCATTCACACACACACCAATGGCGGTAGCTGCCATGCAAGGTGCTAACCTGCTCATTGGGAGCAATTTGGGGTTAGGTGTCTTGCTCAAGGACACTTTGACATGTGGACAGTCGGAGCTGGGATTCGAACCACTGACCCTTCGATCATTGAACGACCCACTCTACCAACTGAGCTACAGCTCGGGCAGCGAGCATTGAGCAATTCGATATGTGATATTGCGATATGCGGAGCGCGCCCACTAAGCGCGTCCGAGTAGCTCCACTCCTGGGTCCGAGTAGCTCCACTCCTGGGTCCGAGTAGCTCCACTCCTGGGTCCGAGTAGCTCCACTCCTGGGTCCAGTTTCGTAAATTTGCCTGATCCCTGTGTCCACGTCAGAACACGAGCTATAAGAACAGTAGCTAATGCTAGCTAATAATAATGACAGTAAGAATGTGAGCTAGTTGGCTAGCTAGTAGTGTTGTTTGCTAGTTGCTTGTAAAACGTTGTTGTTGTTGTTTGCTAGTTTCGCCAGCTAGTTTTGCACTCGGTGTTGTCTCACCATCGCAAATTTATACCCCTCTTCCATCACGTGATCCAATGTCAACAACCAACCACAAAACTCTGACAACAACCAATCAAAAACTGAGCCATATCCCACGTGGTCTGCCGACGTTTATATTTATAACTGTATGATGCCGTTTGGAGGCGATGGACAAACGTCGAATTCTGACGTCTGCACGATATATCGGCAATCATATCGGTATCGGCCAATGTTAGTCATTTTTTTATATATCGGTATCTGTTATGTCTATGTCTTAATACTTAACTAATTAGACTAAACACCGAATCGAATCAGGAACGAATGACCGACACCTGTTCGCTCTTCAACAGTTTTTAATGACTGCGTTCTGGTGCACCACATTCCACACATGACGTCACTCATTACGGATGCCCCCAGGTATCAGATTTAAACTCAATACATGACATTCCTTTTTTCCTTGAACATTTACAGACAACTTACAAACCTGTGTATACCAATTAAATTATATAATCACTTTGCATATAGACATCTTACAAACCTGTGTCTAACAGTAGGCTGCATCTAAATCATTGCTGCAAATGCAGACTGGCATCAGGCAAACCTATATCTGGCAATAAAACAAACCAAAATTCCCCTCATATCCTTACTCTAAAATCAAGTCAAATCATAATCAACCATTCTCTGGGGTGTTCGTTTGATTCGCTGAGGCCTGCCTGCATTAGGCGTCTGACATACTGTTGTCAGCGGGTGTTGGCGGAGTCACTGTGTCCCTGTCAGAGTCCACTAAGACATCCTCCAACCCTTGCATGTCACCCTGCTCATGGGGTGTCTCCTCCGATCCAGTTGTTCTGTACTTTTTCACAAATGTGCTATTTCTTGTATACCGTGCTCCAGCTGGGGATTCTACAATCACCTGACTTCCTGTTTTACTCACTACTCTCAGCCCTTTTCCACCAAAGGAACTCTGGTTTGTGAACCGGTTCGTTATAAAATTCCTGGAACCGCGTAGCAAATTGCTGAATGGTCTCACCGGAGTTTTGAGTCAACTTCTGAAAGGACTGACGAGCAAAAGCTGCGTTAACCTGGGGCACAAAGTACTCATTCAAAGTGTGGCCTGCCGCCCCGACTCCTGCTGATCCTAATCTCCACGAATTTGCGATTGGGTCGTCATCAAGGACTTCAAACTACGCAGCTGGAGCCAGAGACGGTGGTTTGGACTGTTACCAGGTGTTACCAGACCACACACACACGGTGAAGGTAGCAGGACGAGTGACCTGGATGCATGTAAACCACTGCAAAGCAGCACCAGAACCTTCTGAGACACAAACACAACGACCAGATCACCACCAGCAATAGGAGAGGGCCAAAGTGCCACCTGTTGACTGCCACGGCGATTTCACATTGCACACGCATCCTGAGACTTACACCTAGATAAACAAAGGCTCCACGATGGACCAGCGAAAACATCCAGCAACCACCTTTTCTGTTCTACAATGCTGTTAATGAACTGTAGAAGTATGATGATATTCGTGATTAATTGATATTTGTTTATTCACAGGATTCTTGTCCTGACAAAAACAGCTTTATTTTGCTTAAACTTTCTTATTTTTGTGTTATCAATAAATGATAAAATGTAATGGAAATTCTTTGTTATTAGACATTATTTGAATTCATTTGACATACTAGCCCTTAGTTAGATCTCTCTAACTGTCTGCTGTTTAGGCCACAGAACTGGCGTCTCATACTGTACCTTGGCTAGAGAAAGAATGCTATATACTTTGTAATCTTGTGTTTTTGTAGAAGTAACTGTCTGCTCACGCCCCAGCCTTGCCAGTCTCTCTGTGGACAAAACAGGATTCCAGCTGGACTGGGGGGTGGGAAGCGAGGGCTAGGAATCGGCCCAGATACCAAGGTTGTTTTTCATTGTATAAATGTTGACTGTAACCGCAGATCTGGGCCGCCATTTCTCACATTGCAGACTGCTGTGTGCATAAAGCAACTGAGATTTGACGGTCCCCTTCTCGAGACGGGTTATTGGGGGTGTTTGTATGTTATTGTGCTGTTTGTATGTATTCTATGTGGCTACTGTGCTGCTTGCCTGCTTGCATGTAATAAACTTTGTTAAACTTAGAATGTTGGCATTGCGTCTCTCCTGAACATCACAGACAGAAATTTCCACAACAACTGTCACGGCTCCGCCGCATCTGCCTCGCCGGTCCATTTCCCTCAACTGTCTCTGAACCTGTCCCTGCCTCTGAGTCTGTCCCTGTCCCTGAAGATGTGTCCCCGAGCACCTCCCGGAGGGCGCAGAGGGAACTGCGAGCTCATCAGCAGCAGACTCAAGCGGGGTGCGCTCCCAACCAACACCTGCCGTTCATCTCGGTGACTGCGCCCCTCCCTAACCAGCCACCGAGAGATCCCGCACCTGGGGCGCATCAACCCACTTCCACGAGGTTAAGAAGCTGCTCCACACACCAGTCTGTGCCAGATCGTTGTCCAACCTAGTGGGTATCACGTCTGTAGCTCGTTGTTATTCATGATAAAAATGGTGAGGTCTAGATAGACGTACTAGCTTGCACCCACTAGAATGAGCTAACGTTACCGAGCTAATCACTAGCATGGTGAGGTCTAGATAGACGTACTAGCTTGCACCCACTAGAATGAGCTAACGTTACCGAGCTAATCACTAGCATGGTGAGGTCTAGATAGACGTACTAGCTTGCACCCACTAGAATGAGCTAACGTTACCGAGCTAATCACTAGCATGGTGAGGTCTAGATAGACGTACTAGCTTGCACCCACTAGAATGAGCTAACGTTACCGAGCTAATCACTAGCATGATGAGGTCTAGATAGACGTACTAGCTTGCACCCACTAGAATGAGCTAACGTTACCGAGCTAATCACTAGCATGTTGTTACTGTGGCTCAGCAGAGGCTATTCAACATGTTGGAAAACACATGGTCTTTAGTTGAGTGCAGCATTTAGAGACTAACTTGTGAGTCTACCACAATGGAACATGCATAACGGGTGGGGGACAACATGTTTACTATCATTGAATCCTTCTTTACTTACCAATTTTCTCTGTGGAAGTAGAGAAGCAGAGTGATACTTCACTTTAGGCTACCTATCTCTGCAAAATAAATCGCATAACAATTTGTGAAAAGTGGGACATACGAGGGGAAAGACAGCGAATCATCACGTCTCGTGGCAAAAGAAGTGTCTGACCTCTGAAAGGCCACAACTTCTAGCGGCGGTAAAATCTCTGGTGAATTCACACCGGAGGAGTTCGCTACTACCCTCCAGCATGTAAAGCCAGGGAAAGCTCCGGGGCCTGATTCTATCTGCCTGGTGCTTATACTCCATGCCACGCCTGCCTTGAAATCCTGGTTAAGAGCGTTCCTCTCTTTCTGCTTGCGCCAACACAAGATCCCCAAAATCTGGAGAAGGGCCCTAGTTGTTACGATCCCTAAGCCAAAAAAGCTTGAAGTGGACCCCAAGAGTTACCGCCCCATCTCTCTGTTATGAATCCCCTTCAAGATCCTCGAGCGTCTCATCTACGCCTTTGATGACTCGACATCGAGGATAGCTTCTCGGCGAAAAAGAAGGCTGGAGCCGTCTTTATAGACCTGACGGCTGCCTACGACACCATATGGCACCGCGGCCTCACCTGCAAGCTGCTCCGCCTGCTGCCGGACAGGCACATGGTCAGCATGATCATGGAGCTTGTCCGAAACCACAGCTTCACCCTCACCACCGGTAGCGGACAGCGAAGCAGGTTGCGACGCCTTAAGAACGGCATCCCCCAGGGATCTGTCCTGGGCCCCCTACTTTATAACATCTACACCTATGACCTGCCGACCACAGTCTCCTGGAAGAACGCCTACGCAGACGACCTTGCGCTGGAGACTGGCAGGCCGTGGAGGAGACCCTGCAGACCCTAGCGGCATACCTCCGGAAATGGAAGTGAACGGAATTGAAGCTCAGCGAGGCAAAGACGGTGTCGGTGGCCTTCCACCTTAACAACAAGGAAGCCAAACGTAAGCTCCGAGTGCACATCGATGGAACACTTCGCCGAATCAATCTACCTCGACGTGACATTGGACAGGTCACTCACATTCCGCCGACACCTCGAATCACTGCGCAAGAAGTTAACAGCTTGTGTGGCGTTGATGAGGCGACTGGTCTGATCAGGCTGGGGCGGCGGCGCAAAAACCCTGCGTACGTCAGCCCTAGCCCTGGTCTACTCGACCAGTGAATACTGTGCACCGGTTTGATGCCGCAGCGCTCACACCCGCCTCATCGACCCGCCTATCAACAAAGCCTTGAGCATTGTGACGGGATGCCTGCGTCTCACTCCTGTGGACAACCTTCCCATCCTTGCAGACATCCAGCCCGCTGGCCTCCGCCACACAGGAACCACAGCACGTCTCGCTTGCCGGGCCGTGGAGCCTAACCACCTGCTCCACGACAGGCTCGCTGTAACAGCGGAGCCTCCCCGGCGTCTCAAGTCGAGACACCCTTTTGTGCCGCACGGGATCTCCTGCAGCAATGCAGAGATCCTAACATCTGCGAGGCAGGATGGGCGGACCACACCTGGCGTGTGGAGTGGGAGGCAAACACCTCCAGACTCCATGATTTCATCCCGGCCGCCGGTTCGTCCCCTCCCGGGATGGACTTACCCAGACCGGCGTGGGTGAGGTTTAATTCCCTCCAGACCAGCGTTGGACGCTTCCACTCATCGATGCGGCGTGCGAGTGTGGCGCCGACAAACAAACCGCAGATCATGTCACCCAGGACTGACTGATATATCGGACAACCAATGGAATGCATGGCCTGACGGTTGTGGATGGCGAAACGGTGACATGGCTCCTGGAGGTGTGCCCGGATATATAGCCCGGGTGACCCCTCACCCAGGCTCGGGGTGGTAAAAGGATAGCCCCTCGGCCCCGAGCCTGGGGGGGAGAGAAAAATTGAAACCCACATGAAGAAGAAGAAGGCTACCTATGAATGTAAACAAAGGCACTACATTACTGTAGGTAAGTATTATTTTGCCTTCCTACTCACACAGGAAATTATTTCTCACAAAGTAAAGTGATGGTATAAACTAAAAATTATGGTATAAACACTCAATTTAACCCTGAACAGACTGTCCTATCTCATTAGCTTTGGGTGCACTGTGTTTAAGTGAGTGGTAGTGGATGTCTGTATCATATGCATTGTATGCATTGCGCTAGCAAAAGCACCAAAGGAGGGGCATCATGGAAGCAGCTGAAAATGATCCCTGCATTGCAATCAATCAAGTAATCAATCAACAACAAATAATAGCTAAATTGTAAATGAGGCCCTATGTGTCCAAAATTCGAGACTATCCCTTTAATGTAATTAAGATACAGAAAGCAACAAGCCATGTCCACCATTGCATTGATTAAAATAGCAAAGGCTTCATTTTGGGTAGAATAAATATCATTATGCTCAATAGGTCACCCTGGTGAGACAAAAAAGACCCTTTGCATTTAACACCAGGAGACTAATGGGCTAATGTAACTGATTGCAGATGAGCTGATTCACAGCGCAAGCGTCTGAACATTACACCTCGGCGGCTCTGCAACCCCTACAGTGGGAGAGTAGACTACAAGACGCAGAATTTCATAACGACATCCTACCTAATGAATGTTTGACTAGAAAGCGACGACCCCCCGCTGTGGGATGACATGAAGCGTGTAGAGACGTGAAGGGGCTGCCACTGACGATACAGCGGTGGCTAAAATGGGAGCGCGGCGAAGCGATGAGAAGCGAACAGTCTCAATGGGGGACCGTGCGGACGGGTGCTGAAAACAGCATCACCAGCCAAAACACGGAAAGACTCAGTATTTCTAACGGATCCGCCACTGCAAAAGGGAATGACGATTCCAAGGTAATACATTTAGTCTATGATCAGTGTCACTGATAGAGCTGATGTTTTGTCCTGTTGTGTGAAACCTATAATAGACTACGAAATCACTAGATGGTGTGGCATGTGTAGGTTGAACAATGGAATTTGAAGGAGATTGTTTGCATCCTCACTTTTACATCGCCTGTAAGAATTCGCAGCCTACAGCAACCTATCACCACCGTTTAATCTGTTCAGATGCATGGATTATTATTGGTTTATTTAGATTTAGATTATTGATGATTATAAATAAAAAAATTAATTCAGTTATTTGGCAATGGTCTCTGTTTATACAGCCACGCAGGCCTAATGAAATTGTGGGCTTGTAGGCAATGAGGGGCTAATCTACATGCCTGATGCAGCCTACCTGTGTCTGGAATTCTAATCATGTAATTGACTACAATAGATTTATTTGAGGGTTATTCAGCTCTAACAAATTAAGTGAGGATGAAAAATTAGCTTCCAAGGACAGTTTTTTAGTCAGCTTTAGTCATGCTTGTTGGCTTGTCATGTTTGAAAGCAGACAGCCATGTGTTTGAACGTGTGCTTCTCTTATAATCCATTTCCCTCAAAATTAAAACAGACTGACGGATAGAAAGGATCTCCGCGACGCAGGGTGGAACTAGACACAGAGTCTTCTGCCCGCCTGCAGCCACACATGCCCTCTCCGCCGGTCTGTCGGCCGCAGCATGCCCACCCTCGAGGCACCTGGCGTGGGCAGTAACTCCAGCGCCATGCCCTGGGACCCTGGCTCTCCCGGCGCCAGCCCGGCGTGGCCATCAGTGGCGAGCAGCGTGGTGAAGATGGCGCTGATCTCGGTCATCGTGTGCGTGTCTCTGTTCGGGAACGTGGTGGTGCTGCTGGTGTTCCAGAGGAAACCCCAGCTCCTCCACGTGGCCAACCGCTTCGTCCTCAACCTGCTGCTGGCGGACCTGCTCCAGACTGTGCTGGTCATGCCCTTTGCCATCGCCGCCACCGTGCCCAGCGTCTGGCCCCTGGATGCCCGCCTCTGCCAGGCCCTGGTGGTGCTCATGCACCTCTTCGCCTTCGCAGGGGTCAACACCATCATCGTGGTGTCAGTGGACCGCTACCTGGCCATCATCCACCCGCTCTCCTACCCCACCCGCATGACCCCTCACCTGGGCACCAACCTCATCGCATGCACCTGGGTGCTGAGCCTGCTCCAGAGCACGCCGCCCCTCTACGGCTGGGGTGCCATCGACTTTGACCGCCGCCACAACGTGTGCTCTGTGGTGTGGTCCTCCAGCCTCTCCTACTCCATCCTGGTCTCCACCTTCTCCTTCTGGCTACCCGTTCTCATCATGCTGGGCTGCTACTGGATGGTGTTCCGGGCGGCCAGGAGGCAGAACGCCCTAGTCCACCCCATCCAGACCCACAGCCACCCCAACCCCCCGCTCCAGCAGTCGGACTCCCAGGCCCCTTGCCCCTCCAGCCCCCAGCGGCAGCCCCAGCAGGCCCCTTCAGCAGAGAGCTCCTTCTCGGCCAGGGGTTACCCCATCCGGGCCAGGCACAGACGCCACTACCAGTGCAAGGCGGCCAGGGTGGTGTTCGTCATCATGGCCTCCTACATCCTGAGCATGGGCCCGTACAGCGTCCTCAACACAGTGTCTATCTGCTCCGGCGCCGCGGTGCCCCCCTGGCTGGCCTCGCTGGCCCTGGTGCTGTTCTTCCTGCAGTGCTGCCTACACCCCTACATCTACGGCTACATGCACCGGAGCGTGCGTAAGGAGTTCCTCACCCTGCTGTGCGGGCCTCTCTGCCGGCAGGTCCGGCCCAGCCAGAGCTCCGCCGTGGACAGCTGCTTCACCGTGGGCACCGACAGCCGCTCGGCCGCCGCGCACCCCCACCCGCTCAGTCTGGCAGCCCGCGTCTGCCCCCTGCCCACATGGGAGGAGGGCACCACCTCCTCGTCCCCCGCCACGGACAGGAGGTCCAGGGATAGCCGCAAGGAGACCACCACCACCAGCCTGAGCTCAGAGAGGGAGCTCACCATCAACAGCAAATAGAGGAGTCAGAGGCCGATGGACAGCTGGGACGGAGGGAGGGAGGGAGGGAGGGCTTTGTTTGAGCGTTTTCCCCCACCGTTGGAGAGGGTTATTCAGCGTGGTCAACTGGAGCAGATTAGCCTTCCGGTCTACAGGGTTTGTTCTTTTCTGATGTCTGTTGTGGGTGGTCGTATTTATTCAGGAGCGTTATGGTGTTTGTTTAGGAGCAGCTACAGTATATATTATAGAGAAACCCATTGCTGGTTCTCCCATTACAATTCATGTGTTTAAAGAGTAGCTTGAGTCACTGAAGTGAATACTGTTATTGTATTATTTTTTACTTGTTTATAAAGTCATTAAGATATTATCACAAGTTAAAGTAATTAGGAACACATACTCATCTTACTGTCTTGTCAGCTCATATCAGTGTAGTCTCACAATACCAGATCTCTGCCTCAGAAAGTCTGGAGACGTCTCCATTGAAAATCGTTGCTAGAACAGCGCTGAAAACCAACGCTGCCAATTAGAACCACTCCCTACATCTCCAATAAGGTGAAAGACCTTCCTTACCAGAGATTATGCCCTCCAAACGAACTGGAGAGGAGAATCAAAACAAAACATTCACCACATTAGGAAGGACTGCCCTAAAGACGTTGGGGTTGGTTCTGCAATGTAGGGTTTTTTCAATGTCTCAAATTGTTTCCACCCACTTTTAGCGCCAAAATCTGGACGGATGTCTTCAGTCTCTAGTTGAAGACTTAGACTGAATCTTGAGTCTAATATCAGTATAACTATTCTGGGTATGAACATACAGTACATGCCATAAATGTTGTATTTGACTGTTTTGGGTTGTTCCTATGGGCATTTGATACAGGTGCAGACTTGAGAGACCCAAGCTTTGGTGGTGTAAAATGTGTTGTCTTAAATGAGAAATGAGGAGTAGGCTACACCATTACAATGTGTCACCCTAGACACCCTACTCTTATCACCCTCCCTGCGTAAGTGCAATAATATGCTATGATTAGTCAATAGTCAAATTGGTTATGTGGGACCAAAGCAGTAACTTGTGTCATGTTACTTGTGAATCTGGCCTGGTAACGGTGAGTGGCTATTACTATTGGCTGTCAAAAGCACAACTTCCCTCTGCCTGAATGTCCCGACTAGCGTGTCATCTCATCTCTTATATTTACATCTCACATCTAGCATGAAGCTCTGAGCCCCAAACAGTCAGTGGAAGCTGTAGCTACTGAACTCTTGAGTGTATTGTGCTGGAGTGTGGAGTGGACCAGGTAAATGGTAAATGGACTGCACTTATATAGCGCTTTTCCACCTTAGCGGCACTCAAAGCGCTTTACAATGGCCTCTCATTCACCAATTCACACACCAATGGCGGTAGCTGCCATGCAAGGTGCTAACCTGCTCATTGGGAGCAATTTTGGGGTTAGGTGTCTTGCTCAAGGACACTTCGACATGTGGACAGTTGGAGCTGGGATTCGAACCACTGACCCTTCGATCACTGAAAGACCCGCTCTACCAACTGAGCTACAGCCGCCCCCAGGTACATCCTTAAAGCATTGTCAGCAAGGGGAAGGTGGCTCTCCACTCCCCTGTCCTGTCTGGGTCCATTTCAAGGCGGCTTCATTGAATGAGCAGTGCTTGGCTCATTGTGATAGGTTATTCTAACCCTAGAAGAAGGCTACACAATGAGAGCTTGCCTTAGCCATTATACTCCCTCTCATCCTCAGTTCAAAGATGAAGAGCTCACAAAATGTCTCTTTACCCGTCTGTGCCACAGGAAGGTTCCCACTCCATATCATCTGTTGTCCTGCAGCAGGACCAGACCCACCCTGTCACCATTACAGGACCGGCGTTGTTGGATATGGAAGAGTTCAACCAATCCTTTTAGATATTTTACTCATGCTGAGACCCAGTGAACACACTATCAAATGATACCTCATAGTCCACTCACACTGATGCGTGTGATCAGTCATATTTTGCTCAAAGCCATGGATGCAGTGATGCCTATACTATATGTAGACATCTACTTGTACAGTTAGTTCATAGTACCTCAGCTTCAAATAAATCTAGAGTGACCTTCACCTTAGAAGAAGGGGGGTCTATCCATTCTGGATAAATAGACTGAACCGTTGGCTGTAATGTAATTAGTTATTTTCAGCCTAGGCTCTCTAGGGCAACTGGATGTCCTCAAGCCAGTGTGATTTGTATGTGTGATGCTGAGAGGGTGAGGCAGTGTATTAAGTATGTCTAAAATGAATGCTTTGAACCTCAGTTGATTTTAATTTATTTTTTAAAATGTAGTTAACCAGGACATAGTTGACAATCAAATATACAGTAATAGACAGACAACAATCATCACAGACACCATTGTAAAGTATTATGTGATGTGTTGCGTTATATACAGTATGTCAAATAGTAAAACAAAAAATGAAATGAGTTGTTTTATAACCAGTGCTTATAAACTAGATTTCTTGTGAGAATTTATATTGTGCTTTTTTTATTTTCATCATTTTCAGCAGTCAAAAGATGTTGGTGTACAGTTCATTTATAAAAAATAAATTAAACATGTACTATTCAACAGTGTTCTACAGGACTCCGTCAGTGCATAGATAACAGACTGAGAATGGGTTTATGGGACAATAAACAAATTAAACATGAAGCCTCTCATTCCAATTAATCAAATGTGTTTATTATTTGTAAAAACATTATCACCTTAGGTGATGACTTCACACTGCTAGAAGGGGGAAAGCAGCAGTATTTTATACACAGTTACATTAAATCATTTGATAAGCTCTAAAAGGCTAGATGAATGTTCAACCGCAAGTTTGTTGTTGCTATTTTGCGCTATACAAGAATATCTCCAGTCCAAAACGAAGATGATGCCAAATGCATTAAGAGACTGGGCTTCTGTTTTCACCTTTAAAATATAGATGCGCTTCATCATAACCAGGTTTGCTATATATTATCTTCATGTAAACCAAAATGTAGCCATTATATAACAAGAGAATGGACATGTCATCAGGGCAATGTCATGTTTACAGATACATGTATTTTCATTGCTGGGGAAAAAATAAACATAATACAGGCCATTAATGGTTAATAATCTAAAGCCCCTGTCTCCACCCCTCAAGAACACAAAAAACCAACAAACCAAAACAAATAAAAAAAGATATTTTTTTTCTTTTTTTAAAACAGTTCCGTAAAGGTGACATTCTTTTCATCAACATTTATATTTTCGAAGTACAGCAGAGGTGGCGAAAAAACAAATCACAGACATTTGGATATATTGGGAATATAAAAGCAAATTAAAGTACATTTGTGTACATTAGAAACAGAAAGTAGAAGCATTTCAGGTCTTCCTGCATCCTCTTAACACACCGCCCACTGAGGCAGATCTTTGGAACTCACCATGAGGTGCATGGTCTGATGATCGCAAATTAATATTCATCAACACGGAAAGCAACATATATCAAGTTTCTGGGCACATAGAACTGACGGTTCTGCTCTCGTGGTCTTCTCTGGACTCGAGGTTAGTTCCAGCCAGAGTCCATTCAAACGGTTTCCTTCAACAGCAGGACTATGAAAATGGGAAGACCTCCGAGATCCACCTTCTGCTCTTCAGTCCACCTTGACCACACTGTAGATCTTATTTACAAACCAGAAGCAGGCAAAGAAGCCGATGGTACCTGAGGAGGAAGCAAAGAAGACAGGGTCACGCTAGGCCACCAGGAAGCAGGAAGCGTCTCATTGGAGGAGACCACATCTATGATGGTGATCTGAGAGAGAAGTGAGCAGCCACATCAGCAAATTCAAACAGGTGAAGACAGTGAAGACTTGAGTGCACGTGGCTTTTGAACACGCAGGCGTTTCAACTCCTCAGTGGGGCTGCTTTCGCCGGCGAGGCTCGGCGGGCCTCACGCGGTTCGGGGAGGTGGAGACCAGAAATAAATGAATAAAAACACAAAACTAATGAAGGCATACAGCGGCATGGCACTCTAGGAGCACAGTCGCCCAAAATACCCTGGATGTCACATCTCTGCCGGCTCTGCTATCGCACCGCCAACAGTTTCCATCCTCTGAAAAGGCCGATGAATTCCCATCAGAGAGGGGACGGTTGGAAGCGGCGAGATGAATCCACAAGTCTGCGGAAGCACCAAGTGCTTCCATTTGTCAAAGTGGAAATCTGGAGATAGACCATTATTTGAGCCACTCCGGACCCAGATAACATTTTAATTGGACAAAATCCCGGGACGAAGAAGATGAATTAGTCTGACTGACGCCGAAAGCCCCATCTGACTGGTTCAACGGGGCCCACACGACAGACACACAGGATTAAGTTCTGATCAAAGTTGAGAGGAAGTGAATGGGGGAGTGGCAAGTAAGTAACATTTTCTTACTCGCACTCTTGAAAGCCAATCTCTTCATAGGCCAGATTAGGATTATTACAGATCAAAGATTGGGAGTGAGAGAATGAAGATCTTTTCTGTGCTGTTGATCCTCTGCCAGACCTGGCTGACACGGCGTTGGTCATGAGCGCTGCTTTATCAGGCATGTCTCCTAACACATTTGCAGTAGGACTCATGGTTCTGGCCCCGAGAATGGGCCTCTCCCTTCTGGCCTCGCTAGGATCTGGACGTGTTCCAGTTCCCCTTCCTTCCAATTAGGGGTGTGCACGGCGAAGCTAACCTCGTAAGACCATCCTGATCCAGTGAGCTCACATTCAGTTTGACCGCAGATCAGTCTGGCCTTCCCTCTATCTCAAACCCTTATTGTGGGTGGGAGTACTTGCCTTGACAGACTAATTCCTTCAGTCAATCAGCATAACAAAACGTTTGCCAAATCCAGTCAGAAGAATGGCGAAAATGTCTTTTCCTCCGAGAAACTTGTTTAATTGTTATTATTGAGTCTATTTCTGCAATACTGTATTTATGGCTGTGTATACTGTACTAACATTAACATTACTGCTCATTACTTCGGGACTGTTTTGCCACGGGACCACTCAGGGGCTACGTTCTAGGGGGCAGAACAGTCCCTGATTGGCCCGGTCAAAACGTAATTTTGAGATAATCGTTCGAGATAGGGGGAAGTCCAGACTGATCTGCGGAGGCAAACTGAAAGTGAGCTCGCAAGATCGCGATGGTCTCACAGGGCTATGGCTAACCAGCTTGATAACCACTTATTTTGAATTAGGGTGTAGGATATGCCCTCTTCAAGTAAACACACGAGGGCACAAACAATCTATCTACATCATGGATATATTAAAAGAAGAATTTCTGGCTTGTCGGCAATTGTACTGTTCTTAGGACAGAATTGGTATACATTTTTACATCTTAACATATCCAAATGATTTAAGAGGCAATGTTGTCTACAGGATACATTTTTTACACACTGAACTGATAAAGTAAAAATCTTTTTTACACACAAATAAGTTTATTTGTGTGTAAAAAAGTTTATTCTATAGCCTAATTTTATACAAGTAATATTCATACTGGTTTAAATAAACAATCTTATCGTGCTGGTATGTGTTCCCCAGGATTTGTAACCATTCATTAACAATTAAAGAAATATAATAAAAAAAAATGTGACCGACATGAAAATAGAATTTGGAGCCTGGCATGACCATTCGAAAATTCAAATATTCTAACTCATCCCTAGCTGAAATCGCTGAGGCTCTATCAATAAATTCAATACTGTAGGCCTAAATTTATTTATTCGTTATTTAAACAACATCCCTCGGATTGGACCAATTATGCATTTCAAGGGGTGAGATAATGAGATACATTAGCTAGCTACTGTACTACAGCTCACATACGATGTGATTAGATGGCTACGGTGTGAATAACTGATGGAGTAATTTAACTGCAGTAACGTTAACTCAAACACCACAAAGACCCTCTAACTTCGCTCTGTTGGAGCAAAGTGACCATATGAAAGGTATCATCTATCAACTGCTAACGTAGCAAAAACTCCTATTGCAGCCAGTCACCTGACCAGCCTTGCAGGTAGAAAATAATAAATAAACGCATAATAGTTTTTACTGTTGAAACTTATAATAACGCCACAGCTAACCAGGTTAGCCAGCTCCCAACGTAGCCGTTATTCCTTCTCCCTAGAGCCAATATCTAGTAAGTAAGTAAGTAAGTTTTATTTATATAGCGCCTTTCACAGCACGAATGCACAAAGCGCTTTACAATACAATCTGCTCTGTGTGGGTGGAGTTCAGGGCTGGACTAGGCCAGAGATATGCAGTTACCATGTTACCATGTCAACCCATGTCCATCTCTAATAGCCCTGCTGTCCATCCCTCCAGACTGGGGGGTGGAGGGGGGGGGGGCATGCTCATCCCACCTGATAGCATTGTTGTGTGGATCCACATGCTCACATTTTCTCCTCTGGTACACGTCCAGATCTCAAGTACCAGCGCGGGCGGGGGGAAGTTGCCATAACAGCCGTAGTCAGGGATGAAGGATGCATCTATTATACTCCATGGCAACAAGTGAATTTGCGTCTGCCTGAGATTTCCCCTCTATCCAATGGAAAGCAGCAATAACTCCACTAGGTGGAAGGTAGTACTGTAGCTGTAGGAGGGGGTAACTGTGGATCATCCATGTATAAAAGTAACACATGATGCCTCAGTCACTAACCAGTAGCATCAACCTAGAGAGACCACTCCCTTCCCATGATTCAGTGTCTAGACTGTTCCATCTCCACCTGTTTCATCGGGCTCCAAAGAGAGTGTGAGAGACAGCTGGCCGGCAGAGATTAACAAGGCCTTAACAAGGATGAGTAAACAAATGTTTCAACATAGTTCACTTCCTGGTCTGTGATGTCACATGAACAGGATAGGGACCCTGCATCATTCTGTGAGGGAAGACGGACCTGTCTGTGTTGCTCTTTAGTGACGTTAACCTCCTGTCACTCCTCAAACAACCAAATACAGTTAAGCACACCTCCCTCCCTCTCCATTGTAATACACATTCCTTCTCTACACTGTGACGGGTCATTCCAGGGTGTGACGTGGCGTGTGCTACTGGGCCCTGTACCAGGCATGCGTTACTCACCTGTGAAGAGGAAGAATATGAGCACCATGATCATGGTGTAGCCGAAGTACAGGATGGTGCTGGCTGCGCCGATGATCTGCAGCTTGGAGAAGAAGTAGTGCACGGCGTAGACGAACAGGTAGACGGCCGTGAAGCCACTGGTCAGGAAGGAGCGCCACCACCAGTGGTAGTCCTACACAACACGGGAAGACACAAACAAGCAAACAACAATAACGTTCGATTAAGACAAGGAAAAGAGAACTGTATGCACTTTATAATCCGCTCAACAGGAGAATCTTTTCTTGCAAATTCATGGTCATTTTCTATGGTGTAATTTACCATTTAGTAAAAGGAAATGTAATTCACTGCTTACTATGTTTGAATCTTCATGACATAGTACTACACTGTCAGAGCCAACGCTAGGGGATGAGTTAGAATTTTCACATTTTCTAATAATTGTGTGGCAGTCTCCACATTCGAGTTTTACAACCAAAATATTGGGAAGTAGCGGTCTGATTTTTTATTTAAACCAGTATGAATGTTACTTGTATAAACATTTGGCTATCTAATAACATCAATTACGAATCACTCATTTGATCTGGCTCCGAGACACAGCGCATCTAGGCTGATCATGCATTGAGAGAGAGAGAGAGAGAGAGAGAGAGAGAGAGAGAGAGAGAGAGAGAGAGCAAAGAGGAGCATCACAGAAAAAGACAAGACAAGAAAAAGAGAAAGAGACCAAGCCAGAAGCCAATCTAGAGTTAATATTGGACTGGCTTTTACTCGCTTGTGGGAGCTTTGTTAGCTTTGAATGCATGAGGAGGATACTATCTAGCTGGCCTCTTTTGTAACGTCAGTTATCTTAAGCTGGCTAGCCATCTCTTATTTTGTTAGAACTGCTTGACGTTTGGCTGTGTTAGCTGTGAATGATGAGGATGCATGCTATAGTGAATACATTGCATGTGTTAGGCTGACATTTGCTAGCTAGTGTAACTTTGTTGAGTTAGAGTTGGCAATCTGACAAAGTGTTGACAGTTGTGAGATTTTGTGGAATTGAGTTAGTTTTGTTAGTTAACTTAGCATTGCAGCACTAGTTGGCTAGCCACATGATAGGATTGTTAGGAGCCATGAAGTGCAATGTTGTATGATTTGTAGCTAATCATACTGCAATTGGAGATGGATGCGCGTGTGTTTGTGTGTACTGTTGCATGCTGGGCTAACAAGGCTGTCAGTAGACCAACGTTAGTTGTGGCTATCACGTACATTATATCTGGGAATAGCTATACACTAACTAGGCCCTTTTATTCCAGCTATCAACATCATGTTCTTGTCTCATGTGGGTGTTTCACCTTGTAAACAAATGCCTGCATTGAATGCGCATAGTATTTACCGTTTTACAACACAAAACCTGTAGGACGCCAAATCGCAAAAATACAACATCCTCCATTGGGGCGCTTTAAGATGTAAAATATGTTTTTTTTTTTATACCAATACATTGTTGAATGCCTTTCGAATATTCGGTCTTAAGAACAGTTGACTATTCGAAAATGATTTTGGTCAGTAATGCACATTCCGAGTAGCACAGGGCCTTGCATTTTGGAGGGCCTCGCATCAGGCAGGGATTTGTAAAATATTTTTTGCCTTTAATAAATGTTACACATGGTAATGATAAATTTATGATAGTCATATTGATTAAGTCAATCATAGATCTAAAATCTAGGAAAATTCTCACATAATTCTGCTGCTCGTATGTGGTGAGTAACATTTCTGAATTCATATCAATAGCGTGTGCTTAATGTGGGGTATCACTACTTTATAAATCCTAAATCCTAATATGGTTGTAAAAAAAGCTTCTTATATCCATACCCTTCAGCTAGCTACCACCAATGCCAACAAATCCTGTAATTGCACGCGCTCTCTCTCTCTCTCGCGCTTACAAAAAATGCACACTTGCAAAGTAGTGTGAAGTAGGCTAGATCTGCTGTTTGAATAGCACACGGACGATCCAAAACGTATATACATACTGTAATGATGTTTCGTTTTTGTGAGGGCACAAACAAACAAAAAAACTTTGCGCGCTTTGCATGCAATTCCTTCCACGCGTTGACACCGGGCCTCGCTACTTTTCTGGTGAAAGCCCTACAGGGGGACTAGCATATCTCCCAGACAGCCCCGACATGGGGCTGTGCAACTGCACGACTAGTTGCATCAGTGTGCATGCTGTCTCTCACCTCCGCACACAGGTGGAAGTAACAGAGCAGGATGGTGGCCTCGGAGCAGGTAATCAGGAGGATGATGAAGACCAGGAACAGGAAACCGAACATGTAGTACATCTGGTGGGACCTGGGACACAAACACACAGGACAGATCACCGAATGTCAAAGGTTGCTTACACCAAAGCAGGGGGAAAATATTCACTGCAACTTTTAGTAACCTTAATCTTAATTTCAAATGGGTAGCTGTCCCTACCAGATGCTGTTGAGGATGAAGAAGAGCTGGATGAAGATGCAGCCGAAAGGCAGGATGCCCCCCATGATGATGCCAGGGACGGGCTTGGTGAAGAACGACTGCTCAGGGATCTGACGAGGGATCTGATTGGTCCGCACTGGCTGTTCAATCGCCTGCAGGACCGAACGATGGGGAGGGTGAGAGGGAGGGTGAGAGGGAGGGAGAGAGGGCAAGAGAGAGAGAGGGAGATCGATCACAAGATGAATGAGAAAGATATAGATCGTTTTCCCTGGCTGTTCGGTATGCACAGCACATAGAGTCACGTGAGCAGTATTGGACACACAGGGCAGGGGTCAAATGGGCATGACACACGGGTGGTGACCATAAACACTTATCTTACGGGCCAAAGACTGTTAAACGAGAAACCGAGACACATCCGCGCCTTGTGTAATAGCCTACGGCAGTATGAGGGACTGCATCCACACAGTAGGGGTCGGCAGGTCAAACTCACGGGTTTCTTGAAGCCGAAGTAAGCCCCTAGGAAGGTGAGAGGGACAGAGATGCCAAACCACAGCGCCAAGATGGCCACCAGGGTGCCGAAGGGAATGGCTGCTGAGGAGCCCTCCACCCACAGGATCAGGTTCATCAGGAAGAAGTCTGCAAACACAATCCTGTAGGAAGGGGAGGAGGGGACAGTGGAAAAGCAAGAGAGACATACTGAATGAAGTATCATGGGATGTTTTGTGCATCAACTGAGACGTTATAGGTGTGGTGTAGAAGCAAGGTGGAGAGCACACCTACCCTGGACACAGCAGTGCCGTCAGCAGGACATTGGTCTTCCATTTCTCACCGCCAAACGCTGAGGGAACACAGGAGATTGAATGTGGGTTAGTTAGTTAGAGCAAGGTCTTAGGAGACTGGCCAGGTATGTTGCTGAGGCAAGCAAAACACTAATTGGGACTTGTTGTCATGGACCCTTCAAAAAGTTGCAGGTACTCTAATTTCACTAGAGCACAAATGTTGCGAATGACTCATTTCTAGGGCTGGGTATCGATTCAAATTTTAACAATCGATTCGATTCCGATTCACAAGGTTCAGAATCGATTATCACGTTTCGATACGATTCGATTCAATATCGATTCGGTTAGTGTTACTAAAACCTGTTTTTTTTGCTGTAACCTTAATAACATGACTGCCAAGTTATACAACACATCAATATGGGTATCGATACTGATTTCCAAAAATGAATGAATTAATTAATTAATTAACTATTTATTCATTCATTCATTAAATAAAAGATCGATTTTGGGATTCATGAATCAAATGATTCAGAATCGATTCATCTATTTTTTTTTTAACCCAGCCCTACTCATTTCATCAGCTCATTGTGGGCTAGAGTTGTCCCTGAGGGGTGTGTCAACGGCACTCACTTTTGTAGAGGCGTGCTGAGACGTAGCCAGCAGGGGTTCCCAGCAGAACCCAGAGAACCACAGCACAGGTCATCAGAGCCCCACGGTTGGCAGGGGACAGGAACCCCAGGCAGGCCAGAACTGGAAGAGGAGGGGGGGTTGAACATCAGCCTGATCACTATGCAAAACACCAATGGTACATGTGGTGGTAAGAGTGATTCTCTTACAGAGGGTGATGAAGGTCATGATGAAGATCTGGGTGCCCTGGCCCAGGAACACGGACAGCAGCATGCCTTTCCTGGGGGGTCTGAACACATCCCCATGGACCTGCTTCCACCCAGACTCCTCCTGGGCGTCCTCCTATAGGGGTCGGGTGGTGGCACACATGAGAGCCAGTCAAGGGCATGACATTATGCATAATGGTAATAACCACATAAACAGAGCACCTAATCACCACCAAGAGCAAGTCCTCTGACATCGGATAGCAAAGAAAGAAACAAGTGCCTCTGAACGCTTCTGCTGCAGGTTTTTGCCGATAGCTGTAAAATATGGTGTGGACGTGCATCTCAGTGTAGCTCAAAGGCTGACAAAGAAGAGAGTTCATACTCAGCCCTTGTGATGAAAACAAATCTCTCTTGCAAACAATGAACTGTCTGCTATGGCAACAGGCACACCAAATTTTACGACACTGTTTTTGTTGTGACACCTTTAAAGCCAGAAATCAAACCACCAATCGCCAGGTTCGACCACCACCACAATGTGAGCTCTTCAGGCCTGTGACAATCTTACATAGGATATGGAAGTATGTCCTTTGGGTGGTGGAATCTTTATCAAGTTTTCCTGTGAAATATTACAACACAAGATTCGTGACAATCATAGTCATGCTTTGGCAGGGAACCCTTGTCCAGTGTCTATCTTTTGCATCATTTCCATACTAAAGATGATTTGAAGCAGTTATGTGGTTTTAAAGACACTAATGCAGTCCTCACTGGGGCCTGGGACTGTTCTGCGCTTATAAAATCTGTTGCTATACATACTTACATTTTCCTTAAACACAATAATTAAAATGAATGTACTCATAAAAAAGGGTACTTGAAACAACTGCCCTTCCTTAATAGTCTTTTGAACAAATCAGTAAATATATGGTATGTGGAGCGCGCCCACTAAGCACCGTCCTAGTAGCTTCACTCCTGGGTCTAGTTTCGTAAATTAGCCTGATCCCTGTGTCCACGTCTAACCCCTGTGTTGACATGGATGGTGTTTGTGTACACTCTGAATAGCTAGCTAGCTCTGTTCGTATAAGCTAGTTAGCTTCCTAGCTACTGTTCGCATTAGCTAGCTAGCTCGTATTATAATGCTAGCTAACACTAGGACGCTAGCTAGCTAATGCGAACAGTAGCTAACGGTAGCTAACAGCAAGAATGTGAGCTAGTTCGCTAGCTAGTAGTGTTGTTTGCTAGTTTCCAGTAAAATTGTGTTGTTTGCTAGTTTTGCTGTCGGTGTTGTCTCACCAAAGTTGTTTAACCCACCCAACCCATCCTCCCCAAAAGCGCTGGCAAATTTATACCCCTCTTGTATCACGTGTTCCAAGGTGAACAACCAACCACAAACTCGGATTTCGGCGTATGTATTACACGCAGAATTGTGATTTGGCGTATTATATGCACGGTGTAAAAGTGTGTTATTTATACGCAGATTTGGGAGAATGGGCAGCTCTAGGTCATCCTTGGACAAGCCCTCCAGACAAATTTCCAGTCATCTCGATCGTCCATGTACTAGTACTTAACAATCGTATAAACGTCTAGATCAGTGAGTGCGTCTTGTGTCTGATTGTATACAACTAGCTTGGATGTGTATTCAAACGAAAACATATAGCTTACCTTTGAGCCCCAACTAACTTGGCTCAAACAAAAACATTTACTTTGGGAGAGATGGCCAAGTAGACTGCTCTGTCCTTTGTTCACTTTTTACCCATGGCTGGTGATTTGGCTGGTGATTTGGCTGGTGATTTGGCTGGTGCGAACCTGCTTTTGATTTCGAAGTTCGATGTCAAAAGCTCATTTTGATTTTAAATCGAAAATCCTACTTCCCTTGTCTTATCATTTTTAGACTTAAGGATTCTCGCGAAACCTGTACTTAGCTTCCATTAGCTAGCATGTCCACTCCAAAGCAGCTTTCTCTAGAACTGATGTGGGTCCTTGTGCCCATGTTCAGAACGGGCCAAAAGGGGCAGATATTTTCCAGCTTTCTCGAGAACTGCTGATCCAAACAACTTCACATGCAACAAATGCACATCATTGGATCCTAAACAATACACCTGCCGAAGTTCAACTTTATATAGTGCACGGTTGTCGAACAAATCGGGATACAAGCAGAAGTGGAGAGGTTCCTGCCTTTTTAGGTAGGTAGATGATACAGCAAAATGTTTCATAACAGAACACTTTAATCAGTGTTCTTAGACAAGATAGTATGTTCCAAGTTTCATTCCATTTCAAAACATTCTTCACAATTGCCCCGTTAATGATGGATCCATATACTTGCATAAATGGCTCCTATACATATTGAGCATACAGGGCTGTTTACCTGGTCCACCTGGTTGTATCTGGCAATGTCCTTATGCAGTGTCCTCAGCATGATCATGGCCACCATACCGGACAGGAAGAGAACGATCACCAGAGAGTTCATGATGCTGGATGAAACACAGGTCAAATAGGATACCATTAAGTGACAGCCAACATAAATTCTAACAACTGACATTTGAGGATCCAGAGGGTCGTCACCACGGCCCAAGGGATTATGGGCTGCCCCCTCCTCTCCCTGGAGGACCTGTATAGTTCCCACTGTCTCAGAAAGGCACATAACATCCTCGGAGACCCATCTCACACCGGACACGCTCACTTTGAAATGCTGCCCTCGGGCAGACGTTACAGAACATTGAAATCACGGACTAATAGACTAAAGAACAGTCTTTACCCCAGAGCCATAATTGTACCAAACACAACCAAGTCTTGAACACTCATCACTTATCTACTGTGCAATTATTTACTGTGCAATATGACGGAGTCGTGCAATGTTTGATCAGCAGAATGTGAATGTTAATTGTGAATGTTGTGCATTCTTGTATGTATGTTTTTCTACCCTTATTGTATATTTATTATGACTATACTTTTATACTTTTACTGTTCTGCACCTTTAAGGTTTGCTCTTCTAATTTTGTTGTACTTGTACAATGACATTCATTCATTCATTCATCAGATTATGTTTCTCGTCAGGACTAAAAACCCACCTGAACCACTGGATGTTGGTGTGAGGCATGGAGACCAGGATGTAGTCCCACCTGGACGCCCATTTGATTTCATTGTTTTCCTGTGAATATGGAAATGTTCATGACTATGAAAGGTGTTACCCACACACTTGATCTGCAATTCTGTAAACCGGACATATTTTACAAGCAGTGCTTCCGCTCCTAAGATGAATGTAACATACCTGAAAGGTGACGGAGTAAGAGTAGGTAATCTTGAGATCGTTGGCGAAATCTACAGGGACATCCATGGGTGGGCCCTCACACACCATTTTTTCCTCATCAGCATGGTTGTAACTGTCACACACAAACACAAAACACACACACACACAGTTACAAGTTACACCCACACACAAAATTACAAAGCTCCTTCATCAGATGCTTAACATTGTGGCTACACTTGAACTCCTGTACAGTTCCAAATTGAAACTGGTCATACATTTAATGGATTGGTTTGGATGGACATTATGCATGCTGTAACACGGAGACCCCATGTAAACACATTTACCTAATGACGCATGGTGCATTACTACAGCACTGAAAGACAGTGTTTCGCCCTCTTCTGGTGAAATTTAGAAAAGCATGACAATCGGGGTGTACAACTTTGATCTTTAAGGATATCAGGTGGTTGTGTGGTATTTCAGTAAGCTGTTAACTGATTTCCAGGTGTATGTATAACCGAGCCAGGGAGAAACCGAAAAGACATGGTCCTCAAGGGAAGGTGTTGCACACGCACACACGCGCACGCGCACACACACACAGAGTTCTCACCTTTTGGGCTCCAGGGTGGCACCCACCAGTCGAGCCCCCCTCCACCCCTCCGCAGCCCCACTGTGGTATGTGATCTTGATGTCCACGTGATTGAAGATGTAGAACGAATTCTTCTTGTTGAACTCCGACTGAAAAACCAGTGTAGACCAGTCAAATTACAGGTACCCCGTTTTCTAAGAGGATAGATTAGTCCTACATTCATAATATGTAACTGATCCATGACATGTCTGATTCTGTACTTTCAACACCAGCATTCAAAGTTCAGGCCCCACTACTCACTCAGGATTTCACTTATTCAAACGGGCATAGACAGAGAGAGGGACAGAGAGAGAGAGTTTGACTTTGTGATCGACTGATAATCAGCTGGGGCAATATTTTTGGCAGATATTCACTTTTTTCACTATGTCAGCTATCGGCTTCATAGTACCGGCTCAGCTGATGCGACAGTCCTGCCGGCTGGATTTTATCATCATTAGCTAACGTAGACCTAGACTTGCCTTGTGATAAAATGCAAAGCGAATGGCCCCAGACTAGGTTTACAGATACATCAAGCTGCAGGGAGGAGCTGATGTGCCGCTGTGCTTACCGTTCATACTGGCACGTTTGAGTCATTCAAACAGAACTTTCATCGTTGTTAATATTGTTTCCTACCCTACCAATCCTACCTTATTTTCAAACTAACAGCCAAGACTGCCTGGCCCATACATTCTCTGACTGGAGGTTCCACTATTCGTTTTCATGTGCTTTGGATTGTCAGCTCATGGCTTGGCATGAAATATAACTTGGATGGGTAGGGATGTGACTGTTGCTAGATTTGGTTGAAGATTAGAGTTTGCTATGATTGCATGCTAGTTAGCAAACTAGATGAAAGGGGCTCAGTTGCAAACCTTGAAAGCTAGTTGTCCCTCTGTCTCATACAGTTGTATGCTATGGGGTCAGAGCACTATACTCCAAACATTCTTTTTTACCCCTTCATACTTCATTTATAACTTCATTTAAAGGCAGTTTTGTGTCATTGTATTTTTGTGCCTTTTTTTGTTTGCATCAAAAATGTCAAATGTAATATTGAATATCGGCCTCAAATATCAGGTATCAGCCACCTCAACTTGTCAACTATCAGTATCATATTGGCCATAAAAACAGTCTATCACTAGTTTGACTTACATTGATGACACAGGCATCCTTAGCCCGGCCGTCCAATGTGACCAGACAGCCAATGGGGAAGCCAGGATTGCAGTATTTCTGATTGTCCTCCACATCGTAGCACCATGTGACTGGCATGTTGTCAACGATCCTGAAACGTCACTTTTTGTTAAATTCCACATCAAACTGGAAGGACGTGTTTTTCAAGACAGCCGACTTAAAAATTGGGGGGAGGAGGTAGCCCACCAGTGATGCTGGTAATTCAACTGCATTCCTCTCTTGAGGAAATCCAGATTGTTTTTATCCTGTGGTCTGCTCTTCTCATAGGATTTTGTGCACACTTTCTGGCATTCGACATTCTTTTTGAAAGAGAACTGAAAGGCAAGGCAAGTAACATTACTGGTTATGTAATGGGATGACAATGTTGGATATAAGCAGGAACAGGAAGAACAGGATTGACATGTTACTGGAGAGCGCCTCTGCCTGCAGTAGTATCATGTATTGTTTGCATCAAATACTTAAGATGTCATGGATACATTAAACAGAAAATAATCCCAGCGATACTGTGGCCAACAATGACACCAGTCAAAAACATGCCACTCTTACCTTGTATGGCGATGTCTCAATTCTCTCACCAAACAGGACCTGGCCAAGGTTCTCCGACGGCCTCTTCTCTTTTTCATCTTGGCAAAAGTCAAAGCTGTGGAAAACAGTTCACAGTGAATAAGGACAGTATCCAAGGAAGGTTTCATAAGTATACTAGTTAGAGGTGTAATAGCAAGTGTACTTACACGTCATACTCGTAGGGCAGGACAGATTCCACTGAGTCCAGGCGGTTCACAAACAGCTGGATTTCAGTCTACAAAAGAACAGCGCCAGACCCAGCTCAAATCAAGAGAATGAGATGACTGACAGCAGGTTTGCGCCGCAGTCTCACAAGTTTGTCTGTAGCCACTGCTCATCTGAGCCTTCAGCAGCGTGCCCGCAAGCTTTACAGCAAAGCAAACACCTAACATTACATTTCAATATCTAAACCTAGAAACTTATCAGCAAAACGCTAGGAGCAAAAAGTGTTTCTGGTGCAATAAGATGATTGTGTTGACTTCTTGATGTGACAGCAATGGATCAGTTTAACTGCTGCAATAGAATGAACGTTGATGATATGTGCAAAACGCAAGGCAAGGCAAGGCAAGTTTATTTATATAGCACATTTCAGCCACAGGGCAATTCAAGGTGCTTTACATGAGACATTAAAAGCATTAAAACAAAAAGCAAGACATTATAGACATTTAAAACAGAAGGCAGGACAAATTAAAAGCATTAAAACAAAAAGCAAGTCATTAGAGAGCAAGAGGGTATCTAACGTATAAACCCAGAGGGCTGGAGGCAGCGTCTTCCTTCAAATGTCACCTAGTAACTATATAACTAGTAACTAGTGCTAGATTCAGCGACGTTGCTGGTGATCTACAGGCGACATGCTAATGGTGCGTTCGTTTATAACTGGGAGGTGGCAAATTGCGACTTGCTACTAGGAATGATTAAATAAAACACCTCATGAACTCGCACTTCCTCGTCGCAAATTCGGATATGTTTCTCAGCCCCCAGTTGCTCGAATGCACTAGATATAACTAGGTAACTGTGATATAATGGTATATAGATATAACTAGGTAACTGTGATATAATGGTATATAGATATAACTAGGGAACTGTGATATAATGGTATATAGATATAACTAGGTAACTGTGATATAATGGTATATAGATATAACTAGGTAACTGATATAATGGTATATAGATATAACTAGGTAACTGTGATATAATGGTATATATATATAACTAGGTAACTGTGATATAATGGTATATAGATATAACTAGGTAACTGTGATACAATGGTATATAGCTCGAATGCACACAGGTCGGAGGTGGGTATTTTGCCACTTGCGACTTGCCACCTCCGACCACAAACGAACGCACCATAACTGCTAGCACTTACTGGTTTGCCGGTGATCTTACGTTAGACTAGGTCAAGTCTTGCTTCTTGACTCCGTCACTGAGCATGTTCCCTAACGCTGTGACGTCCCAGGGATGAGCTTGCTAGTGCTAACGGAGTTAGATCCGATTTCAAGCTACAGCTAACATTAGCTAACCAACCGCTAGCTGCACAAAGCTCGCTAATGTGACATTGGTCGCTAGGTACATCTTAAAACAAACCATCTCGCATGGACAACAGAGTCATTGATAGCAGTTACTTTACCTGACAATCATCCACTCCAGCTTCTTCACAGAAACTCACTGGGGCTAAACCCGGAAGGTAGAACCCTGAGCACGAACTGAATGCAAGGATCGAGAACACTAGAACAAAACCCGGGTCTATCCGCCTCTTCATTGTATCGGAGATGAAATAAATAATCTGTAGAGCAATGTATCGAACTAATTATCTTTTGGGCGATGGTTTAAATGTTTGCTATCCAGCTTGGAGATGCTGTTTTATCAGCCACTCTGAAAGCGGCCCTTTTAGTTGGCAGGAACCACGACGGCGGACGGACTGCCTACGTCGTTTGTGTCGTTGTCACGTAGAAGTGGGAGGGGCGATAAATCTCAGAGGTAACTGAACCAAAGAGTATGGAATGCCAAGAGGAGATACTTGTGTGAATTTTTTTGGCACCCGCCCGAAGAGGGCGGTCGCGTAGCGTTGCCGCCATTATGGACTGTTATCTGCTGCCAAATTCTTTCAGTCAGGTTAACAAGAGACCACAAATCAACTGTTAACCAGGCCAGGCGCAGCCTGGCTTATGTACGTGGCTGGCTTGTTTCTGTTCAGGACTGGTAGGACGGAAGCTAGTCATGCCACTGAAATAGCTGTGAATTGAAATGACATGAAATAATGTCTGACAAATTAAAGGAGTAGTAAAGGGAAAATGCATGTTTAGCCCTGTTTTAGGGTTACTTGTGATCATATACAATGATTCAGATCAAAACGTTGACAAAGCTAGCATTTTCGAGAAAGTTGATAATTGCTCTACCACCATTTTGATCATACAATGGATGTGGATGGGCATCTTGAAAAATCATTCAAAAATATGTTAAACTCTCGATTTCAAAGACAAGAAACTCACCTAGATGTTAGTTGGCATAAAGTAAGATTCTAGCTCATCTGGAAAGGCTTTTTAAAAATATTTAGCATCTAACTATTTAGTCGCAGTCATACGTGTGTAAACTTCCGCTTTAACTGATTCCGATATTGCGCAATGCCTTGATCTCGCGGTAGGCGACTTCCGCGGTAGCTTACTTATTTGAAAAGCTAGGCGCAACAACAAGACAGGCTCGTGCGAAGCATTTGTTTGGGATCTCTACAATGACACGCTATTGTGCCGTTGCCAATTGTGGCAAAATCCATTCATCTGTAACTTGTCATAGACTTCCCTACAACCATCCCGCAAGATTGAAGTTGTGGCTAGAATCTCTTTACTTGGATGTAAACACACCCGTGGATATTCTTCGGGTCTTAGATCACCGTGTGTGCGCTTTGCATTTTGAGGACAAATGTTATAAGCCTAGGCAATTCTCGAAGAAATCTCCCAAAAGGGTCTTCCTCAAACGTCTATTATCTACGATAATAGATAACAAACTCTCACTGAGTCAATTCTGTTTGGTACCAAGGGCTTGAATTACCGGGGATGGGGGGGTCCGGGGGAGAGTACCCTGGAAAGGACTGCATTGCTATTGTTAACTCCCCCTCCACTAAAATGTCAAAGATATACACTCAACACCCATGATTGTTTTAAAGTGTAATTCAAACCCTGACTAAGTGGGAGGGACTTGCACCGATCTGAAAGAGGGCGGTTTATTTCCTGGGGCAGGATAGACAGAGGCCTCTATACATTTAACCACACGTAGGTAACTCTTTGTTAAATACACCAGGTTAGAGGGGGTATGCCACCTTTGTAAGTTTGTTTAGAGTAGTTTAGATAGTCAGGGACATTCTGCTACTGGGGCTTTGGGGGGGTGTAGTTAAGTAGTTTAGCTTGACCTCCTTCTTCGCTGTTTTATTTGGTTCAATTGTTTGGCATACTTCCGCCAGGCTCCTTGACCTGGTCCTGAGGTATTGTGTATTGAGTTTGTCCTTTATTATCCCCATTTTGTTACTTAAATACACTTTGGTTTATTGCACTGTTACTTTGTGTTGACGCAGTTCTTTGCTCCAGCGCTAACAGCTAGTTCAAATGTAGACAAATGTCAGATTTGTTTAGCTCGTGCATTGGATACTTTCTGGGTTGCTAGGCTACGAGAGAGGAGACGTTTGTGGTTACATTGTTACTTGCTACTTTGTTGTTACCTCGACTGCGCTGTAACTTTTGTTGTTTTTTATGTGAGAGTAAATAGCTAGACTCGACTCGCCTTACGTCTACCATCTCCCCGTTATTGTACTCCCACACCACACTACAAACCAGATCTGTCCTATACAGTACAAATTACAACTACTCAAAAACTCCAGATTATTTATATGAAGAGGGATGAAAGGTCTGACATGAGAAACTAAAGTACCTATACACTACAAACCAGATCTGTCTTCCTCCCTCTTTCGATCCCCCTCCCTCTGTCCCTCCTTTTTTTTCTCTGTCCTCCCTCTGTCTGTTCTCCATCCGTCTGGTCTCTGTCCTCCTCCCACTGTCTGCCCTGCAAAAAAGGTTTACTAAACACACATCCAATAAACCAGGTGCTGGACAGAAGTAGCCTACAAGTGAATTTAAAAAATAGGAATCCACATTCTAGATATGCTCCCATGAACCTTTATTTACACTTCAGAGTTTCGGGCGCAAGCCCACACTCCAACGTAAATGTTCATGGGAGCCTATATCTAGTGTGCAGATTCTATTGATCCCTGTTGTGGGCATGATTCGCGCATGTGCCAGTTTTGCCTTGTAGCATATGAGGTAGCATATGTAGCATATGAGGTAGCATATGTCCCCTCCTAAGTGGTCATGAGATCTGAGAGCCTGGCTGAGACATGAGTTATGGGAATTAGCTGCGCCGTGGCCTTCAATCCGCGATCCGCGCTTGTTTATTTTTGACAGGCGTGGGAGAGCGTGTGTGAAGAGGGTTATTTGCAGTGATGCCAACTTTGCGACTTTGACGCTAGATTTAGCGACTTTCCAGACCCCCTGGCGACTTATTTCATGAAAAGCAACTAGCAACAAATCTAGCTACTTTTTCTGTTCATTTGGGGAATTATTGTGTTGACAAGGAAGCGAGCTCAGTTCACCAGTCACGACGAGAGAAAACTTTTTTTGCTGCCTCCCTCGCTCGCCCACACACACACCACACGCGCTGGGATCCCTCCCGCAACAACCAATCGTATTGTCAGAAACGGCTAGTTTACCTAGATACTGGTGACGTTAGGTTAAGTTTTAATTAAGCCCTGTAGGCTATATATATTTTTTCCGTTATTCTTTAGGTTTACAGACCTACGTTGTTTAAAAGCAAAAAAACGAATGTTATACAGCAACAAAACAAGTTTGTAGTAACTAAATAGTTTGATTGTTTTTTCCATTCCCATCATCTTCACATGGCTGATGTAGGCTAGGCTTTATAGGGTTGAGCATTGACTCAACTCATAGAGGCGTGAGCATTGACTGCTCTGAAAACAGCATCTCCAAGCTGGAGTTTATACCCGCAAAAGATAATTAGCTTAATATATTGGTCTACATAATCTTTATTTAATCTCCGATAAAATGAAGAGGTGGTTAGAACCGAGATTTGTTCTAGTGTTCTTGATCCTTGCTTTCAATTCGTGCTCAGGGTTCTTTCTACCTTCCGGGTTTAGCCCCTGTGACTTTTTGTGAAGAAGCCAATGCAGCGGATGGTTGTCAGGTAGGCCTAAAGTAGCCTAGGGAGTAGCCTAGGGAGTAGCCTAGGGAGTAGCCTAGGGAGTAGCCTAGGGAGTAGCCTAGGGAGTAGCCTAGGGAGTAGCCTAGGGAGTAGCCTAACTCCGCGTTTTAGGGTGTAGTAGGCTAACTCCCCCCGTTCGTTATCATGTGCTTTTCCTGAATTTAACTCAACTAACAAGGGAGTAGGACTCCTAACACTTGTAGATTTAGTGGTAGACTACTACCGTGTAATTTCCCGAAACTACGGCGTAACATTTTCGTAGGCTGCCTATGCTGAATCGGTAGGCCTACTTAAATGTGTAGGCTAGCCTTTAGTCTACATAGTTTTTGTATATTGTGTCCCTGTTGTTCCTAGATGACACAGGGTTGAAATGATAGTATACAGTTTAGGCGAAAATTGTGTAAAAATGTGTGTTGTTGACAGTTTAAAGAGGTCCAGTGACCTCTATGTTGGTCAGAAAGATTAACGACTTGGCTTGAATGAAAGCTTAGAAGGTCCCCTTTAGAATGATACCAAGGACAATATTGTGAGATATTGACAAATGTTCTGTACATGAAACTAAACCAGGATATGCACCAGCATCTAAAATGTCATTTTCTTAAGGGGGTGGATAACTTCATGAGCTGATAACTATGATACAGCTACCACTCAAGAATGGTTATCATACCAAAATCTATAGACATGTATCTTTTCAAAAATCATAAGTATGTTGAGTGGTACCGATATCTGGTCTGGCCCTATTGTCACTTCCTTGTTCCTGGTTCCTGTTCCACTGAAGTTACATCGTAAATTCAGGGACATTACACAATACACACCTCCACAGTTGACTCAGCTGTGAGTTGACAGGAAATCACGTGACCTCTACACTGGAGGTTGACACCAGAAGTATTGTTTTTGTCTGAAAATTAGCCCTCTACTGGGGTATAGCCCCGAATAGTATACTGCCCTGTACCAGGTCTCAGAACCAACTGAGGCTTTCAAAATTCACAAAACAAGTATTCAATGAAATTCACAAAACCCTTCTTCATGGTTTAGCCTACCTAGCTATCAATGTAACGTTAGCGAGCTTGGTGCAGCCAGTGGTTGTTTTCTAGCTAGCTACAGTAGCTACCTCTGGCTTGAAATCAAATCTAACTACGTTAATCTCTGGAAGATCACAGGGTTCCACAAAATGCCAGTGACAGACTCAATAAACACAAATTTACCTAGTCTAACGTAACTTAACTGGCAAATGAGTAAGTGCTAGCAGCTAGCATGTCGCCTGTAGATTGCCAGTTATGTCCCTGAATCTGGTAAAATCTTCCTGCATTTGAAGTAAGACGATAGCTTTAAGACATCTAATGGAGTTTTTTTTGTTACATAACGGTTTGCACATATCAACAACGTTCATTCTATTCCAGCGGTTAAACTGATCAATTGCTGTGACGTCAAGTAGTCAACACAATCATCTTATTGCACCACCAATCATCTTACACCACCACCACTTTATGCTTCTGCAAGCATTTTGTGAAGTTAATAGGTTTAGATATTGAAATGTAACTTACATAACCTATTTGTTCAATAGCTGTAAGGTTAAGCAGGTACACTACTGCTGAACAAGGCTCAGTTGAACAGTGGCTACAGACAAACTTGTGAGACTGCGGTGTAAACCTGCTACTGATATCAGTTATCTCATTCTCTTGATTTGAGCTGGGTCTGATGCTGTTCTTTTGCAGACTGACATCCAGCTGTTTGTGAACCGCCTGGACTCAGTGAAATCTGTCCTGCCCTACAAGTATGACGTGTAAGTACACTTGCTATTACAACTCTAACTAATGCACTTCTGAACCCTTCTGTAAAGAAGTCAAAAAGGCCATGAGGATGTTGTTAGTTATTGGCAACAGCGGTATATTAACAGAAAGACAAACACTTAAACGCTGTCTTGGTTAGACACGAAGGCAGGGAAGAGACACAATAGGAAGAGAGACAAAACAGGAAACACACAGGCCCTTTATGCCACAAACAGGGCCACTCCCCCTGGATGTACAGTCAGTTAGGAACCCCATCCTTACCAGGTCACTACACTTTCTTCCTATCCTCATTCACTGTGAACTTTTTTCCACAGCTTTGACTTTTGCCAAGATGAAAATGAGAAGAAGCCATCAGATAACCTTGGGCAGGTGCTATCTGGCGATAGAATTGAGACATCGCCATATAAGGTAAAAGTGACATTCTGACTGATGTCATAGTTGGCCACAGTGGTTTTATCACTGGGATTATTTTCTGTTAAATGTCCTCTGGAAATCTCAAGAATGTAATACAGTACATGCAAGGCGTTGTCTAATTACTGCAGGCAGAGATGCTCTCTAGTGATACATCAATGCTAGGGCCTCATTTATAAAACTGGGTCACGTCCCACGCCAGTCCCACACCAGTTTCCCATTATAAATCACAATCAACCATAAACCTTGCATGCGTGTGTCTTGTACAACCCTTTCTAACACCCATAATTGCCTATAAATGGTCAATGAGCCACCTCATTCATCCACTCATAAATAGTGATGGCAATGACGGTGATACTCAGTGTGAAATAGAAGTTCTTGTAGCGGAGGTTAAAGCAAGATTGGTGGGGGGACCGAAGATTAACTGAAGATCATAGGTTCAATCTCAATCCACGCCACTGTATTCATATGCATAATTTCAGATCCAGTCTCCCTCTCCCCCAGCCCAGTTTATCACCCTAATTTAGATCAGATACGCCCCTGCCCTTATCTTATAGGTTTTGTAGATTTTTTTCTATTTTCATTGTTTATTGGTTGTAAAGTGAGACGTCATATTTGTACACTGCTGAAACTGAATATTGGTTTGGTAGGTGCTTCCGCGTTCTCCTTCTCCCGTGGACTTCAGACAAAACAGTTGTGTGTTAAATGTATACAGCATTTTGCCTACAAGAGCTAAGTAGCTAACAGTAGTTTGTAGACTAACTGATAGTTCTGACAGTTGTTGCTGACAATAATTAGTCATTTGAAGTGAGAGCATTAGAAGGGACCTTTAGTGATCTTCAAGTAGCTAATTAGCCAACACGTACGCCAACATGGGCCGTAGTTTAACTCACATAGGCCCTCATTTATCAATGGAGCACAGATCCGACTGCAGAAATGATGGTACGACAGCATCCATGTGTGATCTATCAAACATTTGTATGCCGCCAATCCCATTGTATGAATTATTGGGCGTTGACAAATGTGACAAAAAGTAGCTTGCAGGCCCAAAAGCCTGCAAAAGTGAAACTAATGTCTTTTGACATCTGCAGACCGCAAAAAGCCAAGCTGGTTTGGCACTACTGCAGCCCAACATTGAAGGCCTTACCGCCGCTAAGCTCAATGTTATCAAACAGATTGCCTGACCTGGACAATAACTCAGTAGCCTGGCTCACCCGAAAGGAGCTGCAGGTCTAAAAGACATACGACAGAAGAAGAAAATTGATCAGAAAACAGTTGTCACTGGTGACCGCTGGCGGCTATTTTGAAAAAATGGTTGCCATGGGCACCATTGAAAATTCATAATGCCTCAATATCCAAATCTTTTTGTAAAGCCTTTGGCTACATGTGTACCAAATTTGATGTTTTTTTTAATCACAAAAAGCATAATCTTTATGGTTATCTGCACAAAATGTGGTGACCACCGGCGGCCATTTTGAAAAAATGGTTGTCGTGGGCGACATATTGAATATTGCCAGGGGCTCCATGCTAAAAAAAATTGATAGACCCTAAGGAAACACTATGCAAAAAATCTTGCTTTTATCCACCCAGTAACGGTAATTTCACTAAGCCACCTGACTATATATCCTAAATCATTTTTTCCCATTATTTGCAGTGAAGAGAGCGGAGAGGGAGAGCAGAATTAAAATAGTAGGCCTACATTCATCTCTTGATGGTGATGTTACGTTTATCAACAGTGACAACATGCAGAATATGAACAGACAGTTGGTGTGTATAAAACATTCACACACCCGAATGTTTATTCAATAGCACAGTCACACTTCTCACAACAATAAGCTGTCGCTGCTTCCGTGTCAGAATTACTGACATGAACGCCACAACACGTCTCGCCTCATATTCAAGTCTCATCATATTCGTGAGATGGAGAAAGACTTGCTCTTTGCACTGTGCTGTCTCATACCTGCACCTATCCGATGTTGTCTCCATTTGATGCATCACGACTGAAAGCAAATTCCTAGTATTTTGAAAAACTACAATGGCAATAAAACTAATTCTGATGTCATGACCACGGTTACCCCTGTCTTGTCTTTCAGTTCTCTTTCAAAAAGAATGTCGAATGCCAGAAAGTGTGCACAAAATCCTATGAGAAGAGCAGACCACAGGATAAAAACAATCTGGATTTCCTCAAGAGAGGAATGCAGTTGAATTACCAGCATCACTGGTGGGCTACCCTCTCCCCGCAATTTTTAAAAGTCAGCTATCTTGAAAAACTTCCAGTTTGATGTGGAATTTAACAAAGGGTGACGTTTCAGGATCGTTGACAACATGCCAGTCACATGGTGCTACGATGTGGAGGACAATCAGAAATACTGCAGTCCTGGCTTCCCCATTGGCTGTCTGGTCACAGCGTTCGGCCGGGCTAAGGATGCCTGTGTCATCAATGTAAGTCAGACTTTCTCTGTATGTCAATTTCAACAAGTGAAATCTTGAGTGAGTTGTGGGGCATTAACTTTGGCTGAATCCCAATTCACCCCTTGGCCCTACCCCTTACCCCTAATACTGTACTTCATTTTCCGCATTCATGTTTAGGGGTAGGCCTTGAGGGTATCAAGTGTAGGGGTACATAGCCCTCAAAATTGAGATTTTTCAAACCCACACTTCAAATGAAAGGCTATGAGCAAACAACAAAAGAGCACCACACATTTCCAAAATACTACTGTTGTGCCACGGAATATCATTTAAAGATGTTTGAGGCGGTAATGTACTTGTTTAACTTCAAATCTGTGGTCAATGTATCAAGATAGAGACAATTTGTTGTTACAAAGTGTTGTGGTCCGTTTTGGGTAGGCTTAGATGGACAATCAGTCTCAGAGGAAGATTCAAAAACTATAACTATAATTATTTTTGTTTAATATCGTTTAAATTATCTACCTTTTTTTTTTTTTATAACAAGCATACATGTAGCCTAACGAAAAATTGCTATGGCATGCTGATATGCCTTAGCTAACATTGTTTTAAAGCTGATTTGTGCATGACAGTCCCGCATTTTGACACATTTTCATGTCGCATTTCCCCCCTTTGATAGCATGAGTGACACTCGAAATGTAACTAGTCCATTAACGTACTTGCTGCACTTGTTACCGCTCTGTGCAGACCGGCAGATTAGACTAGAGGACCTACTGATGACATATCGGTCTTGAAGGGGTGTCCCATTTCATAGGGGAAGATTTCAACCCACTAGCCCTTGACACTCTGTTCCGAGGGGCAAGGGGTAGGGGTAAAAATGAGAAATGGGATTCGGCCTTTGAAAACTGGTGTTGAAAGTACAGAATCAGACATGTTATGAATCAGATTTACATCTTATAAATGTAGGACTAATCTATCCTCTTAGAAAACGGGGTACCTGTGTTTGACTGGTCTACACTGGTTTTTCAGTCGGAGTTCAACAAGAAGAATTCGTTCTACATCTTCAATCACGTGGACATCAAGATCACATACCACAGTGGGGCTGCGGAGGGGTGGAGGGGGGCTCGACTGGTGGGTGCCACCCTGGAGCCCAAAAGGTGAGAACTCAGTTTGTGTGTGTGTGTGTGTGTGTGTGTGTGTGTGTGTGTGTGTGTGTGTGTGTGTGTGTGTGTGTGTGTACAACTCTTTCCCTTGAGGACCATGTCTTTTTGGTTTCTCCCTGGCAGTGTATGAATTAATAATTATTTGATTTAATAAAAAGCAGCGGCAAAAAGAAAAGTTTTCAGTCTTGATTTAAAAGAACTAAGAGTTGCAGCAGACCTGCAGTTTTCTGGAAGTTTGTTCCAGATATGTGGAGCATAAAAACTGAACGCTGCTTCTCCATGTTTTGTTTTAACTCTGGGGACAGAAAGCAGGCCTGTGCCAGACGACCTGAGAGGTCTGGATGGTTCATAACGTAGCAGCAGATCAGAAATATATTTTGGCCTTAAACCATTCAGTGCTTTATAAACCAACAGCAGTATTTTAAAGTAAATTATTTGACAGACAGGACGCCAGTGTAAAGACCTCAGAACTGGAGTGATGTGATCCACTTTCTTAGTGAGGACTCGAGCAGCAGCGTTCTGAATCAGTTGCTGCTGTCTGATCGATTATTTATAGAGACCTGTAAACACACCGTTTTTAAGTTAGAGATAAACGCATGGACAGGTTTTTCCAGATCCTTTTAATTTTCAGTAGTTATTATTTTCGTTTTAACCCTCTTTGCGCAGCCTAAACCAACAGTCTGTCCTCTTCCTGTTTACATGGTAGCCGTTGCTAGGAACACTGGGTAGAGAATCTAGCGTAGGTGGATTAGAGAATATACTGTAGCGCAGGAGTTCAACGGATTCAAACCAAAATAATATAAAATAAACTACTGAAAATTATTTGAAACTAACTGGGGCACCGGAATGGTCCTTTAAACATCTACAGATGAGGAGCTTTGTAATTTTGTGTGTGTGTAGCTTGTAACTCTGTGTGTGTGTGTGTGTGTGTGTGTGTGTGTGTGTGTGTGTGTGTGACAGTTACAACCATGCTGATGAGGATAAAATTGTGTGTGAGGGCCCACCCATGGATGTCCCTGTACAATTCGACAACAATCTCAAGATTACCTACTCTTACTCCGTCACCTTTCAGGTATGTTACATTCATGTTGGGAGGGGAAGCACTGCTTGTAAAATATGTCCGGTTTACAGAATTACAGATCAAGTGTGTGGAGGTACCACCTTTTATAGTCATGAACATTTCCATATTCACAGGAAAACAATAGTATCAAATGGGCGTCCAGGTGGGACTACATCCTGGTCTCCATGCCTCACACCAACATCCAGTGGTTCAGGTGTGTTTTTAGTCCTGACGAGAAACATAATCTGATGAATGAATGAATGAATGAATGAATGTCAAGTACAACGAAATTAGAAGAGCAAACCTTTAAGGTGCAGAACAATAAAAGTATATCTAAAGTATAAAAGTATAGTCGTAATAAATATACAATAAGGGTAGAAAAACATACATACATTTTTAGTCCTGACGAGAAACATAATCTGATCCTCAAATGTCAGTTGTTGGAATTTATGCCGACTGTCACTTAATTGTATCCTATTTGACCTGTGTTTCATCCAGCATCATGAACTCTCTGGTGATCGTTCTCTTCCTGTCCGCTATGGTGGCCAGGATCATGCTGAGGACACTGCATAAGGACATTTCCAGATACAACAAGATGGACCAGGTAAACACAAACAGCCCTTTATACTCACTATGTATTTGAGCAACTAACTCAAGTATATGGATCCATGGTCATGGAAATTGTGAGGAAATGTTTTGAAATGGAATGAAACTTGGAACATACTATCTTGTTTAAGAACACTGATTAGAGTGTTCTATTATGAAACATTTTGCTGTATCATCTACCTACCTAAAAAGGACGATTTGTTCGACAACCGTGCACTATATAAAGTTGACCTTCGGCAGGTGTATTGCTCAGGACCCAATGACATGGCAAAGCTAACCAGCTGTCTGTGAGTTGTATGTGAATTTGTCTGGATCGTGGCGGGACACAAGAAAGCTGGAAAAAATCTGCCCCTTTTGGCTCATTCCGAACATGGGCACTTGGACCCACATCTGTTCTAGAGAAAGCTGCTTTGGAATGTAGTGGTCTAAGTATAAGGTTCCAGTGAGGCTGCCCACCGGGTTTCATGCCCTGGTCTCGCCAGATCCGGATCCCACAGGGAAGTGGCGTATTGGGCTGCCTCTCCCGAGGGTAGTTAGTTTAATTTTGGTGCGAGTGTCCAAGGTCAAGGTCAACTTTATTTATATAGCACATTTTAAATCAACCGAAGTTGCACCAAAGTGCTTTACAGTATAAATAAAATAAAAACAGACAATACATACAAACAATACTGAATATATAAGTGTCCGCCTCTGTGGGTGCAGTGTGTGACCGACCCTCCATAGCAGCAGCGGGAAAATTGGACAAATTGGGTCAAAATGGGATAAAATCTGAAATAAATCTATGAAAAAAAGAAACAAGTGTTTATATGTGTATTGCTATATTGTGGGGAAATTTATGAAACGGACTTGATATAGATATTATATTACTATAATATAACTTGGTACTATGAATGTGATTTTTTATGAATAGGTTCAGAATGTGAGTACAAATAAAAATTGCGAATTGTGCATATGCTAAGCTAACAAAGCTAACCAGCTGTCTGTGAGGACTAGCATATACACTATGTGACTGATGCGCATGTGTATCTCACAATGCATTCTCGGAACTGGAACCAAATGAATGTGGTAGTGAGTGAATTGACTTGGGTAAAAGATCTTTACTGAGTTTATTTGCTCAAAAGACAAATTAAGAGTTGTTTCAAGTAGCCTTTTCGTATGAGTAAATTCATTTTATTTCTTGCATTTAAGGAAAATGAAAGCATTTATAGCAAAAGATTTTATAAGTGCAGAACAGCCGCAGGCCCTAGTGGGGACTGTGTTAGTGTCTTTAAAGGTATAATATGTAGTATGTGGATTATTTCCCATCTAGTGTCTAAAGATAAGAACTGCAACAACACAATGTATTGGTTGCCAAAATGTCAGAGAATGCACTGTTTCAGTCATACTGTGATAAGATCTTCACTCCAAGAGGAACATAAGTTACACTAATCAGTAATCACAATCAAGTATTTCAGAGTGCCATGTAATAAGTTACGTTAGATGCTGTAGTGTGGAGATAACGTTAGGTCTGGCTATGCAGATTCCAAGAAAGATAACGATAGCTAGTTAGCTAGCTTACCGGTCTAGTAGAAAATAAGCCATCTCACCATGCGACTTTATCCCATGAAACTCCATAAACTCCGTCCAACAAGCAAAGGCTGGCCCGATATCTATCCGACTTTTGCTCCTTCTTCGGTCACTGAGCTTTTGAGATTCATATCGCACGGTTCGCCGGGGCTCAGGCGGAGAAGCAGGACGACGAAGCTCGGCCATTTTACCAAACGTTTAGCTGAAAAGAGTGAGCGAAGGTGGACGGAAAAGCTGCCGTTTTATAGTCGCACACACTTGATGCTAACCAACATCTATAATGCTGCTAATTCATGGAAGTATAAAGTTAGCTGGCTATTGCTAATCTCACAGTGGTGAAGCTAGAATAGTACCTGGCAACCCAGCGGCAGTACCAACGCTGTAATACTATTGGCTGGTATGATATCAACAGAGTGTCATTGTCGGGCCGTCAACATTTCATAATGTAATAATTTCTGACAAAATATATTTTTTTATGGAAAAGCAATACTTTTACTCTGCAGCCTTCGCATAGCTCTATGGATGTATTATTTTTGAAAAAATGTTTATTTTACTCCACATATTATATATTATACCTTTAAAATCACATAGCTGGGGGCGCCCCGGTAGCTCAATGGGCTGGGGTGCTTACCATGTAAAGGCTAGTCCTTTCTGCAGCGGCGTGGGTTCAAATCCGACCCATGCCCTTTGCTGCATGTCTTCCCCTCTCTCTCTCTCCCACCTTTCCTGTCTGTCACCTACACTGTCCTATCGTAATAAAGCAGAAATGCCTTAAAAAATGTATAAAAAAAATAAAATAAAATCACATAGCTGCTTCAAATCATCTTAAGTATGTAAATGATGCAAAAGATAGACACTGGAAGGACAAGGGTTCCCTGCCAAAGCATGACTATGATTGGCACGAATCTTGTGTTGTAATATTTCACAGGAAAACTTGATAAAGAATCCACCACCCACAGGACATACTTCCATATCCTATGTAAGATTGTCACAGGCCTGAAGAGCTCACATTGTGGTGGTGGTCGAACCTGGCGATTGGTGGTTTGATTTCTGGCTTTAAAGGTGTCACAACAAAAACAGTGTCGTAACATTTGGTGCCTGTTGCCATAGCAGACAGTTCATTGTTTCCAAGAGAGATTATTTTTCATCACAAGGGCAAAGTATGAACTCTCTTCTTTGTCAGCCTTTGAGCTACACTGAGATGCACGTCCACACCATATTTTATAGGAGGACGCCCAGGAGAAGTCTGGGTGGAAGCAGGTCCATGGGGATGTGTTCAGACCCCCCAGGAAAGGCATGCTGCTGTCTGTGTTCCTGGGCCAGGGCACCCAGATCTTCATCATGACCTTCATCACCCTCTGTAAGAGAATCACTCCTACCACCACATGTACCATTGGTGTTTTGCATAGTGATCAGGCTGATGTTCAACCCCCCCTCCTCTTCCAGTTCTGGCCTGCCTGGGGTTCCTGTCCCCTGCCAACCGTGGGGCTCTGATGACCTGTGCTGTGGTTCTCTGGGTTCTGCTGGGAACCCCTGCTGGCTACGTCTCAGCACGCCTCTACAAAAGTGAGTGCCGTTGACACACCCCTCAGGGACAACTCTAGCCCACAATGAGCTGATGAAATGAGTAATTCGCAAACTTTGTGCTCTGGTGAAATTAGAGTACCTGCAACCTTTTGAAGGGTCCATGACAACAAGTCCCAATTAGTGTTTTGCTTGCCTCAGCAACATACCTGGCCAGTCTCCTAAGACCTTGCTCTAACTAACTAACCCACATTCAATCTCCTGTGTTCCCTCAGCGTTTGGCGGTGAGAAATGGAAGACCAATGTCCTGCTGACGGCACTGCTGTGTCCAGGGTAGGTGTGCTCTCCACCTTGCTTCTACACCACACCTATAACGTCTCAGTTGATGCACAAAACATCCCATGATACTTCATACAGTATGTCTCTCTTGCTTTTCCACTGTCCCCTCCTCCCCCTCCTACAGGATTGTGTTTGCAGGCTTCTTCCTGATGAACCTGATCCTGTGGGTGGAGGGCTCCTCAGCAGCCATTCCCTTCAGCACCATGGGGGTCATCTTGGCGCTGTGGTTTGGCATCTCTGTCCCTCTCACCTTCCTAGGGGCTTACTTTGGCTTCAAGAAACCCGTGAGTTTGACCTGCCGACCCCTACTGTGTGGATGCAGTACCTCATACTGCTGTAGGCTATTACACAAGGCTCGGATGGGTCTCGGTTTCTCGTTTAACAGTCTTTGGCCCGTAAGATAAGTGTTTATGGTCACCACCTGTGTGTCATGCCCATTTGACCCCTGCCCTGTGTGTCCAATACTGCTCACGTGACTCTTATGTGCTGTGCATACCGAACAGCCAGGGAAAATGATCTACAGTGCATTCGGAAAGTATTCACACCCCTTCACTTTTTCCACATTTTGTTATGTTACAGCCTTATTCCAAAATGTATTAAATTATTTTTTTCCCTCATCAATCTACACACAATATCCCAAAATGACAAAGTGAAAAAAACAGTGGAATTTTTGCAAATATATATATATATATATATATATATATATATAATCACATGTACATAAGTATTCACTCCCTTTGCCATGACACTCAAAATTGAGCTCAGGTGCGTCCTGTTTTATATGATCATCCTTGAGATGTTTCTACAACTTGATTGAAGTCAACTTGTGGTAAATTAAATTGACTGAACATCATTTTGAAAGACACACACCTGTCCAGGGGCGGGGTAGCCATCGGGAGCACCGGGATGCCCTGGCTTGGCATGCTAACTGACGAGAAGTCTGTCATCTGCCAGCACCCCCCCCCCCCCCCAATCATACAATCATAATCGGAAAGCCCGCTCATTTCAAGTTTACTAAACGATTGCCGATTGGCGAAACTGAAAGTGTTCCATCTCACTGCGTCGGCGCGTCGCAAGATCACTGGTCAGATCCGGCTTAAAAGGTGGCCTGACTGGGGCTACATTTCCCGGCCTGAATTATTTCCCCAGCCTGGCCCTGCACCTGTCTATATAAGGTCTCACAGTTGACAGTGCGTGTTAGAGCACAAACCAAGCCAAGTCAAAGGAATTGTCTGTAGACCTCCAAGAAAGGATTTTATCAAGGCATTGATTTGGGGAAGGGTCCAAAACATGTCTGCAGCATTGAAGGTCCCGAAGAGCACAGTGGTCTCCATCATTTGCAAATGTAAGAAGTTTGGAACCACTGGCCACCCGGCCAAACTGAGCAATCGGGGGAGAAGGGCCTTGGTCAGGGAGGTGACCAAGAACCCGATGGTCACTCTGATAGAGCTCCAGCGTTCCTCTGTGGAGATGGGAGAACCTTCCAGAAGAACAATCATCTCTGCAACACTCCACCAGTCAGGCCTTTATGGTAGAGTGCCCATGTTCCTGAGTGGCCCAGCAGAGCCCAGACATGAACCCGATCGAACATCTCTGGACAGACCTGAAAATAGCTGTGCAGCGATGCTCCCCATCTAACCTGACAGATATTGAGAGGATCTGCAGAGAAGAATGGGAAAAATACCCTGAATACAGGTGTGCCAAGCTCATAGCATCATACCCAAGAAGACTTTGACGCTGCCAAAGGTGCCTTAACAATGCACTGAATAAAGGGTCTGAATACTTATGTAAGTGTGATGTTTGTATTTTGTATTTTTAATACATTTCCCAAAATTCCTAAAAAGGTTTTTCACTTGTCATTTTGGGATATTGTGTGTAGATTGATGAGGGGAAAAATGAATTTAATCCATTTTGGAATAAGGCTGTAACAACAAAATGTGGAGAAAGTGAAGGGGTGTGAATACTTTCCAGATGCACTGTATATCTTTCTCATTCATCTTGTGATCGATTTCTCTCTCTCTTTCTCTCTCTCTCTCTCTCTCTCTCTCTCTCTCTCTCTCTCTCTCTCACACACACACACTCTCTCTCGCCCTCACCCTCCCCATCGTTCGGTCCTGCAGGCGATTGAACAGCCAGTGCGGACCAATCAGATCCCCCGTAAAATCCCTGAGCGGTCGTTCATCACCAAGCCCATCCCTGGCATCATCATGGGGGGCATTCTGCCTTTCGGCTGCATCTTCCTCCAGATCTTCTTCATCCTCAACAGCATCTGGTAGGGACAGCTATCAATTTAAGATTAAGTTCACTAAAACTGGCTTTCGTCCACATTCCACAAGTCACAGTGAACATTTTCCCTCCGCTCTCTACAGCTGCTACTGTTTGAGTTACGTATATCAACTGTTGAGTGCCCTTTGACATTCGGTGATCTGTCCTGTGTGTTTGTGTCCCAGGTCCCACCAGATGTACTACATGTTCGGTTTCCTGTTCCTGGTCTTCATCATCCTCCTGATTACCTGCTCCGAGGCCACTATCCTGCTCTGTTACTTCCACCTGTGTGCGGAGGTGAGAGGCGGCATGCCCTGCACACTGATGCAGCTGGCACTTGTCATAGAAATTATAGTTTCATCACCTCCTTTTGTAATTCACCACCTCCCTAAACCTTTCACATAGCTGTGCTAACCTAATTCATGACAGGATGACCTCCAGGAGGTCAACACACCTAGAAATCTGTCTACTCCAGAATAACCATCCTTTGTCCCTTTGTCTCTTCAAGAAATTACCGCCTTTTCTCATGTCACGTGTCTGTATTCTCCACCACTGTTGATGACGCCTGCCATTTAATATGACGTACAATGGGTTAGCCAATCACATCCCGGAGCGCCATACCTGTGTTTTGCTTGAATATAAGGCAGCGCAAGACCAGGAGGCGGCACTTCTTGGATAAACCACTCATGTGCTTTGTCCAGAAGTCCTTGCGCTCGTATGTTTTCTCAATAAACCAGACTTAACCTGTTTGAGCGAATCTTGTTCTCTTTCTAGTTCTCTTTTCCTTGTCTTAATCGAACATTATTGTTGTTTGCTTGTTTGTGTCTTCCCGTGTTGTGTAGGACTACCACTGGTGGTGGCGCTCCTTCCTGACCAGTGGCTTCACGGCCGTCTACCTGTTCGTCTACGCCGTCCACTACTTCTTCTCCAAGCTGCAGATCATCGGCGCAGCCAGCACCATCCTGTACTTCGGCTACACCATGATCATGGTGCTCATATTCTTCCTATTCACAGGTGAGTAACGCATGCCTGGTACAGGGCCCAGTAGCACACGCCACGTCACACCCTGGAATGACCCGTCACAGTGTAGAGAAGGAATGTGTATTACAATGGAGAGGGAGGGAGGTGTGCTTAACTGTATTTGGTTGTTTGAGGAGTGACAGGAGGTTAACGTCACTAAAGAGCAACACAGACAGGTCCGTCTTCCCTCACAGAATGATGCAGGGTCCCTATCCTGTTCATGTGACATCACAGACCACGGGCCTGACAGAAAAATATCCTAACTGCTTGTCCTATCTTAATTTTAGTTTCAGAAGCAATTCCTAAACCCATGGCTGTGTCCTATACTATCTCAGGCCTCCTATCTTATCTTAACATAAGAAATCCTGACTATAACTGTTATTCGTTTGTTCAGTCAGCACTTGTCCTGTTATGCCTTCTTCATTTAGAATGTACATGAGACTACCTGTATCTTTGATTAGAATGTACTGGTAGGCACCTCGAGGTGGACAAGCCATATCAACAGCTCTCACTTGTCATTGGCTAGCTATGGATATGTGTTTCCCCTATAATTGTAACGAGGACCCCTGCCAGGCCAAAACTAAATATATTTTAATGCCAAAACTAGCAGACTTTTAGATAATGTTTTTAGCATAAAATCAATAGAGTTTAACATAGCAAAAATCCAAAGTCCAAACCCTGTGTCATAGCACCCCCACACAGGGAGCTAGCTTCACTCAAAGTTTTGTTTTAAATTGTGGAAAGTGTCTGAATGGACAGTAGGATTTGTCAGTTGTGTTTTGTAAACACAATATTCAAACTTCTCCCCTCCTCCCTGCTCCTCCCCCGCTCCTCCCCCTGACCACGGTTACCAAGTCAGACATATTTTTCCATCTGCAGCGTAACATCTGCAAGTCAGTGAGAAATCAAATGAACCACATCCTACACACTAATAACGCCAAAGAGCTCAATTGATCCACAAACACAGATAGGCTTTTCTCCCATAGCACAAATCCAGCGTGCACTAGTCCACTGTAGTTAGAATCTTCCAGGAAAAGCTTTAATGCTTCAAATTTCCCCAGCAGGTGAACACCAACCACAGATTCACTCTTGTTTTTGAACAAGCTTTGTCAGCTTGGAGGGGCCTCTGTAGAAACACACCATCACACATTCTAGTGCGGTTTAAGTGATCATTGAGAGGGATTATTTTCTATATGACTCTATACTTTATTTTTTAGGAAAATCCTACAAGGTATACCTTTAAAGTAATAAAGAATCTTGGAAATAGTAGCATTTTCTTTCTCCTTACGCACAAAACACAGACCAAAATTGAACTGAAACTGTGACCCAAAAACTGAGGTACATATTGAACCGTGAGCTGTTGTTGCATCCTAGTCCCCACCTCCCCAAACCGCGTGAGGCCCGTAAAGTCTCACTGGCGAAATCAGCCCAGAGATGAAACGCCCGCGTGATCAAAAGTCACATGCACTGTCTTCACCTGTTTGAATTAACTAATGTGTCTACTCGCTTCTCTCTCAGATCACCATCATAGATGTGGTCTCCTCCAATGAGACGCTTCCTGCTTCCTCGGTGGCCTAGCATGACCCTGTCTTCTTTGCTTCCTCCTCAGGTACCATCGGCTTCTTTGCCTGCTTCTGGTTTGTAAAGAAGATATACAGCGTGTGCTCAAGGTGGACTGAAGAGCAGAACGTGGATCTCGGAGGGCTTCCCATTTTCAAAGTCCCGCTGTTGAAGGAAACCGTTTGAATGGACTCTGGCTGGAACTAACCTCGAGTCCAGAGAAGACCACGAGAGCAGAACCGTCCGTTCTATGTGCCCAGAAACTTGATATATGTTGCTTTTCGTGTTGATGAATATTAATTTGCGATCATCAGACCATGCACCTCATGGTGAGTTCCAAAGATCTGCCTCAGTGGGCGGTGTGTTAAGAGGATGCAGGAAGACCTGAAATGCTTCTACTTTCTGTTTCTAATGTACACAGATGTACTTTAATTTGCTTTTATATTCCCAATATATCCAAATGTCTGTGATTTTTTTTTTTTTCACCACCTCTGCTGTACTTCGAAAATATACATGTTGATTGAAAGGAATGTCAACTTTATGGAAAAAAAAAAATAAAAGGATATTTTTTTTGTTGTTGTTTTGGTTAGTTGTTTTTTGTGTTTAGATTATTAACCATTAATGGCCTGTATTATGTTTTTTTTTTTTCCAGCAATGAAAATACATGTATCTGTAAACATGACATTGCCCTGATGACATGTCCATTCTCTTGTTATATAATGGCTACATTTTGGTTTACATTAAGATAATATATAGCAAACCTGGTTATGATGAAGCGCATCTATATTTTAAAGGTGAAAACAGAAGCCCAGTTTTTTAATGCATTTGGCATCATCTTCGTTTTGGACTGAGTGAAAAATTCCCCTGATTCATTGTCAACAGGGGGGAATTAAAATGGCCATATCTCAACATGGGAAGGTCACACAGACAATGCAGCATTAACAAACATGTCACGTGGGCGAGCACAGAGCTACGAAATGCATTCGTGGGCAGATGTCTGTGCTCTATGAACACCATTTCTAGTTTCATTTTTGGTTTGTTTTACTGCTACATAACATACTGTATATAACGCGAAACATCACAATACATTACAATGGTGTCTGTGATTATTGTTGGCTGTCTATTACTGTATATTTGATTGTCAACTATGTTCTAGTGAACTACCTTTAAAAAATAAATTAAAATAATATTTTAGACATACTTAATACACTGTCTCACCCTCTCAGCATCACACATACAAATCACACTGGCTTGAGGACATCCAGTTGCCCTAGAGAGCCTGGATAGATCCCCCTTCTTCTAAGGTGAAGGTAGATTAATTTGAAGCTGGGGTACTATGACATAACTATTAGTAGATGTCTTTATACAGTAGGCATCCACTACATCAGAGAGTGTGTTCATTGGGTCTCAGTGAAATCCATACATTTCCCATCATGCCCAGGGTGGGATTAGAGCCTAGCTCTCCGTCTTGGGAGGCCAGCGCTCCTTTGAGGAGTTGCACCAGCTACTCAATGTTTCACTCGGTTACACTCACCCCTCACCCTGGACATCTGGGTCACGGCACCATTGAAACTCATTCGTTTTGGCATGGCCAAGGCGGGATTAGAACCTGGGTCTCCCGCTTGGGAGGCGGATGCACTGACAATAGGAACATCCCCCTTGGAGGGACTGTCAGCGCTCCTTTGAGGAGTGAGTTTCACCAGCTACTCCATGTTTCACTCTGGTACATCAGCATGAGTAAAATCTCTATCTATAATATAGATAGAGATTTTACTCATGCTGATGTACCAGAGTGAAACATGGAGTAGCTAAGGACTGTTTGAAATCTTCCATATCCAACAACGCCGGTCCTGTAATAGTGACTGGGTGGGTCAAGATATGGAGTGGGAACCTTCCGGGTAAAGAGACATTTACACCCAGTATCAAATTCCCGGGAATTACCTGAAACAGTCAAATACATTTATGGGATGTAAGTTCATGTCCAGAATAATTATACTGATAAGAGAGTAAAATTTGATTTATTTCGTGGCTGCTGTAGTAGGCCTATTTCAGTTTGGGAAAATCCTAAGATCTCTGAAAGCATTGTAGCTCAGTCTAGATCTTTGTACCATTACAAATCATGGGATTTCCCAAACTGAATAAATAGGCTACTACACATAACACAAAACTGCCTTGCAGCAGCTCAATCTTGTAAGATATCCACTTAAAAAAATAAAATTTTCTTGGACAGATTTAGCTACTAGGCTACATACGCAAACTTCACAAGGATAGAAGTTGATCAATTCGCCTCTCAAAGCGGAACTTTTAGTCAAAGAGTATGGAATGCCAAGAGGGGATACTTTGGTGAATTTTTGGAACCCGCCTGAAGAGGGCACTCGCGTTTTGCCACTATTATGGACTGTCATCTGCAGCCAAATTCATCCAGTCATTTTGTGCATTAAAAACGGATGAAATGCAATTCATCATTTCAAAGCTTATTTTCAAATATATAATATATATATAATATATGTCAACTCAACACTCACATAAGTAATCTCCACTGAACTTGTCAAATGCAACTCCACTCTTAACTAAGACAGTGTATGAGCGCCCTCTACTGGCTGCATATCAATTGCACTGCAACAATACTGTATTACCCAAATAAGGATTTGTATTTACTTTAACTTAAAAGCTAGGACATGGTGGTATCTCCTGAAATTGCCCTCTTAGCCCTTCCCAGTTATACGGTCTTGGCTTTTCAATGTCTCCAGATGGGAGCCGGGTGAGGAGGGTGTTGGAGGTGGTGATAGGGAGTGATCGAGAGGAGAGAGTCTCTGGTCTGATCTCTCTGTTCCTCAGCAGAGTGGAGTTTGAGTAGAGTTTGTCATAGCTTGATGTGCTTGTGGAGGTAGATCTGGGAGGTGTAGGAGAACGGGCACTCAGAGCAGGAGAACACCTGAGTCTTGGACAACTCTTGACATCACACCTAGGAGAGTGAGCGAGCGAGAGACCATTAAAAATGATTCTCTCACCTGTAGTACAAGTTCAAATATAGAGTGATTAAATGTAGCTAGTGGGGGGTGACAACCACACCACAACTTCAGACTGAGGAAAGAGGAACGAATCAGATGTAATAGGTTACACAGGCTGAGCTAGAATGAGCGACAGGAGAGGAGAGAGAAAAAGAGAGGAGAGAGGGAAGGACTGTGGAGGAGAGCTACTTGGACAGCGGTTACTGCTATGACTAGCAGGCCTCTTGTTTACACTGAGTGTGCATATGTCTCATCATTGAAGTGGTCAATGGCCTCTTGTCTCATGTAACATGGCCCTGTACATTCAGTTAGGAATTTTTAGCACCTCCTGCAGTCAAGAAACAATCAGTTTCATCAACCCTATTTACTGTAGCACACTGGCAGTCCCCTCCCTGAAACTACAAATGTGGGTTGTCCCATCACAGGTCAGTGAATGGAGGTGGGTTTCAGCACCTCTTGAGGTCCATCGCCATGTTGAGCAGAGACACTTGGTTCCCTCCTCTGCTGGTGTTCAGGGCCTCAAAGTTGAGCATCAGGATAAACTTCTAATACTTCCTGGGGTCGCACCAAGCGGGAAGTAGCATGTTACCAAAATCCCTCAATGGCAATCTGATACCAACACACACCTGGAATACCCTGAGCCTGATTTAAAGGCCTAAATGTGGGGAACATACCTGGAAAAACCCTGGAAACCTTCTCTCTCTCCTTCCCTCTCCTCATTACTCATTTCTGCATGGGGCTGAGCTCCACCCTGCCGATGAGCTCGGTCTTGGTGGGCATGTGTTTGAAGACATCAGCCTTCTGAGCATGTGTGGACCAAGCAGGTCGTGGAGCTTCCTGGTCCGGTCCTCTTTGGCGATGTCTGCAAACTCCTCCAGGTTACTGGACAGAAGAGGGAATGGACGAGAGGTGGGGGAGAAGGAAGAAGGATTCAGTTTGTATAGTAAGAACAAAGGCAGTGGTGGCAAGACTGATCAGCTGGGCAGGTGAGCAAGTGGGGCAATGCATTCAATCAGCCAATAGGGAGCCAAAGCGTAAAACTCTGCCCTCTACTGGTTGGGTTCGCACCCGCCCTATCTTCTGCATAGTAGAAAATGTTGAAATAATTATAAATCGATATCAACACAAAACCTAACGACAGCACATACCATTTTGGATAGATAAAGTAATAAAGTACTAACTATATAATGTCCCATCGCAAAAACATGTAGTTTAACAAATGTACATTTTAGTTATTTTATGCTTTATTATTTTACAGTAAGCTATAGATCCAGGTAGCTACTTTGCCGCTTTTTGAGCACTTTACTGGAGAGTGCAGCTAACCAGAGGGCAATGTTGATGTGCTTCGTAAACATGGGTCAGTTGCTCTTGAATTAGACCACATTACTAGATTCTGTAGGTACGAACCGTACCACTGGAGGGCGCTTCGTCATTTTACCTCAGTATATGTATGCGATCGATCCACCAGTAAATCCAGAGAAGAAGAAGAAGAAGAGTGCTGCGCGGTCAGCGGTGTGGTCATCGTTTAGCCAGCTAGCAAGAAAGAAACCAACCAATAACTTGAAAAGGTAAGTTACTAGACGATGTACTGATATTTCTATGTGTGCTCCAATTTGATCGAATACGTTATGCCACATAGATTTAAAAAAAAAAAAAAAAAACGTTGACGTTATTCTTAGTTTTTGAACGCACATATTGCGGGTTAGCTCAGGTTTCCCTCTGACTGGTCGAGTTTATGTTGACTTGTTCCCTTCTCATGTGTTAGCTCATGTTAGCCTTGTTAGCTCATGTTAGCTCATGTTAGCCTGCTACCGCAGTCGCAGCTAACATGTCATTCCATCATTGCTTTTGTATTTTTCCTGACTTCACATTATAACTTTAACAGTAGTGAAGAAGCTGTTACATCAGCTAGATAGGACTGGGTAACTAACGAGGGTACCTGGCGAGCAGATCCGAGTGAATGAGGCTCTATTTAGACATGTTTGTTGGCTCGCTTGGGTAACGGTAACTAGCTACCAGCTACTAGCACAGCTAGCTACAAGCCACAGACCATCTTGGCCAAAACGCCAGCTATTTCCAGTGTCCATAGCATGCTCATACTTATGTAACGTTAAATTGATTATTTTAGATCAGCCCCCAAATCAATGTATTTAATCAACTAGGTAACAATGTTGATTCTTTTCCAGTAAATAGTCAGAGCCTTCATTTAGTTTAGGCCATTCATTCGTCGGCCATTTTGTGTAGCTGCTGGTAGGCCTTGTAAGAACAGCTCTACCTCTACTAGCAGTTAGCAGTTAGCTAAGCTACCTCAGACAAAAGCGCTGTGGCATTGCTCTAGCAAACGCATTACGGTCTCGGATTTCATTTCACTGAATACTTTTATACAGCTTAAACAGTTGGCTAATTTCACGAATGCACTGGGAAACTTCTTGGCCAAGGTCGTCGCAATTCTTTGAGACATACGGGCATTTTCCCTACTCAATCTGAGACATACGGGCATTTTCCCTACTCAATCTGAGACATACGGGCATTTTCCCTACTCAATCTGAGACATACGGGCATTTTCCCTACTCAATCTGAGACATACGGGCATTTTCCCTACTCAATCTGAGACACGGGCATTTTCCCTACTCAATCTGAGACACGGGCATTTTCCCTACTCAATCTGAGACATACGGGCATTTTCCCTACTCAACCCGTGTGGAAGCACTTTGCACCCCGCCTCCAACGCACGTCTGTTTGCACCCCCGGCCATTGGCTACCTAAAACATTGAGCTCATTTCACGGACATAAATCCATGTCAGAAGCTTATGCATGGTCCAATTATACGGCCTGGCCTAGAGTATGTTTTGCTTTGATTGTTTCAGATCCCGGTGGTGATTGTTTAGGTGTGTGCCTTCTCATCACTTCAGCTGGACCATGGCAGAGGCAGATAGACCGGGGAAGCTTTTCATTGGTGGGCTGAATACAGAAACCAACGAAAAGGCACTGGAGCAGTATTTCAGCAAATATGGCAGGATTGTAGAGGGTATGTATAATACACTTCCACCACCCTCCAGGAGCTGTAATGAAAAACAGCTGCACACAGTATGGGATGCACCTCTCTCGGTAGCCCCATATGTGACGCTATATGTATGCCGCCTTGTAGCGTCACACCCTCTTCCTATCGGAAAAGGGGGGTAAACGGCGTTCCTGGGAACTGCTTACCTGTTTCCTGGTGCCGTATCTTAAATGGGAAGGTATCCACATGCACATATGGATGTCTAACAAAAATGGCATGTAAAAATTATAGACTGGGGTGAAATAATTTTTTTTTTTTGACAGACTGACAAAAAATTTAATCTGAATGCTTCTTTTTCGGCTTTTCTCGAGTTACTCGCAGACTCGGCTAACGAGTTTAACAGGTTTTCTAACACGAGAAAAACCGAAGAAGAAGAAGCGGTTGGATTTAAAAAAAAAAATCAGTCTGTCAAAAAAACTGTTTTAAAGTTATTTCACTCCAGACTATCATTTTTACACCCCATTTTTGTTACATCTGTAGTAGCATATGGATACCTTCACATTTGAGATATGATGTCGGGAAATGGGTAAGAAGTGCCCAGGAACACAGTTTACCCCCCTTTTTCCTGTGGGGAGGTGTGACACTATATTGGCGAAGCGGCATACATATAGGGCTTCTTTCTTACAGACTACAATATTGTAAATAACATGAATAGAGAATACAAGCAAATTGTGGTTTTGAATAATGAGCTGAAGAAAATGCACTGATACGAAGTTCTGAGCCTGCAGTTAGCAATAATTTGTGATCAATTCCAGCATCTCTGATTGCAGTGACTTAGCGTTTGTCTTTGCAGTTCTTTTGATGAAAGACCGAGAAACAAACAAATCAAGGGGTTTCGCTTTTGTGACATTCGACAATCCGGCTGATGCAAAGGATGCTGCGCGTGAAATGAATGGAAAGGTTAGTATGGGTGTAGTCTAATGACTAATGTGTAGTAGGGGTTGATTTTGGGGAAAGGTTCATGGGGTGTAGTAGGGGTGTAGTATGGGTCTAGAAGACAGTAGTATGGGTCTAGAAGTGGGAAGTAGGGATCTAGTAGTGGTTTAGTATAGGTCAGTAGTGGTTTAGTCTAGGTCTAGTATGGGTTTAGTATAGCTCAAGTATGGGTGTAGTGTGGGTTAGTATAGGTCTAGTATGGGTTTAGTATAGGTCAGTAGTGGTTTAGTATAGGTCAGTAGTGGTTTAGTATAGGTCAGTAGTGGTTTAGTATAGGTCTAGTATGGGTTTAGTATAGGTCTAGTATGGGTTTAGTATAGCTCAAGTACGGGTGTAGTGTGGGTTAGTATAGGTCTAGTATGGGTTTAGTATAGGTCAGTAGTGGTTTAGTATAGGTCTAGTATGGGTTTAGTATAGGTCTAGTATGGGTTTAGTATAGCTCAAGTACGGGTGTAGTGTGGGTTTAGTAAAGGTCTAGTAGGGGTTATGTATAGGTCTAGTACAGGTGTAGTATTGGGTTAGTATGGGTATAGTAAGGTTTTATTTTTGGAAAGTTAGTGTTTGTGTAGTACAGGTTCATTTTGTGGAAAGGTTAGTATAAGCGTAGAAAGGATTGACTTCGTTTTAAATCAAAAAGCCACCAGTTCAAGATTCTTTTCTTATTTTTTTTTACTGACCTAATTGTTTCTCCCCACAGTCACTTGATGGCAAACCAATCAAAGTGGAACAAGCGACTAAACCTCAATTTGAGACTGCGGGTAGGCGGGAGATGCATCCCCGCAGTCGTGGCCCGCCAAGGGGTCTCAGAGGGTCCAGAGGAGGCCCTAGTGGGATGAGGGGCCCCCCAAGCAGAGGTACCGGCACAAAATTGATTACAGCACCCAATACACTTACTACTACAAATCCATTGAATACACCAGAATCATGCTGGAAATAATTACTCAACTCAAACTTTATTTATGAAGCACATTTAAAACGACTAAAATCGACCACACATTTGTAACATTGGTCACGATTGCTAATGCTCATTTGTTTTGTTTTTTAAGAAGTTCTAAGCTTGCATTTTAATGTTTGCATCTCTTGTCTGCTACAAGACTACCATGATAACGTAGGGAATGTAGAACCCTTCTTTAAAGGGATTTCATCCAGAGGCCCTCCTCCTCTAAAGAGAGGACCGCCAATTCGGAACGGAGGGCCCCCTGCCAAGAGGCCCACCCCGTCTGGCCCCATAGGCAGACGTAAGTATGAGGATCACCATTTTGAGTATAATTGAAACTAGAGTATATCATGTTCTATTAAGTTTAACGATCCTTTTTTGCCTTGTCTGGTGTTTAGCTCCCATGTCCAGGGACAGAGACCCCTACGGCCCACCCCCCCCTCGCAGAGAGCCCATGATGTCCAGAAGGGACGATTACCCGTCACCCAGAGATGACCATTACAGTTCAAAGGACAGGTGAGGGTGCCCGTCCAGCATGTAATATTACATTCCAGTCAGGGGTGAAAATGTACTTTTTGGCTCACGGTGAGTCACCTGCCAAGGGGACTGTAGATGGAAAAAATATCTACCAGCCAAGTATATATATTTTTCACATAGCCTTCCCAAATCTGGTCGCCAATTGGAAATGTTACCTGCATTTGGCCGGTGGCAGGTGTTAATTTTCAGCCCTGATTCCAGCGGTTATTACCTCCATCCCAGCGACAGTGCAGGGGCGAGAGGTAATGTTTTCGGTGCCGCGTTTTTGTTCGTTCGTTCGTTAGCAGGATTATGCAAAAACTACCAGACTGATTTTCATGACACACGGTGGAGGGGTGTAGCATGGTCCAACTTCGAACCCATTACATTTTGACGCAGATCCAAAGCACGGGGAGGGTCCACGGACTGCCCAAACACAGCTGGCCATTCACCTCCATACATTTTTGGGACCAGGATTATGCAGAAACTACCTGACTGATTTTCATGAAACTCGGAGGGGTGTAGCATGGGCCTTGGAACGGATCAAAATCACAGGCCGGGTCCACGAATGAAAACAAAACCTGATCCCTGTGTGGGTGCACTAGACGAGGGGGGCGCCCCTGTGTGGGTGCACTAGAGACGAGGGGGGCGCCACAGAGCTGCCCAAACACGGCCGCCGATTCACCTTCAGTCATTCTTTGGACTTCGGCTCAGGACCGCTTATTTCTCCAGGGTAAAAATAAGCGGGGAAATGTTTATTTCCCTGCAGGATTACACAAAAACTACCTGACCGACTTTCCTTTACAAACACGCATTGACCCCCTCATTATCTCAGCTACCAGTTACACCACTGAACACCTGCCTCTTCAATGGCGCAAGACAATATTCATACTGACAAATGAGTTTACCCCGTTCATGTTGGCTACACTGACAAAATGCATTCATGGCTGGAGGTCTGTGCTCTCTGAGCACTCTTTGTAGTTGATTTGCAGAACAGTGGTCTTTGCCTTTTTTAATTATACATGTTGCACTTTTGTCCCATTTCACACACAGCTATTCTAGTCGGGAATACTTGAGTTCCAGAGACTCCAGAGACTACGCACCACCTTCAAGGGATTATTCCTATCGGGAATATTCCAGCTCCCGTGATGAGTATGGGTCCATGTCAAGGAGTTACAGGTACAGGCAACATGACGTGTATCTGACATTTTGACTCAAGTCTTGAGTTGAGGGGAATGTGAAGTGACAAATCCCTCTCTTCATTCTTAGTGAACGTGATAGTTATGGAGGAGGACGTGAGCCCAGGAGCTACATGGACCGTCCCAGCGCTGGCTCGTATCGAGAACCCTACGATGGTTACGGTAAGATTGACCACTTAAGTGTAATGAGGAGCAGCAAAGTGATCTAGAACCACACAACTTGCCCAATATGCCCCTGGAACCTGGCGACTGTAGGACTCTCAAAACGGCCCATGGAAACAACCAACAAAAGTCTCTCTTGACCATTCAGTGTTCATTCTACAGTGTCAGAAAATACTCCCTCAAGGAGCCATGCACTTAAAACCCATATTGTTTGGGGTGCCAAACAAATCAACTCACACCAAACCACCAAGATCTCAGTGAAAAGCCACCTGTCCTATCTGCGGTTCTGACAACTGGAATTCTGAAAGGAAAAAAACCGCTACGCAACAGACCAATGGCATGCTGAAAGTGGTTACATTGCGTGTTAAAGTTCCCGAAGCTTGGATTAGTTTCTGCCCATATAGCAGCTAAACTCTCCATGAATTAAGTTTTTTTTCTGATCTTCAGAATATTGGAAATGTAAAACCTATAGTTGCAATTATATAAAGTATAAATCTCCCTAGCAAAAAAAAAACAACATAAATGGGCACATGACAATGCAGGAAAGTGTGTGAAGTGAACCTTGCCAATTACCTGACCCATTGACCCTGCAGGTAACTCGCGCAGCGCCCCGCCCTCGCGGGGGCCCCCACCTTCCTATGGGGGGAGCAGTGGAAGCAGTCGCTATGACGACTATGGCGGAAGTTCCCGGGACGGCTATGGCAGCCGCGACAGTTACCCCAGCAGTCGGAGTGACCCGTACCCCCCTAGCCGTGGCGAGCGCATGGGCAGGCAGGAGAGGGGCCCGGCTCCCCCGATCGAGAGAGGCTACCCTCCTCGCGAAGCGTACAGCAGCTCGAGCCGAGGGGCGCCCCGGGGCAGCCGAGGGGGCAGTAGAGTCGATAGAGGAATGGCTCGCAGCAGATACTGAGACGGACCTGGAAAACGGAAACGTCATTAGTGCGTTAGTCCTGCGTGTTCAGCTAACCCTTGTATGGGGGGGGGGGGGGGACTAGCCATGTCTAATTGGATGGAAGAGCTTAGCTTAAGTTGTTTATCCTCAGCTTTTATTTCCTTTTTTGTTTTTTGTGTTACATTTGTTTTATATTAATTACCCCTGCCCATGTGATGGTACTGTTACCAAGTGATGACTTTTTGTACATTTAGTGTTGTTGAAACCTGCTTAAGTCCTTGGATGTGGCTTTCATACTCCAATAAAGGTTTTTAATGAAAGATATTGAGCACCGCTGATGGATGTAGAGAAACCATAATATGAATGTACACCATTGACCGACGCAACCCAAATTATTTCAATTCAATTTCATTGTGGGAGAATAATTAAGACGGATGCAGAATCAGTCTTAACATGTAAGTGCTTTCACTTGTTGCTCCTGATACAAGAGGACAAGGCAAATGTCCTTTGTCACTTTCCCAAACTATCAGTGAAAATGGATCCATCACCATAAGCCAAACTTGCAACGACCTAACCAAAGACCGCAACAACCAAATGCAAGTCTTTCAACCCGACTGATAGCCAACAGCTGGTAAGCAAAGCAAACCTTTCTGTTTCTCGTCTGTAAATGAGTTTCTCATTACCCTGAATTGCAATCTCGGCTCTGAAAACTGGTGTAAGAGAAGACTTGTGCTCCAGGGACCCAATCAAATCAATGCGTTTAATGAATTTGGCTTTTTTAAATGTAGTGTAATTTCATCAACTGAATTCATTTGCAGAATCCTAAGGAATCTCCTGCCAACAAAGATAAGTTAATGGCTGCAGCAATAGTATCGACTGAGTGCAGAGTACCTGAACGCGTTCCTTTTTTGCGGGAAACCTTTTTTCCTCAACTTCACCTCAAGTATTTGCAAGTGGCTGTTTCTTAGGTGCAGAATAGTTTAACACCTTTTTTTTTTTTTTTTTATCAAATTTTTGTAAGAGACAAAAGTCCAAGCTTGTCAAGCATGCCTATTCTAACAAACGGAGACCACTGGGAGAGCAGCAACATCCTAACAGCCAAACAGGAAACTGAATCTCAAGAGCGAAAAACTCAAATCGGACCCTTTGCAAAGAAAAATGGAATTAACTGGGTTTATTGTTATGCTCATCTAAAATACCAAGTAAAATAAACTGCAGTTTATTAATTTTGTTAATCCTTTTGCAGGATAAGCAGACCTTTGAGAAGTCTCCTGGCATCTTGACTGATTTGTGTCCTCCGAGCTTTTGGACCAGTCGAACGTAAAGAGAATCTGAACAGGTATGTCCACCCCTGGCACTGCTTAATTGATCACAGCGACACCTTATGTATACATGCCAATTGGATATGGTAGAAAGGTAGCATATAGATTGTGAATATCTGGACCGATGTGAAGTCAATCATTTCATTTGTGTTTTTCTGTGTTCTGCAGCCTCCCTGTGTAGTCCAGATAACCGGTGTGGATGTGAGGGCCCCACTTCAAGTGGAAACAAGTGGCAGGCGGCTACTTGCAGACAGAGCCCAGGCTGGAAAGTGACTTGAATACATTAAGTTTTTTCACACTAATAAAAAAACCAATTGAAACTTTGAGATATAGTCTATGTATATATTAAGTTATTCATTTCCTTACTGTGATATTTGTTTTTCCTACTGCTTTTTGCATATGGAAGAAAAGCGTTTTCTGTTGTCTACTCTTGGGTGGTTTTGCTTTCACTTTAGTTTGTGGGAAAGGTATACTTATGCTTATATTCTATTCAAAAACATGGTGCATGGTATGACGTTGTTTTGAGCGACTGCCCTCAGATTAGAGCATAGACATAGTGGGATATACCACGACTGGTCTTTCTAGAATAGTGAATGTTTCTATTGCCACATGTTGATGCCCAGGGTGAGGGTCAGGTAATTTGATTATCACTTTCCTGATGTTATTGTACGGATCTATAGAGGATAACTGGTTACACATAGACTAATTGAATAGTCTAGCATACTACCGTGGAGGAGTCCTGTTCATCACTTAGGGCTTGCTACATTGCCTGTTAGCCAGTAGGGGTAACTCTTACAAACGACACTTCAAGCAGAAGTGTGATGTACGGATGTGGGTAGCATATTGATACGGAGTTGTGGAACTTGCCGACTGTGGGTACTGGAGATGCAAGATCAAGAACTCTACACAGTCGGATGAGCAATGAACCCAGAGGAGCAGACGGTAACGTGGCTGATATCATTAGGCGTGCTTAATTCGCCTAAAAAGAACATCGCGGATCCCGAGGAGTTCTTGAAAACATCGCTGAAAGATGGGGTCGTTTTGTGCAAGCTCATGGAGCGGCTTGTACCCAGCTGCCTTCCCAAGGTACCGTGAGTAGGCTGATCAGAGATACCTACGACGTTAAGCGCCAAAGAAGGAAGAAAGCATTTTAGCGAGTAATTAAACACGAACAGCGAGCCTTTCTGGAGACGCCTCTTAGGAAGGGAGTGGTAGCCTAGAGCTCTCAACTTTGCACCAGGCTACTGAACCTCGGTTGAAGACATTAATTTAGCAGGCGATTGGGTCAGCTTCAGAATGCAATGTTCATATTGGTAACATGTTTGATTCAGTCTGCATAAACTGTCCAGTGCGTGTTACAAAGTTACACTGCTTCTGACTTCCTGTGGAGTGGAAAACAATGTTCCGCATTCTTGATATGATGAAATGAGCATTGCGAAAACAAGGTCTTCTAGCTGATCAGAATAAGCAAAGTTAAATTTGGGGTAAATAAGCCTAACATTTATTCTTGATTAATTCTGAGTGGTGACCCCAGGCAGCATACATAATGATGTTTAGCCTGCAGTATGGTCAATTTACAGTCCCACGTGCCCTGTAGCCACTGAACACACGGTTTACTGAGACATTCACGTAGGCCAACTTACTGTAGCCTGTGAGTGGTGATGATTTGGGGGAATTGTTGATAATAGCCTAGTATGACACAGTCTTGGGCATGGTAGAAAACCCTTTTGTAAGCATTTAAGAAACTAAATTTAGAATCAAATAGGGCGCTTATGGAGGAATGTGGAGCGCGTTAAAGAGTGCTTAATTCTACAAGGATGTCTGTTGAATCAAAAACCAATCAGTAAAGATTGAGGTAAATAGACTGGGTTGAAGTGAATGGGGTCATCGTCACTTCCTCCTCTAGGCTCGCTTCCTGGAGCGACCGCCCCCTCCGTCACTGGCAGGTCTGAGTCTAGTCTCGCGATGCCAATGGCAGGCCTGGGTCTAGTCTCGCGATGCTAGACAGCCTGGGTCTGTCTGCGAGAAGACGTAGGAAGAATCCAGTTACTTTGTAAACTCCAAGCCACCAACATTCGAAACGTTACAGTGTAGAGTTACTTTGTTTCCTTTTGCACCCCGAGGCGGATTCGTATGCTACAGCGTTTTTACGTCAAATCGTAGATAACTACTGGATATGTTTCTATATTTATTTAATGTTCCCTGTCTTTAGTACTGTCAGGATCCGAGAAACGAAGCTGACTGCATCGCCAATATTCGAGAGTTTTTGAGGGGATGTACGACCTTGAAAGTAGAGGTAAGTGTTTGTAAATAGGTTTTTATGGTTTCTGTAGTAGCTCACTTAGTAATGCAAAGCTGTTTCTCCACTTCTACATTGAATTGGCTATTGTCTGGTTTCATGTATCAGTGGATGTAATAACCGACTGACAAATGTAACAGTTCACAAGATGAGCAGGCTTTTCTTTGAGTTTTTTTTGGTTTCAGGGCAGATAGATTTTTGTCCTCTGCAGGCATATGTTTTGGTCACATGTCAGTCATTGCCATGAGGAGCAGGCTGCCCTCATAAATGAGCTGTCTCCCACACAACCAGACTGACAGAACACACACAGACAGACAGTTAGATTGGGGAAAATCTCTGAGTGGTGCCTCTTGTTTTGAATAATTCTTCACAGTCTATGTTTTGTGCAGTGGGTATTTACTTACTTGCTGGGTTAACACAAATGGAAAGGTTATGGCGTGTTCCTAATCCTTTGCTGGGCAGTCACACAATCAGCAGAGAGGGACATATGTCTACAACTAGTACTAGTAGCTATATAATCATATGTATGCCGTCTCCAGGCATAACTTACACACCATGGAAGGAGTGTTGTTGGAGATAATATGTAATTTAAGGAAATTCTTTTATTCTCTATTATGCCATGGTTTCCTTGACTGCCGCTTGCTTGCTGGGTCTTCATTTCTTCACAAGCTTTATAAATAGTTTCTTCTGGTCTTAAATCAGATAAGTTGGTTTGCCGAAAAAAAGGAAAGTGTAATTGAATCAGCCTGGATTGCTGGAAGCAGAGTGTCTCAGTAGAAATAGCAGCTGGCCTGCCGGTTACTTTGGGAGGTCCCTTCTGCTTTCATCCAGTCCAGCATCCCACTTCTCCTCCATAATTACAGCCTTTGTGGTGGTGCAGTAGCCTGTGAGCTCCAGGAGCTGGAGAGCCACGGTCAGATGTGCCAACACAGTTCAGCCCTGCCCATGCTCTGGTCAGTGATGTGATGGTATAATCTAGCTGTCTTCTGCCCATGCTCTGGTCAGTGATGTGATGGTATAATCTAGCTGTCTTCTGCCCATGCTCTGGTCAGTGATGTGATGGTATAATCTAGCTGTCTTCTGCCCATGCTCTGGTCAGTTATGTGATGGTATCATCTAGCTGTCTTCTGCCCATGCTCTGGTCAGTGATGTGATGGTATAATCTAGCTGTCTTCTGCCCATGCTCTGGACAGTGATGTGATGGCATAAACTAGCTGTCTTTTGTTTGTTTTGGGCCTGTTTTTCCCTCCCACCACAGCCAAATTATGCACATGGTGGTGGCGTGTCATGTGACTGGACAAAGAGACCAGTCACACAACTTTCACTTCTGCTCTGGGATGCAGAGAAGGGGAAGCTGCAGTCCTACAGCTCCAGGGCCCAGCTCCAGGGACACTTTTGTTTTTGAAATGATGGAGTTTACAGTGTCTTTATTTTTCTACAAGATGAGATACAGTAATAAGACTGATTCATCGTGGATTTCATTTTCTAAATTGTAGTGGCTCAAGGAATAGCTTTGACATGTTATATACAGTACCAAGCCGTTTCAGCTATAAGAGGCTGTGTCCTTTCATTGTGACATGACTAGCATGTGGCTTTTCGTTGTCTTGTGACATGAATAACATTCGGCTAAATGTATCTCAGCCTTAGCCTAGTTGTGGCCTATCTAACACCTATGGGGGAAGGTTACAGTGGCTTTCGCTTGTAATGGAGAGATAGTGACTGTATGCGTGGTGCCTTGCTACACAAACTCTATATTTAAGATGTTTTATTTAAAATGTGAAACCTTAGCCGACAGAGGGAAGACGATATCTGTCTGAGAGAGGGAGAGACAGCGAGTTAGCGCCCCATGTGCATCAAATAGAAAATGAGGAGAGAGCTGTCTGTTTCATTGCCAAACCACTAGCGCGTAAAATATGGGTCATGTTCGACATGTCTGCTGTTATCGTTAAGTTTTGTTTGGAGTACTCACATCCCATTTGGGTTTCTGCTGTAGGGATTTGAGTCGGTGTAGAGCCAGGGACCAGCATCACTGATCACACCTGGGAAACGCTGCTCTGATAGTGTTTATCAGTGGAAAACGCTGCTCTGATAGTGTTTATCAGTGGAAAACCCTGCTCTGATAGTGTTTATCAGTGGAAAACCCTGCTCTGATAGTGTTTATCAGTGGAAAACCCTGCTCTGATAGTGTTTATCAGTGGAAAACCCTGCTCTGATAGTGTTTATAAGAGGAAAACCCTGCTCTGATGGTGTTTATCAGTGGAAAACCCTGCTCTGATAGTGTTTATCAGTGGAAAACCCTGCTCTGATAGTGTTTATCAGTGGAAAACCCTGCTCTGATAGTGTTTATCAGTGGAAAACCCTGCTCTGATAGTGTTTATCAGTGGAAAACCCTGCTCTGATAGTGTTTATCAGTGGAAAACCCTGCTCTGATAGTGTTTATCAGTGGAAAACCCTGCTCTGATAGTGTTTATAAGAGGAAAACACTGCTCTGATAGTGTTTATCAGTGGAAAACCCAGCTCTGATGGTGTTTATCAGAGGAAAACCCTGCTCTGATAGTGTTTTTGACCTACTTCCTCCTTCCTCTTTTACTATTTAATCTAATCTATTTCTATCTAATCTACTTAGCCTGGTTAAATAAAGGACTAATAAAATAAAAAATATATATTAATCAGAGTCATATGAGTGCATTTAGCTTTTGTGATCCTAAGGTGTCTTTGTTTTCTGCCAGGGTTTTGAACCAGAGTGCTTGTACACTGGGGAGAATTTTGGCAAGGTCCTGACCACGCTGCTGGCGGTCAACTTTGCCACCCAAGGTAAGAAAATGTACTGTATGTGTTTTTTGGGGGGTTATTAATAGAAAAAAACTCAATAAATGAAAAGGAGAATAACTGTCCTTTTCTCAGGCGTGTTCAGGTGGCGGTGTATGTCTGTAGCTACGTGTCTGTAGCTGTATGTTTGTAGCTACGTGTCTGTAGCTGTATGTTTGTAGCTACGTGTCTGTAGCTGTATGTCTGTAGCTACGTGTCTGTAGCTGTATGTTTGTAGCTACGTGTCTGTAGCTGTATGTTTGTAGCTGCGTGTCTGTAGCTGTATGTTTGTAGCTGCGTGTCTGTAGCTGTATGTTTGTAGCTACGTGTCTGTAGCTGTATGTTTGTAGCTGCGTGTCTGTAGCTGTATGTTTGTAGCTGCGTGTCTGTAGCTGTATGTTTGTAGCTACGTGTCTGTAGCTGTATGTTTGTAGCTGCGTGTCTGTAGCTGTATGTTTGTAGCTGCGTGTCTGTAGCTGTATGTTTGTAGCTGCGTGTCTGTAGCTGTATGTTTGTAGCTGCGTGTCTGTAGCTGTATGTTTGTAGCTGCGTGTCTGTAGCTGTATGTTTGTAGCTGCGTGTCTGTAGCTGTATGTTTGTAGCTGCGTGTCTGTAGCTGTATGTTTGTAGCTGCGTGTCTGTAGCTGTATGTTTGTAGCTACGTGTCTGTAGCTGTATGTTTGTAGCTACATGTCTGTAGCTGTATGTTTGTAGCTGCGTGTCTGTAGCTGTATGTTGGTAGCTGCGTGTCTGTAGCTGTATGTTTGTAGCTACGTGTCTGTAGCTGTATGTTTGTAGCTACGTTTCTGTAGCTGTATGTTTGTAGCTGCGTGTCTGTAGCTGTATGTTTGTAGCTACGTGTCTGTAGCTACGTGTCTGTAGCTGTATGTTTGTAGCTACGTGTCTGTAGCTGTATGTTTGTAGCTACGTGTCTGTAGCTGTAAACTATGTTTAGTGACTAGCCTCTCCTCCTGCTCTCTCTCTCAGGGAGCAAGGCCTCTAATAAGGTGGATAGTGGTGCTGTAATGTTACAGCGACATGTTAACCACTGTAGTGCGCTGAACCCATGCTCCTAATGAACACTTTTAGCATTGTAGTTTAAAATACCTACGGCCGTGTGTCTGTTGGGGTGTAGACATTTTTAGCCGTGATGGTCTTTGCTCAGTCAGAGGCCTCGTGAATCACATAATGATAGTGATGTTGTGGGCCTGTTGGCCTAGCCGTGTCAGAGTGCGTCTCCTGCCGAGGGCCATATTTACTGATGGTCAACAGTGCTAGGGTCCTGCATGCTACTGCTAATCTCTTATCACACTGGAGAACACTGCATATGAATAAAGCTGTGTTCCAGAGCTGTACATGACTTATTAATGTACTTATCGCTGCTGTCGAGTCAAACCCTTGTGTCTCCAAAATGGCACATTTTCAAAATGTTGAAAAGAACATTCCGATTTCTATGTTTTTGAACATAAAATCACATATGCCGAGCTGATTAGAATACATTTAATTGGTCCCAGGACTTGGTTGGGTTGTAAAAGGACAATGCCAGCTCCAGACAGCAGCGTTTTATCAGTTAAACAGGGGGTGAATATTATGCATGTCTCACTGTCAATAAGAGAGTTTTCTGTATGATAGTAGTTAAGCCAGCGGTCCTGTTTGGTCTGATGGTCAGCTGAAGCACCAGAATCTCTTCAGTCCAAAGGCTGTGTCTTCAAATCAGTGACGTGGCTGACTCAATTAGATCAGGTTTACAGTACATTACCCTTCCTTCACAAGCACCCTCAGGCAGTGCGTTGAAGGATGCTGCCAGCTGGACCAGAACTACTGTACATGCAAATCTAATAGAGCCGCAGAGCGCCAGAAGCCTTTTTTGCCACCTCCTTCAGGAGTGAACTGCTGTTGATTTGAGGTGGAGCACTAATGTGATCATCAGTGATCAGGCCCTTCTGTATTTCGGCTCGTGATCACCTGACAACCTTTAGTTGTGTGTGTGTGTGTGTTTTGGTGGTGTGCGTGTCAGTATTTTAGTTCTGTGTGTGCATGTTTGTGTGTGTTTGTCTCCAGGCGTGAGTGTGTATGTGTACGTGCGTCTGTGTGTGTTATGTTTGAACAGCACAGCTGCTGGAACCAGCGGTGGCCACAGGGAAGTGCAGACTCCAGGACTTGTCTGGGCATCTCTCTACATGTGGACACCAGAGGCGAAAGGAATCCACGAGGCCTAGTCACCACATAGCGGCCTAGCTATACTCCTGCTCACAACTAGTTTCTATCACTGTGAAGCTCACCAGGACAGGGGCCTGTCACTGGTCTCTTCTCTGCCAATCCAACGCGTTTAGCAGTCCTAGCCTAATAGGATAAACCATTGTAGCAGATAGTAGCTAAACCAACCTTTCAGCTGGTTCCTGTCAAACCTCGTATAAATGGCTCGGAGATTATCCCCTCTGGTGATGAAGTCACATTAATATAGCGAGGCGTTAATCTCAGCAGCCATTGCTCCACCCAGACGTGGATTTGACAACAAATGCCACCAGAATGACCTCTAACCTCCAAACATACAGCACATTATGAAGCATGTCATGTTTCGCCCAATCCCTCTCATTCAGTCTTAGGACAGTGCTGTTTGGCACAGTGTTATTTCTTATGAATATGAGCCATTATACAGTATGCATCCATCTGTACTAGGGGATGGATTAGGGGTTCTAGCAGCAGGGGGGATGGCAGTGTAGCGTGACTCAGGAGAGGGGGGGGGGGGCGTGTGTGTGTGTGAGAGAGAGAGAGAGAGAGAGAGAGAGAGTTGAGTGAGTGAGTGTGGGTGGGAGGGGTCGTAATCAAAGGGACCTGATGTCAGTGCGTGTGCAGCGCCAGGGGAGGACAGCTGGCTGGCAGGTAGAGGCCCAGCCTGCATCGGCGCCATTCTGCCACTGTTAGTAGGCGGGCGCTCTGTTAGAATCCAGAAGAGGGCGTGTGCATCAGTGATCTACATGCTCCACGGCCTACGGAAAATCTCGGCCACGAGCCGCCGTAACCTTTGATCTTGACCCGTGCCTCTTTGAAGCGGTGCGATGAGCAGGAGAGGGACAGACTCTACCTTCCCCGGACTCCCTCCCCTCTCCCCTCTCCCCTCTCCCCTCTCCCCTCTCCCCTCTCCCCTCATCCCTCATCCCCTCTCCCCTCTCCCCTCTCCCCTCTCCCCTCTCCCCTCATCCCCTCTCCCCTCTCCCCTCTCCCCTCTCCCCTCTCCCCTCTCCCCTCATCCCTCTCCCCTCTCCCCTCTCCCCTCTCCCCTCTCCCCTCTCCCCTCTCCCCTCATCCCCTCTCCCCTCTCCCCTCTCCCCTCTCCCCTCTCCCCTCATCCCTCTCCCCTCTCCCCTCTCCCCTCTCCCCTCTCCCCTCATCCCCTCTCCCCTCTACCCTCTACCCTCATCCCTCTCTCCTCTCTCCTCTCTCCTCTCCCCTCTCTCCTCTCCCCTCTCCCCTCTCCCCTCTCCCCTCTCCCCTCTCCCCTCATCCCTCTCCCCTCTCCCCTCATCCCTCTCCCCTCATCCCTGATCCATGGGATTGTGCGTTTGATCACTAACTTGTTTATTATACTTGTCTTGTATTTTGAATATGTATGTGTTGTCTTGGTTTTAATTCACCACCTCTGTAAAGTGTATTGAAACACTGTTAAATGCACTTGATTTATTGATTGATTGATTAATTGAAGGATTCATTCATTGATTGATTGATTGATCGATTGATCTATTGATTGATTGCTGAGCTTAGATCAGTGTGCCAGCTGGTATGAGTGGAATTGAGGGCACAGTAGACATCTGTGTGCCCGCTGACCGCAGGGCTGGACAGAGCATCGGCCTGGACTGGCATGAACTATCAACAAGCTGCTGGCTCTCCACGCTTTCCGCACCGTCAGTCTCATCCCTTTAACCTTACCAATGACCTGTGTGTGCGTGTGTGCGTGTGTGCGTGTGTGTGCATGCTTGTCCTGCTGCAGACTGTGGTGCTGAGAGGCCATGTCCACAGGCCGGCGCTCCCGTTCCTAGTCTGTCCACCTCCTCACACACACTCTCCAAGTCCAAGTCCCTGCGCAGACAATCCAAACCAGTGGTAAGGACACACACACACACACACACACACACACACACACACACACACACACACTGCGCGACCGACCCGCCTCGATCGGCCGATCCCGAGTGTCGGCCAGTAACTAAATCCGCGGCGCTCTCGTCCGGCCAGGAGATGTCGGAGAACGGCGGCGGCGGCGGCGGGCAGCTGATGGTGAAGGCGCGCTTCAACTTCAAGCAGAACAACGAGGACGAGCTGTCGTTCAACAAGGGCGAGCTGATCTGCGTGACGCGCCAGGAGGAGGGCGGCTGGTGGGAGGGCGCGCTCGCAGGCAGGACCGGCTGGTTCCCTAGCAACTACGTCCGCGAGATCAAGCCCTGTGGTGAGCAGAGGCGCCCGTGACCTGACCTCTGACCCCCGTCACTCCGCCCCCCTCCCCCCCCCCCCCCCATTCCCAAGCTAAAGTTTTACTTTAAATGAAATGGCGATACTTAAAGTGCTTTCACACGTAACAAACCGTTTTTTATACACATATTAAACACATAACAAACAGACCCTTGTTCCTTAGTTTGCGCCTGCCCACTATAGGCCACCCACCCCTCTGTTAATCTGACCCCTTGACCCCTGATGTCCCCTGCGCAGAGAAGCCGCTGTCTCCCAAGGGAACCCAGCTGACCAAGAACTACTACAGCGTGGTGAGTAGGCGTCGCTGCTCTCTTGACGCTTTCCCGTGTCACCGCGTGTCCCATGTCCATGTCCATGTCTGTGTGCGACCGGCCCAGGTGGTGCAGGACATCCTGGAGCACGAGCGGGAGTTCGTCAAGGAGCTGCAGGCGGTGCTGAGCTGCTACCTGCGCCCCCTGCAGGCCAGCGACAAGTAAGCACGGCCCTGAAGATAGGCCCGCATGATGATTCATTGCGCAATAATTCATTGTGACGTCGTGCTTCATCGCCCACTTAAGGTTCTTGTTTTTGACCGACTGGGAATACCTGATGTACTCATTCCTAACACACCGTGTGTGTGTGTGTGTGTGTGTGTGTGTGTGTGTGTGTGTGTGTGTGTGTGTGTGTGTGTGTGTGTGTGTGTGTGTGTGTGTGTGTGTGTGTGTGTGTGTGTGTGTGGGTGGGGCGTCCAGGTTGAGCAGTGCGGACAGCGCCAGTCTGTGTGGGAACCTGGAGGACATCCTGACCTTCCAGCAGGGCCTGTGTGTGTCTCTGGAGGAATGCACCAAGTACGTAGAACCACTGGGTTCCTGTCAGCGGAGCTGCCACTTCTGGTCACTTCTTGGTGGATTTCTGGGGGACATAGATTTCTGTGGATATCTTAATATTATATATAATTATTGCACCCCCTAGTGGTGACTGAGAATGGAAAATATATACAGTAGCGATCCGAACCTCACATCTGAAAAGTCAGAGAAGCTGTCAGAAACGGAAGTCGCTGTCAATTGAACATTTTACTGTAACGTGTTAAAGTGACCTTTATTTTGAAATTCCTTGAAAGAAAGCTGCCGGACATGAGTTTGGTGAGGCCAGGTTCTCAGTCTGTCACCGCTGTAGAGAAACTTAAAACCGTAAAAATGTCCAAACTACAGCTATTCAGAGATTTTGTCAATGAGTGATTATCAGCAGCAGCCTACGTTTACGTTCCATGTTTTCACAGAGTGAATGAGTGCACTGCAGGGATGCTTGTGATTTAACTACACTGTACTGTTGTTGGTTATTTGATGGCAATTTCAATGCCTTACCAATTGTTATAGAGGGTATTTATTGATTTATTCTTAGAGTAAATGTAAATGTGGTGTATTCTGACATCACTTTCAGAGTTACGAACATTTCAGAGATCCGAACTACCCTCATTCCCCACAGGTTTGGATCTCTGAGGTTCTACTGTAATCTGATTGATCTGGACACGGCTGTAACTCACTCATACTCTTCACTCTCTCTTCCTGTTCTCTTTCACTCTCTTCCCTTCTCTCTCCCTCCCTCTCTTTTTCCCTCCCTCCCTCTTCTCTCCCTCCCTCCCTCTCTCCCTCCCTCTCTCTCCCTCTCCCTTTCCCACCTTCTCTCCTCCCCCCTCTCTTTCCCTCCCCCTCTCTCTCCCTCCCCCCTCTCTCTCCCTCCCCCCTTTCTCTCTCTCCCTCCCTGCCTCTCTCTCTCTCTCCCTCCCTCTCTCCCCCTCCCTCTCTGCAGGGTTTCAGAAGGGCAGCAGAGAGTGGCCGGCTGCTACCTGAACGTCATGAGTCAGCTCAGGACTCTGTATCTGGCCTACTGCTCCGGCCACCCCACGGCCGTCTGCGTGCTCACTGACCACAGGTCAGTCCCACCCAGCACAGCGCCTCGCCCCGGGTCACCTCCCAGCACTCCAGCAACCCCCACAGACTGCTGCTGTGTTCCATTTGGCTCGTGAAGTCGTGATCTATGAGATACTACTCGCAGTTTTAACTGGAATGCCCCTTTCACTCGTGAACTCGTACCACTCGACCCTACCCCCAGTTCGCTCTGGGAGTCGTGAACAAGATGGCAGCTCCCTGTGTAACTAAGTGAAAATAATACTGTTTTATTAGCATTTCTGTCTCGTTAAATCAGTGGTACACACAGCATTCCCCCAACTGTTATCTGAGGACGTGTTCCCGACCACTTTTGTACGCGCAAAACACCGCGTAGTGAGTTGTTGTTATCTACTGGTTTGGCAAACAAAGCTAGCTAACGTCCATCTTTGGTCCGGGATGTTGTCGTTGTCTGCTTACGCGGTCACCACCTCCCACCTCACCCCTTCCCCGCCAAATGGAACGCAGCGTGCGCCGCCGCCAGGTCCTAAAGCCCTGGGGTTTGAACGGCTCGGACGTCAGAGCTCAGAGCAGCGCTGTTGAAGGCAGGCATCTGTGGGGGGGGGATGATTCTGTTTAGGTCCCAGGCAGTCAGGTTCTAGATTAGTTTGATGTGGATCACCAGCTGCCATATCTCAAAACGCCACTAGGTGTCAGGCGTTCCGTGTGTAATTGCCTGGATGTGACCTGCACCTGTCTTGCAGCGTTTTACCAGAGGCTCACTAAGGAGCAGAGAATTGCCTCCGCGTCTTCTTAACCCTCTGTATTCCGTGTAATGGGTTTGAAGACTACTTGTGCCCCTCCAGTAGGATTTACAAGATGCACGCATCTCACACTGTAGTGACCGTGAAACGCAGAAATAAATCAAGCTGTTGCGCAACAGTGCCATTTTGCAAATAAGCATAGACAAGCTGTTGAGCAATAATGGGCGCCTCCCCCTTTGCCAGTTGGCGAGCTCATGTTACTGTGAAGAGGAAGCAACGCAGAGCAGGGGCAAGATGGAGGCTTGCCACACACACACACATACACACACACACACACACACACACACACCAATGCACACACACACACACACACACACACACACCAATGCACACACACACACACACAAACACACACAAACACACACACACACACACACCAATGCGCACACACACACACACACACACACACACACACACACACACACACCAATGCACATGTACGCACACACACACACACACAAACCCACACACAGGAAGCAAGCTAACAGGATATCTACATTTGTGGTTAGACGAGGCACTGCTAAGTAAGCTCATTAGCATTTCTTCTCTCACTCCTCGTCCTCGACACATGTTCTGGTAGCCTTGTCAAGCTACTCTCTGGCTTAGAGCGACAGACTGAAACCTGGAAACTGATTGTGTGACTGAAACCTGGAAACTGATTGTGTAGCAACTATCAAACAGCCAACAAATTCCTGGGCAGTGACTGAGTGACTTTTATGTGCCATTTATATTTATCTCCCAACTAATATGACACGTGTGTGTGTGTGTGTGTGTGTGTGTGTGTGTGCGCTCGTGCGTTTGTGCGTTTGTGTGTGTGTGTGCGTTTATCTCCCAACTAATATGACACTGCTTTGTGTGTGTGTGTGTGTGTGTGTGTGTGTGTGTGCGTGTGCGTTTGCGTGTGCGTGCGTTTTGACAGCGAGGAGCTGGACAAGTTCATGGAGAGCCAGGGGGCCAGTCCTCCAGGCATCCTGACCCTGACCACCAGCCTGAGCAAGCCCTTCATGAGGCTGGACAAGTACCCCACCCTGCTGCAGGAGCTGGAGAGGCACGTGGAGGTACGGTCCGACACCCCCCCCCCCCTCCCGTGACCCCTACCACCTCCATGTCCCCCCTCTCCTCGTTCAGTATTCCATTATGAGTAGACATTTCTTTTTTGTTGATGTACTTTTATGGTTTGTGTGTGTGTGTGTGTGTCTGTGTGTGTGCGTGCCCTTGCAGGACACCCACCCGGACTTCTGCGACATCCTGAAGGCCATGGCAACCTTTAAGAACCTGGTGGTAGGTGTCACCTCGTAGAGAGACCATATGAGAGACTTAAGGTGTCTGCACACTCCCGCGAGTAATGGCAACCTATATAACGGTAAATGGTAAATGGACTGCACTTATATAGCGCTTTTCCACCTTAGCGGCACTCGAAGCGCTTTACAATGGCCTCTCATTCACCCATACACACACACATTCACACACCAATGGCGGTAGCTGCCATGTAAGGTGCTAACCTGCTCATTGGGAGCAATTTGGGGTTAGGTGTCTTGCTCAAGGACACTTCGACATGTGGACAGTCGGAGCTGGGATTCGAACCGCTGACCCTTCGATCATTGAACGACCCGCTCTACCAACTGAGCTACAGCCGCCCCATAACGTTAGACTGGCGTGCCATGTTTGTTGGTGACTGTTGGCATCGGTTGGATGGATTTTCAGTTGAATTTTCAACTTCCAACATTCTAACAACAAGGTGCCTACACACTGCCCCAACCTACATCAACACATTCTAAACTTGGCAGTTGTTAGAATGTTGGAAATTTAAAATCCACCTGCAAAATCCATCCAGCCAATGCCAACAGTCACCAACAAACATGGCACAGTTTCAACTGCCCTTGTGACGCTCGCCCTGTTCCTATTTTCCTCCTGTCGCTCGCGTTGACAGCCGTTCGTTCTTTAACTGTCTTCAGTTGGGAATATAGACAAATGACCTAACAGAACAGGACATTTAACGGTTTCAGTTAGGACAGCAAGCGTGCGATGTCGCGTTCGGTTGCTCGCGTCGCAAGCAGTTAGGACACGGTGTAACTTGTCAGGGGATGAAAGCGGACGAGCGTTTCACCGGAATGGGTGGATCCTATTCTTTCCAGTTCCTCTATGACTGTCATGTTCGTAAGGGACAGGTGTTACCGAACACGACCGCTCGGCTTAACACGACCAGCTTGGAACACTTTTGACGAAACGACCTCGCCGAGACAAGTGAAGTGATGGTGGCGGTGGTGGGCGTGGACAGAAGTAGCTGGTCATGAGTTAGGAGAGCTTGGCAGCGCAGGTTTCCAGAATGTGGATGTTTTAAGTGTGAAGGGAACATGTGACTCACCGATGCTTGATGCTGTAGTCACTGTGTGTGTGTGTGTGCGTGTGCCTGTGCGTGTGCGTGCGCGTGCGTGTGTGCGTGTGTGGTGGGAGGGGGGGTGTGTGTGAATGCATGCATGCGTGTGTGTGTGTGCGCGGGTATGCATGAGTGTATGTGTGTGTATGCCTGTGTGAGTGTGCGCGTGTGTGTATGTAAAGAGTGTGTGGGGTGTATTTGTGCTTCAGAAAGGTTATCTAGGTCTTTGAGTTGCCCTCGCCATCTACATACGTTCCTTTTTCTGAGTGTCTGTGGTGGAAATAGAATGTGGTTGTCATTTTACTAACAAGGTGAAAAGGGGTGTCCCCTCCCTGATCCCAGTTCTGTGGAACTCACCTCATTGCCCCACTTTTTGTACCTGAAACCTGTTTGTCATATCGTATCCTCGTCATAATGAATGAACTTGACTTGAAAAAATGTGTACGGAAATGCAAAATCATATTGCACACAATTTTCAATAAAGGTTCAAATTACATACAAACAATTTAGAGCTAGCACCTAAAACTGTCCCTCTCATTCTCCCTCCCCCTTCCCCACTCTCTCCCTCCCTCCCCTCCCACTCCCCCCTTCCCACTCTCTCTCTCTCCCTTCTCTCTCCATTCCCCTCCCACCCTCTCTCTATCCACCCCTCTCTCCCCCTCCCCTCCTCTCTCTTCCTCCCCGTCCCCTCCTCTCTCCCCCTTGCTTCTCTCCCCTCGCCTCTCTCTCCCTCCCTTCCCTTCTCTCTCTCACCCTCCTCTTTCTCCTCCTCTCTCTCTCCCTCCCCTCCCTGTCCCTCCCTCCCTCTCCCCCCCCTCCCCTCCTCTCTCTCTCCTCCCCTCTCTCTCCCTCCCCTCCCCCTCCCTGTCCCCTCCCTCTCTCTCCTCCCCTCTCTCTCCTCCCCTCTCTCTCCCTGTCCCCTCCCTCTCTCTCCCCTCCCCCTCTCTCTCCTCCCCTCTCTCTTCCTCCCCCTCCCTGTCCCCTCCCTCTCTCTCCTCCCTTCTCTTTTCCTCCCCCCTCCCTGTCCCCTCCCTCTCTCTCCTCCCCTCCCTCTCTCTCCCCTCCCCCTCTCTCTCCTCCCCTCTCTCTTCCTCCCCCTCCCTGTCCCCTCCCTCTCTCTCCTCCCCTCTCTCTTCCTCCCCCCTCCCTGTCCCCTCCCTCTCTCTCCTCCCCTCTCTCTTCCTCCCCCCTCCCTGTCCCCTCCCTCTCTCTCCTCCCCTCTCTCCCTCCCCCTCCCTCTCTCTCCTCCCCTCTCTCTCCCTCCCCCCTCCCTGTCCCCTCCCTCTCTCTCCTCCCCTCTCTCTTCCTGCCCCCTCCCTGTCCCCTCCCTCTCTCTCCTCCCCTCCCTCTCTCTCCTCCCCTCTCTCTCCCTCCCCCCTCCCTGTCCCCTCCCTCTCTCTCCTCCCCTCTCTCTCCCTCCCCCTCCCTCTCTCTCCTTCCCTCTCTCTCCCTCCCCCCTCCCTGTCCCCTCCCTCTCTCTCCTCCCCTCTCTCTCCTCCCCTCTCTCTCCCTCCCCCCTCCCTGTCCCCTCCCTCTCTCTCCTCCCCTCTCTCTCCCTCCCCCTCCCTGTCCCCTCCCTCTCTCTCAGACTCAGTGTCAGGAGCTGAGGAGGAGGAAGAACCTGGAGCTCCAGATCCTGTCGGAGCCTGTGAGAGGCTGGGAGGGCGACAGCATGAAGGCGCTCGGGCCTGTGGCCTACATGTCCCACGTCCACATGCAGAGCGGGACCAATGAGGTGAGAGCATGAGAGCCGCAGGAGTAGGACATTTACCCCCGTTGTTGATCTTAGGTCCGTTTTGTATTTACTTCCCCTAATGGTTCAACTGTTATAACAAGCGCAGCAAGGCCTTTGTCATAGTCAGAGGTCGAGGTACTAATGGACTCCTCACCTCACCTCCTCTCCTCCCCTCCCCCGTCCTCTCCTCTCCCCTCTCCTAATCTGTATTGAAACCACGACACCTGTCTGCCCACACACCAGTACAGAATGGAAAGTCACCCCCCATCTGTGTGGTTTCTGTGTAGGGGTCAACTAATGTTGCGTTCCATTTGGCTCGTGAAGTCGTTATTCACAAGATACTACTCACAGTTTAAACTGGAATGCACCCCACAACTTGTTTTCTCGGCTCGTGAAGTCGTACCACTTTTACCTACCCCCAGCTAGCTCTCCAAGTGGACAACAAGATGGCTGAGGACATGTTCACAACCTCTTTTGTATGCGCAAAATACCACATAGTGCGCTGTTATCTACCGGTTTGTCAAACAAAGCTAGCTAACGTCCATCTTTGTTCT
>NC_140247.1:22706729-22841729 GCF_949987555.1 Borostomias antarcticus | reverse complement strand
CAAGCTTGTGTGGTGCTCTCCCTTGTGAGTGGCGTATTTGTTGCTCCGTTCGCATTTCTCCTCCTCCGCTGTGAGCCGCTGGTTTCCTGTGCGCGGAGGCTTTGCGCGTCTCTTTCCCCGTTCTCCGAGGGCCTCTCTCAGACTGTGAGAGATCTCTTATCTCTGCTTTCTATGGAGCTCCACCGAAAGTCAGTTTATACACCACGACCATCATCGGTTCTAAAAACTCCTCTGTCTTTCCCTTCCCTGACAGAGCTCGGAAAATCTGAGTTATTTCACTAATGTTATCAAGACGGACACTTAACCATCCTAGCCACGAACTAGCACAGCCTGCGCGTGGGCAGCCAAACGCTGTGTGAATGTGCGGAGTAGAACAAGAGTCCCCCCGTTGACCCTGTGTTTTACTAAGCTGCACACAGAGGCTCACAGCGTAGCTGGGTCGGAAAACCCAAGCTCACATAACGTTTCATGAATCATGACAGCACGGCCACAGTCGTCGTGATTCTGAGAGAGTAGGGCAAACACGCAGGACAACGTGGACGTACGCGGGGTAGAAGGGTCTCAAACACGCAGGACAACGTGGACGTACGCGGGGTAGAAGGGTCTCAAACACGCAGGACAACGTGGACGTACGCGGGGTAGAAGGGTCTCAAACACGCAGGACAACGTGGACGTACGCGGGGTAGAAGGGTCTCAAACACGCAGGACAACGTGGACGTACGCGGGGTAGAAGGGTCCCGTTCACACGGCTCATGTCCAGGTGAATTGATGTTTTGAGATGTAGACTGCTGTGGCACTTTTTCTGGCATATAATCAAATCAAATATGGATTTTTTTTTTTAAGAAACCTGTGTCATACATCCCGCCCGTTGAAGGTGGGCTTTGATTTGGGGAAACTGAAAGGCAAGTGACGAGTGGCGGGAAATGAAAAGGATGAAAGCTAAAAGGTTACATTAACGCCGATCCCTACCTAGTTGCAGTCCGATGCCGTCAATTAATTAGTATCTGCAGCATTGCGCCTGTTTATAATGAAGACCGATGTGAATTATCTATGAGGACATCATCATCATCATAGGCCACGTAGGCCGCATCGGAACGCTACACAGCCCCATAATGAAGGACTCACAGCCCCATAATGAAGGACTCACAGCCCCATAATGAAGGACTCAGCCCCATAATGAAGGACTCACAGCCCCATAATGAAGGACTCAGCAACTAAATCGGTTTCACGGACATGAACCCCCGTTCGGACCCTGTACCCGCTTTGTGTGCCAGCGCTTGTCGCCTTGTTTCTGTTCGGTTGTGTATTCATGTCTATGGGGAGGGGGGGGGGCTTGCACACCATGTTGTATTCTTTGTGTCCTGGCTTGACGGTGTGTTTGTCTGTACAGTATGTGTGACTGTGGGTGAAGACTGTACAACCCCCCCCCCCCCCCCCCCTCTCTCTCTCTCTCTCTACCCCACCCCCCTCCCCAGGACTCCAGTAAGAGCCCCAGGCCCATGAAGAAGTTCCTCCCCAAACGCAAAACGGAGAGGAAACCCTCTGACGACGAGGTTCTGCTCAGGAAAAGTAGGTGTTGGTTTTGCAGTAGGAAATGGTGCATGACGCTGCGCAGGTGAGCCTGTAGAAGGTAGTATAGTGGGGATTCCTGCTAGGTGCATGTGGTAGAAACCTTTTCCCACACACACGACCATAACTCGCACTCAGTATAATTTCCTGTGTTTGAAAAAAAAACAACAATGAAATTAAATTGTTTTTTTCAATTTTGAATTTTAATTGGAGATGGATTTGAGCCCACTGCCAGTTGGCCTGGCTAATATTAATATACAGTGCTTATCTGACCTAGCGTGGGGTCCCTCACATGCCTGCCTCAGGATGGAGGTGAATGTCTTTCGCTCATCAGACGCATCCAGCAAGAGCTTCTCATTAGGGTTCAACTGCCTGGAACAAGGGCATGGAAACGCATCTGCCTACATACCGTAATACCATGTCAACCCATCAAATGGGCTTCGTACTTGTCGCATAATGGCAAACTAAAATGAGTTGAACTCTTGAACCCAGTCAAACCCGTGTGTGTGTGTGTGTTTCAGCTGAATGTACAGCGGGCGGGTTTGTGGTACTGACAGGTGGTGTGTGTGTGTGTGACTGACAGGCACCGCTGCTCTGGAGGAGGACGCACAGATCCTGAAGGTGATTGAGGCCTACTGCACCGGGGCCAGCGTGCACCAGACCACCACAGGTGTGTGTGTGTGTGTGTGTGTGTGTGTGTGTGTGTGTGTGTGTGTGTGTGCGCGTGCGTGTGTGTGTGCGCGTGTGTGCGCGTGTGTGCGCGTGTGCGCGTGTGTGTGTGTGTGCGCGTGATGCGTGTGAGAACACGTGATCACAAGTACTGTCTAGAGCGGCTGCGATCATCAGGCAGTGGAATATGTGTGTCAGGCTTCCTCATGTGTGTTGTGTGTGTGTGTGCGTGTGTGCGTGCGTGTGTGTGTGTGTCTGTGCGTGTGCACGCACAGCGGTGCGTAAAGAGTGTGTCCCTCAGGTCCTGCTGCCGGAGGAAGAGAAGATCATCGTGGAGGAGATGAAGAGTAACGGTCAGACCGTCATCGAGGAGAAGTAAGAACACCCTCAGACAAAGAGACCCTCATATAGCCGTTACTCAGCCGTACAGAACTTCCTGCAGAGCTGTAAGGTTCTCTAATAGAACCCTCATATAGACCCTTTCAATGGAACGTTCAGTCACTAGGGCAACGGCTTGGTCCGAGCAAACGTCCGTGGCAAAAGAAACCAAAAACAATCCGTCATAATAGCTAGCAAGTCGAAAACCTTTTCAAAATGTCCAAATCAACTTTAGGATCTTGTTGTTCGGTGGTGGGATTATTATTTACCTACACTATGGACAAAAGTATTGCGACACACCTCTTAATCATTGAATTCAGGTGTTTCATTCAGTCCCATTGCCACAGGTGTATAGAATCAAGCACCTAGCCATGCACTCTGCCTCTCCAAACATGTGTGGATGAATGGGTCGTTTTAAAGAGCTCACTGGATTCCAGCGCGGTACTGTAATAGGATGCCACCATTGTCACAAGTCAGTTCGTGAAATGTCTTCCCTCCTAAATATTCCACGATCAACCATAAGTGGTATTATAGCAAAGTGGAAGCGTTTAGGAAACACAGCAACACTGACAGCTGACTCAATAACTGCAGAGTTCCAAACCTCCTCTGGCGTTAAGATCGGCACACAAGCTGTGCGCCGGGAGCCTAATGACATGGGTTTCCATTGCCGAGCAGCTGCATGCAACCCTTACATCACCAAGTGCAATACCAAGCTGGAGTGGTGTAAAGCACGCCACTACTGGACTCTGGAGCAGTAGAAACTTGTTCTGTGGAGTGACGAATCACACTTCTCTATCTGGCAGTCGGATGTGTGAGTCTGGGTTTGGCGAATGTTAGGAGAACGTTACCTGCCTGACTGCATTATGCCAAGTGTAAAGTTTGGTAGTGGAAGGATAATGGTCTGGGGTAGGGATGTGTGCAGATAGTCGTTTATACGACGCAGGTTCTGCTAGTCATTTAGGCTAAACTAAATATAGGCTATATATAATCAAATATATTATTTAATTAAAAAGATTAACTAATATTTAGTTGTCTTCGGGGTCCCCAAAACATGTCTGAGTATTTTTGCTGAAAATACCACTCAGACGATGTAGCAATCAATCTGTGCTGCATAGTACATCCAAGAACAGAACATTTTCCGTGCGAAGACATTATGCTAGCTAGCATGACCTGCAAATAATGTCAGCGTTTATAGCCAGGTAAACAAACGCAGGTGATTGGAGGTATTCAAATGGGGGTGGGATTATTATAATGAGTCCCCGACTGTGACTTAATTTGACACGGGAGATTTGAATGACTTACTGGGACTGACTTTTTTTCCTAATGTTTTCATTTCGGCTGACCACAACAAAATGACTGGGTTGTTTCACTTCATACTTTGTGTGTTAGTACAGTAGGCCCATCGGAGACTCAAATGTATATGCAAAAACAATGAAAAAGTTCGTTTTGCAAACGTGGACCCCTTTAAATAATGAAAGTCCCCCTCACTCACAGTACTCAGACGTATATGCGTATACTTATTATCACACCTGGAGGGGGGCCAATAACCCAAAGTGAGCGTGTAAATAGGCTCGCTCTTGAGTTTAGTCATATTAATGTTCCCATTGTTGCAGTCTTTCACAAACCGATGGCTATATTTGCACACATGTTACTGTGAGCACACTTCAGTGGCAATGGCACCACTGACCTAGTTACTGTTTATTTAATTAGGCTGCTGATGTTGTTTTGAAGCCATTCCCTTCACTGGAACTAACAGGCTAGGCCAACCCCAGAAAAACAACCCCAGAGACATTTTGGACAATTCTATGCTTCCAACTTTGTAGGAACAGTTTGGGGAAGTCTCTTTTCTGTTCCAGCATGACTGTGCCCCAGTGCACAAAGCAAGGTCCATAAAGGCATGGTTGGGTGAGGTTGGTGTGGAAGAACTTGACTGGCCCGCACAGAGCCCTGACCTCAACCCCATCACAGAGACCTGACCTCACACCCATCACAGAGCCCTGACCTCAACCCCATCACAGAGACCTGACCTCAACCCCATCACAGAGCCCTGACCTCAACCCCATCACAGAGCCCTGACCTCAACCCCATCACAGAGCCCTGACCTCAACCCCACACCTTTGGGATGAACTAGAACAGAGATTGTGAGCTAGGCCTCCTCGTCCAACATCAGTGTCTGACCTCACAAATGCTCTTCTGGATGAATGGGCAAAGATTGCCACAGACACATCATTGATTTATGAATTTAGAATGGGATGTCATAAAAGCCCCTGTAGGTGTAATGTGTAGGTGGCCCAATACACTATATGGACAAATATATCTCCACTGTTCTGTCTTTGGGAGGCAAAATAAATAGCTGCTTAGCTAGCTACCGCCCCTAACGTTAGCTAACCTGACAGCAAACCAGAGGTTGAGATGGACCAAAGTATTATTATTAAGGTATTGTTTTGAATATGAACGTTCCATGAAACGGTCTATTGCCGTTACACAACCATACAGAACCCACTCAATATAGAACCATTGCATAACCACAGAACCCTCTTCAGACCTGTAAGGTTCTATAGAGAACCTTTTCAGGTCAGAAAGAACCCTTAGGGCGTTCCAAACGGCACCATATGGAGCTGAGAAGGATTCTGTTTCTAGTTACTAAGAAATGATTGCTGTTATTTTGTGACCTGGAATTGTGAGTGACGTTGAGTGGCGTTTGTGGCAGGAGCCTGGTGGATGCTGTGTACGCTTTAAAGGACGAGGTCCACGAGTTAAAAAAGGTAATACAACCAGCCAGCTATCACAGTCCCAAAGAGCTCACTCTCACCGGGGTGTGGCACAGAGAATAGAGCATAATGCGTGTGTGTGTGTGTGTGTGTGCGCGTGTCTGTGTGTGTGTGTGCGTGCGTGTGTGTGTGTGTGTGTGCGCGTGTCCGTGTGTGTGTGTGCGCGTGTCTGTGTGTGTGTGCGCGTGTCTGTGTGCGCGTGTCTGTGTGTGTGTGTTTGTGTGCGTGTGTGTGTGCGTGTGTGTGTGTGTGTGTGCGTGTGTGTGTGTGTGCATCTGCGCTCCTGTCCTGTAGGAGAACAGGTGGATGAAGCAGTGTTTGGAGGAGGAGCAGAAGTCTCGTAAGGAGCTGGAGAGAGTGGTCAAGAAACTGGCCAAGACCAAGAACGACTGTGGCTGGGAGGACGTTACACACTGAACCACGCTGTACACCCCGCCCCCCTCTTTGTGTGTGTGTGTGTGTGTGTGTGTGTGTGTGTGTGTGTGTGTGTGTGTGTGTGCGCGTGAGTGTATGCAAGTGTGTGATTGCCTCTTGATTGTCCGTGAGCGCGTGTGTGTGTGTGTGTGTGTGTGTGTGTGTGTGTGTGTGTATCCCCAAACTCTGCACACTTCAGCCCCGCAACATGCCTGTCAAGTCGGACCTGTTATCTGGACAATAACCAGAACAACTCTCGTTTCAAAGCTTGGCTTCTCTCATGCTGGAGCATTTTGTCTACCTGGTCCATCCTCATTGGAGGACTCTGGACTCCCACCACCTATGACCATGGGTCTTTCTAAAGCACCGCAAGAGAACAGACACACCTGTTACTGACCTGACCGGGTGTCTGTGGGCTGCTGGCACTGTGAATGGTCATGGCGGTGTGGGAGGGGCTGTTCTGGACGAGGAAAAGAGCTCTCCTAGTACATCACCAGCTACCAGAGCCCCACGCCGGGGTGCTGCGCCCGCTTCTTCATAGGAATTACAGTAGGAGGAAGAAGCCATCTTAGCTTAGCAACAGTGTTCTCTTGCATGCACTGGGTTTTGGCAAGAGACTGACTCCCTCAGAGTTACTCAGTCCACACCGCCTGTTACAACATTCGTTTGTGATTTCATGTTTTGTGTTCTGTTCTTGCTGTTGTTGGTGTTGTTGTTGTTGTGGTTGTTGAGGACACCCCTGCTACTTGGGCGGGAAAGAGAGGCTTCCACTGAGCTTTACTGAACACATGATTGGCTTCTTTTTTGCGATTGATTGCACCTTCAAGACATGAGACTAAGGTGTCTCCAAGCTGTTTAGCTGACCTCAAAGCTTTAGCACATTTCAGATGGGTCAGGCCTGACTACCCATGGACTATCAAACAGACCGGCTCTCAATGAGCATTCAGAGCTGCATCCCAATTAAGCTGTTCTTTCAACTGGGCTGCTCTGTGGGTTCAACTGGGCTGCTCTGTGGGTTCAACTGGGCTGCTCTGTGGGTTCAACTGGGCTGCTCTGTGGGTTCAACTGGGCTGCTCTGTGGGTTCAACTGGGCTGCTCTGTGGGTTCAACTGGGCTGCTCTGTGGGTTCAACTGGGCTGCTCTGTGGGTTCAACTGGGCTGCTCTGTGGGTTCAACTGGGCTGTTCGCGGTGGTTTCTACCTAGGCCCTTGGCTGTGTATCTTACAATCCGCATGACTGTACAGTATTTCTATGATATCATGCATTAGAAATGTGATAATCAAGATATAGTCCTATATATTCCAAAGTTATCAGGGACATAGATATATAACAAAATAGATGAGGCGTAATATTAGTGTGCATCATGTAATAGGATGCACACGTGTAAAAAGATATTGACAATGATGTCACCTATACTTTCTTACTGAACATATTTACAAAATAACAGTTGGATACATGTACTAATAATGCATAGCTTTGCTTTATTGTTGGGGTTTAAGAATATATATATTGTTTATTTATTTTTCATCAATACATTTCACTGTGTGTGGAGAGAGGTGTATAGAGATGCCTATGGTACTGGAGACCCACTTGGGGAAGTGTGTGGGATTCTGCCTTAAGCCTGACTGGGATTCCTCCAAACCCACGCTGCTTCTTACCAGCGCTAGAAAAACAAACTGCTTTTCAGGACCACTGTGTAGAAGAATGTCAACAGAGAACAACAAAATGGTGGCGTGACTATACCTCACATGCAGTGTGAGTTTGGGATGAATTACAGCCAAGTCCTTCAGGAAGTTTAGAGGATTCACTGCAGCTATACCCAGGCATTCTGCCTGTAGAGAGGGTTCTTATGTCCGGCCATGTTGGTGGTTTAGGTTGAGGCTTAGGCTAACTAGCTAGATCGATCAATAGACTGATGGATAGATCTAACTAGCTATCTACATTCAGTAGCCTAAAACCTCCAACATGACCGACTGACGACTGGCCTTGAAAACCTTCTATCCAAAAGTTGATGCAGACAGACTGAAGTGGCCCCACTGTGATTTTCAACGCAGTGACTGTTTGAATATTAGATTAGAGAGATTATTGAGAAAGTGCCTCTTAACCCAGGGGATTGCATCGCGAGGGACTAGGGAGCAGGGTGGAATTGTAAATGCATGTGTTTTGAAGCATTGTTTGGTGTCTAGTAACGTTTCTACCAGACGGGCGGCACTGTTCAGACACGGTCCGGTGGATGACCGGAGCCCGACGAGACGGCCTGCTGTGCTTCTGACAGTGGGCGTGACCAGGTCCACCGGGCTCCCAGCGTTTGGTCTCTAGATGACGTTGAGTGCATGCACTGTCCAGCCTGGGTGGGCCCCTACAGCACTGTACAGCACTAGTAGGAACACCATGGAAATGCAATAAGAGACTGCTTCACTCTGCTGGTGTGGCAAGCACACCCAGGATGGAAAGATCACCTGGTTACATTGATTTGGCAGGTTTTGATGACTCTCACCCCCTGCAAAATACAGCCTGTCCATGTTCTCATGGCACCGTGTGTTCTTTCCTAGCACCGTATCAGGTCCAGGAGTATGGACCGATGTTAGATCAACTCTGCATGTCCTTGTACACATTGTAACCCAGTATCTGTTCCTTGTTTTATCGTTGAGATTATTATCGCTCCTTGTTTCTCCATATTGATTCGTGTTCATGAAAGTGTGTTCTGGTTTCCGATGCCCAGTGGCCTCAGTGAGCATGTAGAGGTCTGGAGGGATATTCAGAGCTCGACAGAGCCCCTCCCACTCATCGTGAGTGTCGGCAGACCACGCCCACATGCATTGTTTGAAAAGTTATTCTATGCAATTACCATTTTTACAAGTATTGTACTGCTTTTTTTTTTTTCTCTCTAGCCGCTGCATATTTCCATGTTATGTTTTCAGTATGGTCATTCTTTTAATAAAAATGTAACTCAGTCGCTAGATTCTTATCTGTATCTGTGGGGGTTAAGGTTGGTTGTATCTATGGGTGTGTCTATTTATCTTGTCGCAGCAAAAATAGAAAGTTCTTCCATTAAGTGCAGTGTTAGTCATCAACACATCTACATACTGGGTTCATCCATGCTGGGAGATCTCTGGAAGATCTCTAGTACTTTAAGGCGGTTAGTTTAGCTTAGTTCTTCTACCTTTTCCACTTTCACCACGCGGAACAGGCTCCAGCAAAGTTAATGACTCTGCTTCTGCTGTGTTACACCAGACCCACAACAGCATGGAAGGAGTTAGTCAAAAGTAGCGCTTCCTGTGAAACCTTGTGTGGAGCTGCTCTGTGCTCTGACAATGGAGACGCACACTTTCCATGCTGTTCGACTAACTACCACAGCCCGTCACGCTCTATTAGGGAACTGCTATTGTTTCTACGCCTTAGTCTTGTCACACCTGGAAAATCAGTTCCACAGCTCTTTAGAGTGTAGAGACATGTTTTGGTACTGTTGTAGTCATCAAAATGCGACTGCTCTTCCCACCTGTCTCGAGGTCTTCATATTGAGCGATTATTGGGAGGGCAGTGTGCATAGTAAGGATGGATCTGATGCATAGCTTACTAGATTGTTGATTGTACATTGTAATTTGATGCAATAACTATTATTGACAAATACAATATTTGAAATTGTAATGATCGCAGGTGCGTATCATACACCTCAGTCTAATATGTCTGTGTGGTGCAAATGGTGAACATGTCTTCCGTCTTACTGGGGGTGGTCTCGGGGCCACATTTGCTATATTGGTGCTACAGTAGCATGTGATCAGATGTGGGTTTCGGTGACCTAGATCTTGAAACCATATTTAAAGGAGTAGTAAAGGGAAAATGCATGTTTAGCCCTGTTTTAAGGTTACTTATGATCATATACAATGGTTCAGATCAAAATGTTGACAAAACTAGCACTTTTGAGAAAGTCTGATAATTGCTCTACCACCGTTTTGGTCATACAATGGATGTGGGTGGGCACCGTGAAAAATCATTCAAAAGACATGTTAAACTCTCAATTTCAAAGACAAGAAATTTACCGAGGTGTTAGTTGGCGTTCTGACATATAATTCGCCATAAAGTAAGATTCTAGTTCATCTGGAAAGGCTTTTTTAAATATTTAGCATAGAACTATTTAGTCGCAGCACATACGTGTGTAAACTTCCACAAACTAGGTAGCCTAGCAACATAAACAATAACAATAGCCACCGTAAGTAGTTCCGCTTCCTGAATCCCCTCTGCGGATTGATCTACACATCTACAACAGTCGCTTCAATACAAGTCAATGGATTTCATAAAATGATCAGGATTCATACTTTGCGGCGAATTTGATGTCAGAACACCAACTGACACCAATTACCCCCTCGGTGAGCTTATTGTCTTTGAAAGCGAGAGTTTAACATGTTTAGATTTTTCAAGGTGCCTACCCACATATATTGTATGACCAAAACAGTGGTAGAGCAATTATCAGACTTTCTCATAAGTGCTAGTTTTGTCAATGTTTTGATCTGAACCATTGTATATGATCATAAGTAACCTTAAAACAGGGCTAAACATGCATTTTCCCTTTACTACTCCTTTAAGCCACATTGCCAGATCAATGCAGGAGCCCTACAGCCAGGGTTGTCATGCAAGTCTGCAAAAACATTTGTCATCTGGGTTTCATGAGCTGTAGAATGTGGTGGATGATTGGGTGGTCTTTCAGAGAACAGAACAGCCTTTTGGCTTCTGAGATGTCGATAACTGTGAAGTTTAGTAGGAATAACTGCGGTCTCACACGTTTCATACAGCAAACTGCAAAGTGCTATCAATGTGGGCGTGTGTGTGTGTCAGTCACAGCTGTAAGTGATACGGGAAGTCAAGTTTACAGATACATATATGGCTATATTTGACTATCATTTGCAAACAGTCAACCATTATAAATACAGTCATCATACAATTGAAATAATATATTTCATTAGGATCTTCCCACCCACAGTAATAAATTATATTTCAAATAGTAGTGGAATATTCAACCATCCATCAGTTCTATTGATCCAGATGTCACATTTGGATATGCTTTGATCCACGTGAGAATCCATTTAACACACATCCTGTGTTAGTCCCATTTCAAAAACAAATGAGGCTGTGGATCCATCAGACCACTGTTCAGTCACCTAGTTTTGCTTGTAGTTTCCCGTCTGTCCGTCCCGTGACACAGACACGCCACGCATGACAAGGAAACGTGGCTGACGCCCATTTTGGACCCACCACCCTGGGATTATATATTTTACATCTTGTATAATCCAAGGGTGGTGGCCCCCTCCTCGTAGTCCACCAGGGTGGGGTCATCCACCCAGACGCTGACCTGGTCCCCCTGCTCCAGACTCACTACCTCCGCCTGGGAGGCCGTGCACTGGCCCGTGTGGTCCCCCAGGCCGCAGTATGCCTTCATCAGCGTGCTCACCTCCCCGGCCTCCGGCTCCGGATCCGACTTCCGCAGCTTCACATGGCTGGTCAACATGCTCCGGGGGTTCCACTTGGAGAAGGAGACCCGCGAGTAGACGTAGTAGTCTCCAGGCTGCTTCACCGTCAGCCAGCTGGACTTGTAGTAGTTGACTTCCCTCATAACGGATTGATCGATGCTCCACTGCAGGTAGTGAGCTGTCGCAAAGAACGAGTGGAGAAAAAAAAAACTCTCAGTGACATATTGCATATTACTTTATTGAGACTACAACTGTTATTTTTGTATAGCCTACAGTTGAGGAGGCTACATCAATGGGAATTGTCTACAAGTATCGGTATTGTGCCTCTTACATTCAGGGGCACCACTAGAAATAATAATAATAAAAAATCGATTTTATTGAGCGCAATTCACAAACTCAAAGTGCTTTACATAAAAAAAGGATCATAAAATATAATAAAATACAAATAAAAATAAAAATCAATCATACTTTGCATACTTTGCGGCGAATTTGATGTCAGAACACCAACAGACACCAATTACCCCCTCGGTGAGCTTGTTGGGGTCAACACAAGTCTTTAAATGCCAGTCTGAAAAGGTGTGTTTTGAGGAGAGCTTTAAAGGTCTTGATAGTCTCTGCCTCTTTGATTGGGTCTGGGAGTGTGTTCCACAGCCTCTTTGATTGGGTCTGGGAGTGTGTTCCACAGCCTCTTTGATTGGGTCTGGGAGTGTGTTCCACAGCCTCTTTGATTGGGTCTGGGAGTGTGTTCCACAGCCCTGGAGCAGCGCAGCTGAAGGCCCTGGCTCCCATGGTTTTGAGCCTGTAGGGTGGCTGTTGGAGAATGATGGAGCTGGAGGAGTGGAGGGTGAGCGTAGGGCAGGACAGGGTGATGAGGTCGGAGAGGTAAGATGGGCCAGTGGCATGCATGGCTTGGTAGGTGTGGGTTAAAGGAGTAGTAAAGGGATCATTGTATATGATCATGAGTAACCTTAAAACAGGGCTTAACATGCATTTTCCCTTTACTACTCCTTTAAGACTTTAAAGTTGATGCGTGAGTGGACAGGGAGCCAGTGAAGGTTGAATAACACTGGAGTAATGTGCTCACGGGGGGAAGTGTGGGTGAGAATACGGGCAGCACAGTTCGGGACATTCTGCAGCCTGTTGATGCATTTTGCAGATGCCCCCACTAGGAGGGCATTGCAGTAGTCCAGACGTGTAGAAATAATGGGTCCTATGAAAGAATATAATATTTGGCCCCCCAAGCCTAGACCTTATCATAATAGTGGCTTATGGGGGCCCCTGTCAGTGCAGGGCCCTTGGAACCGTCCTATATGTCCCCTCTCGTATGGCTCCCCTGCTTACTTTGTTCTGTGTTAACTGGTTGTTTGACATTCATGCGTGCCATGGGTCTGTAAGAAGAGGCTTCGCCAGTCATAGACTTCACTGAAAGATGGAAAACAACCAGTCAGAGATTCTCTATGACCAGAAGACAAAGAAAAATATGCAACAACAAAAAGAAACACATGACCAAAAATGGGACATACTTCTTGCTTGAACCGGTGGCAAGCCCTTCAGAGGAGAGATAAAGAGAGAGAAGGTTATCATCAACAGCTCTGAGTCTGGAGAGTAACGATGTTCGGATCACATGAATACTGTAGTTCTCCTATACTCATCCAAGATGTCCTGCTCACACTCCAACACTAGTAGAAATGAATGTCACATAAAGCAGCGACTTCTGATTTAATTCCTCAAGAATCTGAACATACGAATCATGAATTTGACTTTTCATTTAAAAACATTCCAAAACAGAACTAAGCAGATATCTACAAGAAAAGAGTTCATTTGCAAATACAGATAAATCCGTTTTGGACAATTTTCATAAATCACGTTTTTTCACTGTGCATACCAGGTAATATCAATCAGACTGCAATTGGGTGTTTTTGTAACACATAAGTAACTAAACAAAAAGTAAACTTAAATGTAAATAAAACTTTATATATATATATATAAATTAAACTTGTTTTAAGCTAAATAATGTTAAATATTTATTCAATATTGCACTTTGTTGATCTATCTCATGAAATGTGGAGTTATCTGCTTTTGCACCAAAATGACTGTTGCCGTTATCTGTTTTTGCAAAAAAATAAATATTTAATATGAAAAACACTCATTTTCAATTAAGTAATATTTTGTAAGTTACCTGTTTTTGTTTAGTTACTTATGTGTTACAAAAACACCCAATTGCAGTCTGATTGATATTACCTGATATGCACAGTGAAAATTGTCCAAAACTGATTTATCTGTTTTTGTAAATGAACTCTTCAATGAAGCACACTGAATAGAATGTTTGTGAATTTTATACTCTGAATGGAGTTTCTTTTCTGAAGCTAGTTTTCAAGTAATTCGATTTTTTATTGAAGACGGCATGAGTCTCCTTTTGACAGATTCAGATAATAGACTCATGGCATGAGACAATGCCGTCTGTTCTTACAGTACATTTGTATTGCAATGCTTTTGATGTCGAAAACATACTCGCTCAGGAAACCGTTCAATTCTTTGGAGAACTCTTCATGAGGCCCATGTGTTACGCAATGAAATGACATCTCACACTACATGAACTTCTAGCAAACAATCTGAGCTATTATATCCTCCACGTTCTTTCCATAACTGTATTTTTTTATCATATTGTACTCATTGGTGCATACAAAAAATGCAAAAAACTTATAGAAGCCTTATCAAAGTACCTAAGTACTGGTTTGAGTATGATCTTAAGAAACACCACCCTTTAATAATGACCTTGATCCTTGTACACTTCCAGACACCTGCTGTGGAGATGTGAGTTCTTACCTTGTTGCCAGTGTGATACAGGTAGATAAATCCCAGGAAAGACAGCAACAAGTGGACCATAACTACCCCAACCAGGAACGTGAGAACATGCTTTCTGTGGGCCGATGCTGGTGCCTGGGAGAGGGCTGAAGTGAAGGCAGGCTGGTTCCTACCTAGCCGCGGTGGGACAGGTGGTGGAGGCAGCGATGTCTGGTAGGTGTTAATCATGGTGGAGACTGATAGAGGCACCCAGAGTTGAGACCTGTCAGCCTTGGCGTCACATGCAGCTCTGAACAACTCCTCGCTCGCCGTGTCTGCTACTGAAGCAACTTCTGACAAGCACCTTTACATGTAGGCTATATGCATGTGAGTGTTTGTGGGAGTTACTCTGACAGGGCCAATCAAACAGGTCCCTACAAAGGTAGTTATACTATACAGTAGCTTTGTATCCGAGTGTATTGTCACACTTTCTCTTTGTATCCATTTTGAGCATATTTTAGACCAAGGGTCATATTAACAGCGATACTCACACCACACAGGAACAGGAACTCACTATAAAGACTGAAAATAAATCATGTGACTTTCCCACATTCACTACTCCTGCACACACTACTCTACGAACTGAAATTATTCTTTTGCTCTTGTCTTTGTCAACAATTCACTCCACCCGGGCGAGCACAGTGTCAGCAACTGCACAACGCCTCTGGATGGCTGATATAGTTTGGGGGTTAAGTGCCTTGCTCAAGGACACAATGGCAGAACATAATGCAAGAAGCTGGATCAAATGAATTCAAAATAATTATGCAGCGCACGTCCTGGGACCAGCACCTCTGGATATTATTGTTATTGTTCATTTATTAAAATGAATCGATCCCAAAAAATTAACTCAGAGTTAGGCTAGGATGATGTCACATGACTGAGTTCACGTTTAACCTTATGAGGTACTGTATAGGGCTTTATGGCAAATCACCAACACCTCTTGCAAACACCAGTGCTCAAGATACGTACATTGACATAGTATTGGCGTTGGCGTTTACGAAAAATGTCCTACGTATGTTGCCGTCTCTGTGGAACGCATTATGTGAGCCTCATGCTTTGGTCCACTTGCACTCTTTCTGACTGGACTGGTTTTATTCAACACATTTCCGTCGATGCCTGCTGACTTGCAGAATCACTTCAACCACATTCCATCTGATGATGCAAGTTTCCAAGAGAAGTATGTAATGTGGTCAGGCCCAGCCTAAGCTCGAAAACAGAAAGAGTGTTGAGGGCATTGAGGGCACACACACACACACACGTCTCTCTCTCTCTCTCTCTCTCTCACACACACACACACACACACAGACACACATATGTACACAAAAAGGCATTAAATCACACACACACACACACACACACACACTGTATACTCTTGAATATGACAGAGAATCATGATATGAACCCCAACATGAAGACAATGGGTAATACTTTTTTTATTTGATTTGTAAATTTATAAATTTTGATTTGATTCAGATACTGGCAAACCTTTAACATTTAAACAACCACTTTTATTGAACTAATATGCAATGTTGTTCGAAAAATGGCACACAATTTTGTTTTTGCACATTGAATATAGGCTTGTCTTTGGTTTCAAAGCACCTGCCATCAACACAGACAAACACAAACCAAAAGACAAAAGCTTGATTCTTTTGTGCCTGAAAATACTTTTACTTCAAGAAGCAACAATTATCTTAAAACCTTTAACACTTTTTTTCCTTCATGCAGACTAACATGCTTTCTAGGCCAACTCTCAACGTTATCAAACTGCTTAAAGCAATACTGTAAGTTGGTAGCTGGTACATATTGGTTTGATTGGCTGTAGGTTCATGGCTCAGGACATCACCTAGTGGTACAGCTGTGAATCTGTCTGGTAGAATACTAGGCCTGTATTTAGTAAGTCCAAAAGGTATAGTCTGATTCATGGCTTGTCTATGGCTTTACACGAGGAAAGGATAATATTCAACCCAAGGCTAGAGACAGAGCTTTACTTTCTCTTATTTCAAGAGAAATTGAGAAGCCCTAGTAGACTATTCACTTAAGCTGAAAATAGGTTAGCTTTCATACAGTGATGTAGCCTGATAATCAGACAGAATTGTCAACTCTTTACACTCCGTCAGTCAACTCGGTGGAGTGGGCGGAGTCAAAAAGTATTTTTGCTTCCCTCTGGAATATGTAGGGGTGGGTTGTATACCCACCTCCCTTGTTCTCTGTAAAAGCGCATTGTGTTGCCTCTGGGTATGAAATGCGCTATACAAATAAAGCTTTGATTGATTGATTGAAAGGTCTGGACAGTGGCTAACAGTGATGTCCAGCACACCATCACCCTCATCAAAACTGCAGCACTCTGGTGGGCTAAGATAAGACCCTGATGTTGAGACAGAGAAAAGAACAGCAGAGACACCATGGCACTAATGGCAAACTCAACTCGTGATGTTGGATCACAATGCTACGTGCCAGGATATGCCGAGTCTGACATTAACGGATGTTGACGCTGGGAGGATGCAGACTGGGATCCCGCGATAGCAGGTTGAGAGGGGTTTCTGTATGGGCCTCCGAGGGGGAATTCAGGCGGCCATCTTTACTCACCCCCATTCCGCATTCTGGCCTTACTTCAGGCAGTGTCTCCTCCAGACCACCAGAGGGAGCTCTCAGGGATTGTAGTGGACCACCAGGGAGAGGGCGCGGCGCTCCCTCCTAAGCCCACAGAGGGGGGGGTTCCTGGCGCTCTTGAGGCTCTGGCTGTGCGGGGAGTCCAGCGGCCGCTGCTTGCGGGCCAGGGAGGGGCGTGAGGAGGAGGGGCCAGCCCGGGAAGTGGCGAGGTGCTCCTCCCTGCTGCTGTGTCGGGTGTTGAGGCCGCTGGCAGACTCGGGCTCCCCTCTACACTTCACAAAGGCCACGAGGCACCTGTAGAACTGATACAGAACAGACACACGACTCACCATTGGGCCCTCACACACTTTCTGATGCTTTCTGATCCGATTGTTTTCACACAGCACACCCACAGGCATCTGCAAAATGACCCAGGGAAAGGGAGTTACTGTTATGCCACGGTCTTATGTAACGTCATCTCTATCCAAGGGTTAATTGTTTATGAGAACACACTGTGGATATTCCTGTCGGCTCCTCTCAGCAGCAGTTCAGGCAGCGCTTCGGGGGAGAGAGGATGAGTGGGCGGTGTTATCTAAACCTCTCTCTCTCTCCTGGGGCTCTGGTAGCTGCCAGCGGCCAGAGTTCCCGCGGCCCATCTGTGGTGACGTGTTTTGGTGGGGGGAACGTCTGGGAGGCGGCGCTGCTTGCAGGGAGACGCGAGGGGGGACACAAACCGAGAAGCCGCGTCCTCGATGTCACACAGGAGCGTGGGTCGTTGTGGTCGGGGAGACGTGTCGCCATGAGCCGCCCGCCCCTCTCTCTCTCTCTGCCGCCCCACCCTGACCAGCACAGGTCACACGGCCCACACAAGCACAAATGACTGACCGGTTACATGAAGGTCAAGCACAAGGACATACTGTACACAATTAAATCTCCCTGCTGAATCACAGTCGTATGAAAAAGAGAGCTTAGTAGGCCCTCCGTGATATGACTGTCCAGCAGGGGCGGACTGGCCATCGGGAGCACCGGGAGTTTTCCCGGTGGCCTGGCGCGCTAACTGGCCTGGACCGCGGTCAATGGACTGCCCCCCCCCCTCCCCTCTCCGTCAACAAAACGAAACTGAAAGTGTTCCATCTAACCGCGTCGGCTCGACTCGTGGCCTGACTGGGGCTTTATTTCCCGGCCTGAAATATTCACCCAGTCCGCCTCTGCTGTCCAGATAGCTTTATGTATGTGTGCCTGTTTCTATGCTCAGCAAAAATCCATTCCATTCTTCCAGACTACACAATAAATACAAGGCCACATAAAAGCACAATACAGTAGTAGACTACCTATGAATTCAGGAGCTGTATTCAACAAGCGCCTCAGAAGAGTGAGCGCTGATCTACGATCAGTAGCGCTTTGTGAATAGAATGGTGAGGACAGGCTGATCCTAGATGAGATCTGACCTGAGATCAGCAATCCCACTCTGAGACGTATGATCAACACAGGCCCAGATGTCTTCTGCTGTAAAAGATGATGCCCTGTTAACTTTTTCACCTGAAGAAGGTCGCTGGACTGAAACGTCATTATATTCAAGTTTATCTGTGTGTGGGAGCGTTGGCCCGTGGCTTTCTCCTACGCACCTGTCATTTTGAATTGAATTGAATTGAAAGCTTTATTGTCATTATACAAGTATAACGAAATGTCGTAAGAGCTTCCTCTAAGACAATACCAATTTTACAGCTGTGCAAGGAGTTTTCCTTGCCCTGTTAACTAAGAAACATACGTTCATCTGACTTAATTCTTGGTGCTCTGTTGTCATCCATTTTGACCGAGTTCTACTTTTTGTTCTTAAACTTATTTCAAATTGGTTTAAAAAAAATAAAAAATAATTCTTCTCACAAAATAAGTTCCTCTCTTAATTTTACTTACTTCATTTTCCTTCATTTTCCTAAAGCAACGGCTTTCCCCACTTTAAAAAAAAAAAAAAGAAAAAAAAAGTGATGCAACACATCTTACGGCGATAGCGCCCCCCCTTCCCGGTCACCTGGTTGTTGAAGAGCACGTAGATGACGGGGTTGATGACCGCGCTGGTCTTGGCGAGGACGGTGGGCACCACGCTGACCACCGGTGTGACCAGCCCCGCCCTGCCGAAGGTGGCCAGCAGGGCCACCACTCCGTAGGGCATCCAGCACAGCAGGTAGCCGGCCACCATGGACAGGACCATCAGCAGCACGTGCTGCTCCCGGCGGTGGGCCGACAGCGGGTTGGTCCTAGTCGCCTGGACCCGCGGCGAGAGGAGGAGGAGGAGGAGGAGGAGCGGGGCGATCGGGAGGGAGAGACGGGTTAGTGCTGTAGCCCCCCGACGGACGCGCAGACCACATGGTGCACAGCCCCCCCACCCCCTCTGCTGCGCCCTCGGCAGGTCTGGAGAAGCCTGCTGTCCTCACTCTTGTTCACTCACACGTTCAATATCCATTCATCCAGTTCATATTGAACTTCAAGCCAGGATTTTGCACGATTATTTGGTTCTCTCGCATAACAAAGCCCCTGTTGTGGCTCATGAGCTATAAAAAGAATGCAGTTGTGTTAATGTGAGTGACTGGTGTGACATGTTTCAGTCTAATTTACACCTGTCCTGTCAGTTAGCTGTCAGGGCCTGATATCGGGTGATGTGTCTCGGGGGTTAAAAGCAGCCCAGGCCCATCGGAGAGGACTGTGTTTCTGAGGTGTGTCTGCGTTAATCTGCCGCTGGTGATTCCCACCTCCCAGGGCTTCACTTCACGCTCCTGTGGGCGCCGCGTTGTGAAGCCGCCAATCAGACGCCAGTCGCGGCGCCCGGGCCAGCGAGCGTGCCGGCTCAGGAGGACCGGCCAATCAGGGGTAATTAGAGGACGTCTGTCCTGGTCCACGACTCTGTCCTGTCTGTCATATCGTACTAAACCTCTTCGACGCTCAGCTGGAGGTTGGCCTGTTACAGGATGTGTAGCCTTTAAGCTGGGCTATACCGGCTGCCTTGTCAACCCTGTAATGACAGCTGTTCCAGTGCTGTACGTTCCTCATTCCACACAGACTGATGCCTGTATGGTTGATACTCTGTATTCTGGCCCAACAGAGACGACAACGCAAGTTCTTTAAGACAGAACAAGTGGCTCCTCTTCCCCTGTAGCATTAACACAGCTCATTCAGGGGTCAGGTCTATCAGGTGAGGTGATACTGTACTGTGATGGAATTAAAAACGCAATTCAGAAACATACTATGGGTCTTGTTTTGCATCTATTACTAAAACAGATAAATAGTTTATTGTCACAGCAGGGACCCTTTTTTTCTCAAAGCGAGATAATTTGGTATTTAGCAGTAACGTGTGCACTGTCGATTCCATGAGACGCAGTCCAGGACTGATATAAATGACAGGTGTGCGAGGCCGTGCAAGATGCGTTTCCAGACAACAGCACGACTGGAATGATGGGGTGAACCGTGCTGATTCTCTTCATATGAGCGTCATCTCACTCTCTAATGTGTCACTGACCTTTCGGAAGCCAGCCGGCTCCACTGGCGGGGGGCTTAGTTTGTAATAAAAGCCTGTGAGGGGTATGTGGGAAACGGAGGTGGAGAGGGCTCCATTTGTCCGTCGGTAATCACGTCTGCAGTGCCGACACCCTGGCCTGAACGCGGTTGCTGCCTAGCAAAGAAATGAGCCGCTTATTAACGGCTCGTCACCAATAGTAATGGCCTACTACTGTCTAAAAATAGGTGGCAAAGAAGTGCAGCGTTGGCCTAGCCACCAATTGGAAGCTTTAATGATCTATTCTGTGTGTGAGCGCCAGGTTTCTGTAACCCCCTCAGTGGGTGACCCACTCGTCCTGAGAGGGGTCGTTCACGTCAGGGGCGCAGCACAGCCCCGAACGACTCCCCAGAGGAGCGTCTCCCTATTACTTGGGAGGATAAATCAATAGCAGAGGGGTAAATATAGACCTGAGGCGCTGAGGGATTCGCCCTTTACTCACTAATGAAACGGCGCAGGTACTCATCCAGGCCCTGGTCATCTCCCGCCTGGACTACTGCAACTCCCTCCTCGCTGGGGCACCGGCGTCAGCCATTAAACCTCTGGAACTTGTCCAGAAAGCTGCTGCTCGCCTGGTGTTCAACCACCCCAAGTTCTCCCACACAACTTCCCTCCTCCGTTCCCTAACCTACAGGGCAATGAAAGGAACAGCCCCCTCCTACCTCCAGGCCATGGTCAAACCCTACACCCCCTCCTGACCGCTACGCTCTGCTACCTCAGGGCGACTGGTTGCCCCGTCACTCCAAGGCCCCTGCGATCGATCAACACGGTCACGGCTCTTCTCTGTCCTGGCCCCGGCAGTGGTGGAATGAACTGCCCACTGACGTCAGGACAGCAGAGTTGCTGCCCATCTTTCATCGCAGGCTTTTCTTTCATCTCTTCAAGAAGTACTACAACAATCCTACCACCTAAGCACTTATTGTATTATATTGTATTGCACTGTACTTTAGATTGCGATTCTTGCACTTTGCCTTCAGCACTAGATTATGCTCTTAGTCACTTGTTTTAGAAAGAAGATGCACTTGTGAGTTCTGGCAAGTAGTAGTACATTGGCTCTTCCTACGTTAAATGCAATTATTGTTAGTCGCTTTGGATAAAAGCGTCTGCTAAATGACTGTAATGTAATGTAATGAGGGACAAGCTGGCCCACTGCTCTTGAAATAGTCATGAAAACAGGGGCGCTGGATGTTAAAGGACAATGCTCGTTTTTGACAACCTGGACCTTATTTACGACATATTATAAGGTGTTTGACTCACCGAGATCACTTTGGTGTAGTTCGGAGGCATGTAGAAGAAATTTAAAATCCAGCGCGAGCCAGTATATCCATGTAATGGCGGTGGTCGGGGCACTTAGAATGCAGTTTCTAAAAATCTATTTTCTGTTTTGGTTTTTCACATGCCTCTGTAATATGATCTTTAGAAACGTCTTTAGACACGAAATAGCTTCCTCACTTGCTCCAGCACGCATGCGCACAGCGTGCGCGCTGTGCTGGAGCAAGTGAGGAAGCTATTTTGTTTCGAAAGACGTTTCGAAAGATCATGGCATGTGAAAACCACAACAGGCCTATGCTCTCTATGTAAGCACAACTAGCGATTCATCAAGACAGATTGATGAAAACAACCGCTTCGCGGCAGAAAATAGATTTTTAGAAACTGCATTCTCAGTGCCCCGACCACCGCCATTACATGGATATACTGGCTCGCGCTGGATTTTAAATTTCTTCTACAGGCCTCCGAACTACACCAAAGTGATCTCGGTGAGTCAAACATCTTATAATATGTCGTAAATAAGGTCCAGGTTGTCAAAAACGAGCATAGTCCTTTAATTGGATCCTGACCACCGTTGTTTCCTCGCGTCCCCGTCTGTTGCTGCGCGTGGCTGTTGTTGGGAAGCCTGGACCCCCCCGGGGACGCGGGCGTGGCAGAACGGTTCCTGTAACCTGTAACAGGTTCTGCCTATAGATCTATAGGTTCTGCCTATAGATATCCTGTTAAGTTCAAGGCTCTTTTTTATTTTCCTGTGTGGGCCCGCAGAAATTCATCAGTTCTAATCTGACCAGACCGAACGGGTGAGAGGTTACTTGTGGGCTAGTTATACCCAGGTAGCCCCTCCCAGAATATTCCATTCAATACATCCAATTATTCTCACTGATTCACACTGGCTGAGGACATGAATATACTGTATGTCTTCCTCTCCCCAGCAGGGTGGTGGATCAGAGGTCAGGTTGTAGCTCAGTTAGTAGACTTACGCCCCAAGAGGAAGAAGTTAGTTTCCCATTGAGGCTACCCCAAAAACATACTGTACGCTATCACTCACTGGCTGTAAGCCCCTTTAGATAAAAGCATCCTCTTAACGGCATGCGTTATAGACGTTACTACTAGCTTCCATGACGAGCTTCCACACCCTTCCCTCTGCTGCTAGATCAGTCTGATCTGACGTGCGTGAGACGCCCTCGGGCAGACAAACCCCCCCCCCGCCCCCCCTACTCACCCGTCTCCGGATGGCCACCAGGATGCGGCCGTAGGAGTAGACCATGAGCAGGAGCGGCAGCAGCAGGCAGAAGACAAAGAGGCCGAGCACGTAGGAGACGCCGGCCGCTGACCGCCGGCGCCACTGCACCGAGCAGGAGGTGCTGGCGCCCTCCAGGCCGTAGCCGCTCCAGCCCAGGAGGGGCGGCAGGGTCCACAGCAGCGAGTAGAGCCAGGAGCCGCCCACGCACAGCCACGCCTTGCGGAAGTCGGACACGTCGGCCTTGGTGCAGCAGAGCACGGCGGCGTAGCGCTCGTACGAGAGCATGGCCAGGGACACCAGGGACACGATGCCTGGGGGGGGGGGCGTGGAGAGGAGGGGGGGGGTAAAGGTTGCCAGGGAACAAGATAAGGTGTGAGAGACATGGAGAGGGACAGAGAGGAAGCAGGGTGATTTCCCGCTAGCCTGGTAAACCAGACTCACTTTTCGTGTGACGTTTTCATGATAAGTCTGGACCTCCAGCCACCCAGGACGATTTGAGCTTTCCCAGATAATGGGGCACCAATCAGGAGACTGCATTTTAACTGCATACTCATCATACTGTTTGGAATAACAGGATACATCCTCCTGAGGCAAAACTTGAGGGAGAAAGAAAGACATAATTTATAGATAAATGTTATCCTAATGGGTTAGAATTAGACTAACTAGAGAGTTACTTATTTTTGTCTTTATACGATTTGCAGAGTCTGTACAAATAGGTGGATTTGTATCAGCGTCCTATTTCAATGATACATAAGTATCATTACCTCCTCTCTCTTGGTTTGAGGAAGAGAACAAGCTAAGCTAAGGTAACATTCAGGTAAATGCATTCATTGATTTTATTTTACCACTAGGTGGCAGTAAGGGACTCGTGCAAACTTGTTTATTAAACGAATTGCTAAAACGAATGTCATATATGCAGGCGAAGCAAAGTGTGTATATAACTCTAGATAAGAAAAAACAGCATTATGACATCCTCATGTTTTTTGATTCATAAATCAGCAAAACACCGGCTATTGCCAACACAAGCAGAAATGCTGGAATAACAGGCAGGCGACCAGTAAGGATGAGTCATTAAAGTAGGACGCTATTAGTACGCTATGGCTCAATGAATCTGTTATCAGGTGGTTTTAATTAGTTTTGACAATGTGAATAAAATCAATGAATGCAGCTTTAAGTAAGACTAATAAGATGCAGATATTAGTTTGAGTTTGCACCCTACCTCTTAGCCTGAGCTCTGTGTATGTGTGTGGGTGTGTGCGTGCGTGTGTATGTGTGTGTGTGTGTGTGCGTGCGTGTGACAGTAGGAATAAAATCTATGAATGCAGCTTTAAATACTTCCTGCTGCTGCCGCTTCTGCAGGAACTCAGAGGAGGAGGGATGTTACAACTTTCACTCGTTTGCAGTGGCTGCTTCAAGTACTTAGCCTTGTGAGATCATCAAGATTTGTGAGAAACTGAACCTACACAGATAACCCTGTGTACCTGTGCCCACTCAAATTGAATACGAGAGAAAAGACTGTTCAATGTCTCAGTGCCGCTTTGATCACCATCATCTATTTTCTGTAGGCTTGTCTGTTGGAGATAGACTAAGCTTCCATACAAAGCAGGCTGATGAGTGGTTGATATCCTTAGGTCTTTGCTGCAGAATGGGAGTCAATTATAGGGTACACCATATACTTATACAATAATTATGTGTCCCCCCCACTACGTCCCCTCCCGCCACTGACTCTATACCCCTTGCATCACTTGCACACGGGCTCTGATTGTTCCACATATAGGCTACTTCAACGGCACACACATTGCACACATCGTAGGCTATATAACATCATTGCACACACCGTAGGCTATATAACATCATTGCACACACCGTAGGCTATATAACATCATTGCACACACCGTAGGCTATATAACATCATTGCACACACTGTAGGCTATATAACATCGCTCATGTACCAGACTACACTCTGCACACACACTTTGCATACACTCACCACACTCCATTCTGTAGGCTATATAGTACGTAAATTGCATTTATGCCTCCATTTTTTAACAGTAGCCTACTGTATATCGTCATTTATTTGCACTGTTTTTGTCTGCCCTGTTTTTTGTACTGCATTTGCCCTGTCCTGTCCTGCACCCAGTCCTATGTCGTCTGCAACAGCGTAGCCTATGCCTTAACCCTAGTCAAATTCCTAATATGTGTGAACCATATGCATGGCTAATAAACAGATCTTGAATCTAAGGTCTCACTCTAATAGATTCCATTTCAAGTCAAAAACGATCATTACACAGTATGACTTTATGGTTCGATAGGCGCGTATGCGTTATGGGGCTAATATAAATATAGAATATATTATATTCTATATAAATAGAAAGACGATATGGTTATGCCACAGTTAGACCTAGGCTAAATGTTCACCTTTTTCAAACTGGGTTTAGAATATAAAAATGGATAACTAAGACATTATGAAATGTAAAATAAAACCAGTTGTAACAGTAGAAGAACCCTCTGAAAAGGTTCCAGACCTTTTCACGCCTGTTTGAAACCTAAAATTGTTATTTCTGGTCACTAGGGCAACTGGTCCAAATCGTCCTGTTTTATGAACATTCCATGAGATTGACCATTGAATGGAACGTTCATATTCAAAACAAGAAGCTTGTTTGGACCAGTTGACTGAAAAAAATCCATTGAAGTGGTATCAGAGGGTTCCGATAAATAATCGATTGATGCCACTGATTGTGAATAGCAGCCAAGAAACGTGGCAAATGGACGGGACCGATCGGGATACATAACTTTCCATCACTTTTTGTTTGTTTCAATTCTTTCAAATAATTTAAGGCGCTTTATTTAGTCGACTATAGCTTGCAAGATTGCACTTACCGAAAAGCGAATTGGCGAAGCCATACCACTTGCAACCGTGCTGTCCTATAAGCCATTTCCCATGAATACTCGCCGCGAAACTGAAGGGAGTCGCGAAAACACAGACGAGAATGTCGCTGAAGCTGATGTTCAACAAGATCAGGTTGATTGGCGTCCACAGCGACCGAAACTTAGCGAAGATCAAAAGAACTAGAAAATTGTTCAAGATCCCAAAGACCAAGATGAGACCAAGGCATACTGCCACCACTGTGTGGCCAGTCCTACTCAGACCAGCTGAGTCCTCCTGGGGCACCGAGGTGTCCCGCACACTGGCATTGTTGCTTAGGTTAGAGAGGGAGCTGTCGGTGGTGCTGAAATCCAACCCTAGTATGTGTCCAACCATAGCACCCTCAGCCCTAGTATGTGTCCAACCATAGCACCCTCAACCCTAGTATGTGTCCAACCATAGCACCCTCAGCCACGGGGGAGGAACTGATGCGTTCACTCTTTCAAACTCTCGCACAGCAGAGACGGGGACGGCCGCGCGGTGACTAGACTAGTCTATTAAATAGCTCTTTTTTTTCTCTTGATATGATAGCGACCTCGAAGCTCTTATGAGTCTGACAGTTGTTTATAGCCCTGTGAAGTAGGCTAACCTACTAATTAACCAATCAGTAAAGGTCGACTAATGAGCAATTCCCAATCTTTTTGGGAAACTGGGTATTTAGTGCACCTATTCACCTAGATATTTGTCCATCTTGCCTTTCATTTACATTTTAAAACGTTTTACCGCTGTTAATGACAAGTAGGCTATATTCTTGAGCTTGTTGTGCTGGATCAAAGCAATTCCCCTTAAAGAACATTCAACAAACAAACAGGCATATATTTTGTCAATTCTTGGACATGGATTCAATCTAGGTCACCCAAGTAATTACAATGCAACGAAAGCGTTTTTTCCTATAGCGTTTTTGCAGCGGGGGAGCACTACAATCCTATCAGGTTGTTCCTCTATCAGGACCAAAGGTGGAACCGAGAAAGGGTCATACATGTTCAGCATTTTCAGTTTGCCTGAGCCAAATCCTTACATCACGTTACATACGTGTCATTGGGTATTCAAGTGTAGGCTACTAGTCTATTCCTCTAAGCAAGCGAGAGGTTAATCTATTGTAGTGCTAAAGTCAAAGTACATACAGCCTTCTGCAATGTGCCAGGTTTATTAACAAACTTCTAGCCCTTTTGAAATTTCCTCATCCTCTTTTTTTCCATGGCAGCTCGGTGAAGAAATACTGCTGATATTTTCAAAATGTCTTACAATTCATTCAACACAGCAGGTGGACTATTACAAGAGTCTATGGATTAGCCTAATTTCAAGTTTACACACTGTGGCTGTAGAGCGGGTGGCTCAATGATCATAGGGTCAGTGGTTTGAATCCTGGCTCCTCCTGTCCACATGCTGAAGTGTCCTTGGGCAAGATGCTTAGCCCCAAATTGCTCCTCCCAATGAACAAGCTATCACCTTGCATGACAGCTGCCCCCATTGATGTGTGTGAACGGGTGAATGAGAGGCCATTGTAAAGCACTTTGAATAAAAGCGCTATATAAGTGCAGTCCACCTACAGCTGGGACACTGAACTGTTGTCCTGGTGTGGCCAAAACAACCTGGAGGTCAACACTCTAAAGGCAGTGGAGAAGGTTGTGGACTTCAGAAAGAACGAATGGCATCATCCCCATCACCCTGGGTGACTCCCTAGTCGACACCGTGGAGTCCTTCCACTTCCTGGCCACCAAGAAGGCACCACAGAGGATATAGTTCCGGTGGCAGCTGAAGAGGAACCTGCCAAAGCCAATGACACTTCTACAAGGGCATCATGGAGTCCATCTTCACCTCCTCCATCACTTCTTAACTGAAAAGACAATGGTACAAGTAATACAATTCATTCTATTATTCCACCTGGATTACTGTCCAGCAGTCTGGTCCAGTGTCTCAAACAAGAGCTTAACAACATCCAACTCACTCAGAACACAGCTGCCCGCCTGGCCCTTCACCGCTCAATGAGGGACAGTGTGGAAGGGATGCATACCAGGCTGTCATGGATGAGGGTGGAAGACAGACTGGCTAGTAGTATCATCCTGTTTTTAAGAAACATCTGTATCTTGAGAGAGCCTATCTGTTTATATTCACAGTTAACAAGTACAAATGATCAACACTATTATAATACCAGACATGCAGCTATGGAACGCTTCACTCTTCCATTACTAATCAATTACTTTAATTATTTAAATCTAGTGCAGTAAAGAAAGCTGTGATGTATAGAGCTATGTCAAACTGGAACAAACTTCCATTACATCTAACGCAGATTACCAGTAAGACGGTCTTCAAAAAGAAATTGAGATCAGCGATTATACCGAAAGAAATCACTTTATGATATGATGTGGGTGGGTAGGGGTGTGATGTGGGTGGGTAGGGGTGTGATGTGGGGGGGGTAGGGGTGTGATGTGGGTGGGTAGGGGTGTGATGTGGGTGGGTAGGGGTGTGATGTGGGTTGGGTAGGGATGTGATGTGGGTGGGTAGGGAAGTGATGTGGGTGGGTAGGGGTGTGATGTGGGTGGGTAGGGGTGTGATGTGGGTGGGTAGGGGTGTGATGTGGGTGGGTAGGGGTGTGATGTGGGTGGGTAGGGGTGTGATGTGGGTGGGTAGGGGTGTGATGTGGGTTGGGTAGGGGTGTGATGTGGGTGGGTAGGGGTGTGATGTGGGTGGGTAGGGAAGTGATGTGGGTGGGTAGGGGTGTGATGTGGGTGGGTAGGGGTGTGATGGGGGTGGGTAGGGGTGTGATGTGGGTGGGTAGGGGTGTGATGGGGGTGGGTAGGGGTGTGATGTGGGTGGGTAGGGGTGTGATGTGGGTGGGTAGGGGTGTGATGTGGGTGGGTAGGGGTGTGATGTGGGTGGGTAGGGGTGTGATGTGTGTGTGTAGGGGTGTGATGTGGGTGGGTAGGGGTGTGATGTGGGTGGGTAGGGATGTGATGTGGGTGGGTAGGGGTGTGATGTGGGTTGGGTAGGGGTGTGATGTGGGTGGGTAGGGGTGTGATGTGGGGGGGGTAGGGGTGTGATGTGGGTGGGTAGGGGTGTGATGTGGGTGGGTAGGGGTGTGATGTGGGTGGGTAGGGGTGTGATGTGGGTGGGTAGGGGTGTGATGTGGGTGGGTAGGGGTGTGATGTGGGTGGGTAGGGAAGTGATGTGGGTGGGTAGGGGTGTGATGTGGGTGGGTAGGGGTGTGATGTGGGTGGGTAGGGGTGTGATGTGGGTGGGTAGGGGTGTGATGTGGGTGGGTAGGGGTGTGATGTGGGTGGGTAGGGGTGTGATGTGGGTGGGTAGGGGTGTGATGTGGGTGGGTAGGGGTGTGATGTGGGTGGGTAGGGGTGTGATGTGGGTGGGTAGGGGTGTGATGTGGGTTGGGTAGGGGTGTGATGTGGGTGGGTAGGGGTGTGATGTGGGTGGGTAGGGGTGTGATGTGGTTGAGGGTTGAGTAGGGGTGTGATGTGGGTTGAGTAGGGGTGTGATGTGGGTTGAGTAGGGGTGTGATGTGGGTGGGTAGGGGTGTGATGTGGGGGGGTAGGGGTGTGATGTGGGTGGGTAGGGGTGTGATGGGGGTGGGTAGGGGTGTGATGTGGGTGGGTAGGGGTGTGATGTGGGTGGGTAGGGGTGTGATGTGGGTGGGTAGGGGTGTGATGTGGGTTGAGTAGGGGTGTGATGTGGGTGGGTAGGGGTGTGATGTGGGGGGGTAGGGGTGTGATGTGGGTTGAGTAGGGGTGTGATGTGGGTGGGTAGGGGTGTGATGTGGGTTGGGTAGGGGTGTGATGTGGGGGGGTAGGGGTGTGATGTGGGTGGGTAGGGGTGTGGGTGGGTGGTTAGGGGTGTGATGTGGGTTGGGTAGGGGTGTGATGTGGGTGGGTAGGGGTGTGATGTGGGTGGGTAGGGGTGTGATGTGGGTGGGTAGGGGTGTGATGTGGGTGGGTAGGGGTGTGATGGGGGTGGGTAGGGGTGTGATGTGGGTTGAGTAGGGGTGTGATGTGGGGGGGTAGGGATGTGATGTGGGTGGGTAGGGGTGTGATGTGGGTTGGTAGGGGTGTGATGTGGGTGGGTAGGGGTGTGATGTGGTTGAGTAGGGGTGTGATGTGGGTTGAGTAGGGGTGTGATGTGGGTTGAGTAGGGGTGTGATGTGGGTTGAGTAGGGGTGTGATGTGGGTGGGTAGGGGTGTGATGTGGGTTGAGTAGGGGTGTGATGTGGGTGGGTAGGGGTGTGATGTGGGTTGGGTAGGGTGTGATGTGGGTGGGTAGGGGTGTGATGTGGGTGGGTAGGGGTGTGATGTGGGTGGGTAGGGGTGTGATGTGGGTTGGGTAGGGGTGTGATGTGGGTGGGTAGGGGTGTGATGGGGGTGGGTAGGGGTGTGATGTGGGTTGAGTAGGGGTGTGATGTGGGTTGGGTAGGGTGTGATGTGGGTGGGTAGGGGTGTGATGGGGGTGGGTAGGGGTGTGATGGGGGTGGGTAGGGGTGTGATGTGGGTGGGTAGGGGTGTGATGTGGGTGGGTAGGGGTGTGATGTGGGTGGGTAGGGGTGTGATGTGGGTGGGTAGGGGTGTGGGTGGGTGGGTAGGGGTGTGATGTGGGTTGGGTAGGGGTGTGATGTGGGTGGGTAGGGGTGTGATGTGGGTGGGTAGGGGTGTGATGTGGGTGGGTAGGGGTGTGATGTGGGTGGGTAGGGGTGTGGGTGGGTGGGTAGGGGTGTGATGTGGGTTGGGTAGGGGTGTGATGTGGGTGGGTAGGGGTGTGATGTGGGTGGGTAGGGGTGTGATGTGGTTGGGTAGGGGTGTGATGTGGGTTGAGTAGGGGTGTGATGTGGGTTGGGTAGGGTGTGATGTGGGTGGGTAGGGGTGTGATGTGGGTGGGTAGGGGTGTGATGTGGGTTGAGTAGGGGTGTGATGTGGGTGGGTAGGGGTGTGATGTGGGTGGGTAGGGGTGTGATGTGGGTGGGTAGGGGTGTGATGTGGGTGGGTAGGGGTGTGATGTGGGTGGGTAGAATGTTTAATTCTCTTAAATGACAAAGTGAGATAATAAATATTTTTTTATATTTAATATAATTGTATTTTTTAATCATTATTTGTTTTGGTGATGTTGCTTGTACAATGTGCATAGAAGTATTCTTTTGTTTGATTGTACAATGATTTATGTTTTATGTATTATTTTATTTTGAGAGGACCCCAGTAAGAGAGGTCATGACTGAGGTCATGACTAATGGGGATCCTAAATAAACAATAAACAATAAACAATCTGGTACACGGCCGCCATTGTCAAGGACAAGAGCAAACGCCAGTGTATCATTCGCTCTGCTGAGGGGTGATTGGCTGAGAGGGTGATTGGCTGAGAGGGTGATTGGCTGAGAGGCTGATTGGCTGAGAGGCTGATTGGCTGCCACCTGCTCCTCCCGCTGGAGCAGGCAGGGAAGATTGCGGCCGACCCCACCCACCCTGGTCACAAACTTTTTGAACCACTTCCCTCCAGCAGGAGGCTGCAGGACCAGGATCAAAACCTGACAGCACAAGAATAGTTTCCTTCCGACTGAAACTGGCGTCATCAACAAGGCCTGGGACCCCCACTGACACTGTGTTCTTTTGTACATAATTGTAGATTGCATTATAGCCTACGTTGTATTATATTAAGTTGTATTTGCCACTTGCATTTTGCACTGTCCTGTCTTGTCCTTGCACCTTGTTTATGTCATGCACCAACAGACCAAAGCAAATTCCTAATATGTGAAAACGTATATACTTGCCAATAAACCTGTTTGTGATTCTTTAAGGTGATCATCATCATGGGAGATCCCTTTAAACCTCTGTGGCGCTCTAGTCAATGGTGTCTCTGTGCGGTCAATGAGCCTTTCTGCAGGTATGAACACTTAATCCCTCTCTCTCCATCTTCACTCAGCATCACCGGCCCTAGGAGTGAGTCGACCCCCCCCCCCTCCCTGCCACTGGGGCTCTCAGAACAGTCTGATGAAGACTGACAACAGGAGTGGAGTGGGTGGCTCGTCTGCCTCGGTTTCACAGAATAAATGTCACTGGGCCTTATTCTCACCTCCCACTATGGCACTGAGCATTAGTGAACTGAGCAACTGAGAGCCTGTGACTGTCACAAAGAAATCCCTTCAATTCTGTGGATGTCTCACTCTGGGTTGCTGTTGATTTAATGCCCTTGTCAGACAGTGGAGGTGAGCCCCATAGGCCCTAGGAGTCAGTATTCTCTACATGCTTGAGATTGCCTGTTGCTCTTGATTGGCGCCTGGCTTGATCCAGAGCTCCAGCCAGTAAGACCTGGAGGCTCACGTACAGTAGGATTCTTCAGACCGTCTCCATTATTCTATGCCGTCCCTCATGGAAATGCATTTGAACCCACGTGGACTTCACAATCACCAACACCTGGCACATCTATAATGGTCCATTGGAGTGCCATAACAGATGAAGCTTGAAGCTCTTTTTCAAGACCGCCATGCTCAGTGTAGCTCTTCCCACCTATGAAGTGCAAAGGATGGATTGAGAATGTGATTGATCAGTACTGAGTTGAACCAAAGCTAACTGTTGGAAACAGAAACATTTGAGGTTTGAGGGGCCAGAGTGAAATACATAATTTTGGCCAGAAGCAACCTGTAAGCTAACTAGAGTTATGGTGCCAGTTTAAGGGTAAAAGAGTAAGGGTCATTGCACAAAACAGAAGTAAATACTGAAAGGTATTCATTTGTCATCAAGTAAAGAAATCCTTATCTTCACTTGCTGACCTTTTAGTCCATTGTCTATGTTAGAGGTAAGATAATGTAATTAAGTTGAATTATGCCTTTCAGGTTATGTGAAACTGAAATAACACATTACCCTGGGAAAAGTGACATAACTGAACCATTATGTTGTAATACCATGCAAGGTGCTATTTTTCCACACTGACAACCCCATATATATGATTACATGAGGTGGGCTCGTTCTTCCTGCTGTGCTGTGGCTACTGTAGCTTCAGAGCTCAAAGGATGAATTATCAATTGGAGGAAGAGCAAGCCCTCTTAACTGAAAGCATGGCCTTGATGACAAAGACAGATGGTAGAGCATCAATCACATGACCTTTAGCTTGTTCTCTCCTCGAAGAATGGTAAATGGTAAATGGAATACACTTATATAGCACTTTTCCACCTTAGCGGCACTCAAAGCGCTTTACAATGGCCTCTCATTCACCCATTCACACACCAATGGCGATAGCTGCCATGCAAGGTGCTAATTGGGAGCAATGAGCTATTGCTCATTGGGAGCAATTTGGGGTTAGGTGTCTTGCTCAAGGACACATAGACATGTGAACAGTCGGAGCTGGGATTCGAACCACTGACCTTTTGATCACTGAACGACCCGCTCTACCAACTGAGCTACAGCCGCCCCTCGAAGAAGATCATTTACCAGAAATGTTGAAAAAGTGTCAGCTGTAGTGTAGATCCTAATAAACTTTTAAGTTTGTTCAGATACTTGAGAGAGCTGATATTGAGATGTGTTCTACTGCACAGGAAGGGAAGGAAGGTATGACATACAGGCTACATAACCTACTGTAGACTATACAGGCTACATAACCTACTGTAGACTATACAGGCTACATAGCCTACTGTAGACTATACAGGCTACATAACCTACTGTAGACTATACAGGCTACATAACCTACTGTAGACTATACAGGCTACATAGCCTACTGTAGACTATAAAGGCTACATAACCTACTGTAGACTATACAAGCTACAGTACATGACCTACTGTAGACTATAGAGGCTATAACCTACTGTATATAGAGGCCACTTAACCTCATCATTGTGTCGTCCACAGACGGGTCTCCCATCTTTGTCTCCAGTTATCCCGGTCCTCCATAAACCTGGCCATCTCATCGGTGGTCTCCACTCCCACATCCATCTTAATTATGTCCACAAATGTTTTGGTACAATGTCCTCACAACTTGTGTCCGCGCCATGGAGATGGCTCCCATAACACCAGCTTGCTGGCCGGAAGTTCACGGTGTGTGTAGCAGTGCCCAGCCAGCCTCATTCTCCTTGCTGCTATCTTCCCACTCACCCTACTGTAGACTACACAGGCTACATAACCTACTGTAGACTACACAGACTACATAACCTACTGTAGACTACACAGGCTACATACCCTACTGTAGACTACACAGGCTACATAACCTACTGTAGACTACACAGACTACATAACCTACTGTAGACTACACAGACTACATAACCTACTGTAGACTATAGGGGCTACATAACCTACTTTAGACTATAGAGGCTACATACTGTAACCGACTGTAGACTACAGTAGAGTTGTAGACTATACAAACAGAGGTAACATAACCTACTGTAGGCTATACAGGAGAGTTAAATACTACTACTACTACTACAAATAATAATCATCATCATCAACATCATCATCATCATCATAATACTGTAATTCGTTTTATTTATAAAGCACTTTACACTGTCAGGCAATCTCAAAGTGCTGCACCAGCTGAGAAGGTCCCAACACAACAGTCAAGTGGTTCAGATAAGGTCACTAGAACTTTGCAAGCAGATGACACATATTCAAGAATGCACGGTATGTGCACCATAGCATTTGATGGTGATTGATTGCATGGGGACCCCCCTAGTTCTGGCAGCATCCCTTACTAATTTGGATCAATGTTGTGCAGTACCAGATGGGAGGCTGCTAATATTAGTGCAGGACCATCAATAATCCACAAGGAAGCATGTGGACTAGGCTGTTCCATCGGTAGCACAACACAGTTCCTTGTATAATGAACAAAGGCTGGTTGGGGGACACACTCCACTATATCTTTTATTATCTACTCTATAATAACACTTTTGGTCTGTCTGTCTGTCTATCTATCTGTCTGTCTGTCTGTCTGTCTGTCATTTGGCGTCTGATCAAAATCATAATGATAATCAGAAATGTTTATTGCATTTTACAACATACAGTCCCAGGAATTTGTTATGGTCAATGATGTATAACATAGAGACAACATTGGACAGGGTGCAGGGACAAGACGGGACAGTGCAAAGACAGGACAGTGCAAAGATGGCGGCCATTTCAGTACCCGTATCTCGGGTTCTGGGGGGACATAATGGACTCAACTGTGTTATGGCAAGTGCATTTTGAATGGGCATAAATCTTGAAGTTAAATATTATCTTGATGTCAGTCTGGCTAGCATGGAGCTGTTCAGTTTTCAGAGCCAATGCTAATTTATTTACAAAATGTAACCGATGTCAAGTGACCTAAGTGTGTGTTTGTTTGTGTGTTTGTATTACTGTGGCTTGTTATAGGGGGGTGGAGTGGGTGTTCTAATTGCCTTTTATACAAAAACCACTATATCTGTCTCTTAAAGGGGCCATAGATAGATAGATAGATAGATAGATAGATAGATAGAACCTATGTATCCCTATGTATCTGTCTATCTGCTGTATCTACAGTCTCATTACAAGCACAGCAGTGACAGCAGTGTCACGGTGAGGGTAGAAATGAACAGCAGAATCCCTGAAGACTGCAGTCATATGAACAAGATCAACACTGTCCTGTTCTTCAATACTCATTCTGTATACATTGATGATCCAACCAACACATACACTGGGCCATCAATCCCTGATGGAGAGGTAAAGCTTTTATTGCAGTATCTTAAGTTCAGGCAAAGTGGCTGTAAATATAAGAACTTCCACAGGTACCCGAGTTCTTTGGCTGAAAATGGAAGTGTACAATGTTTCAGGAATCTTACAGTATACAATCATTTCTTTGAAAAGACAGAATCTTAAGGGTCCAGGTGTTGCAGCAGTGTGAGAGTGTAACGAGGTAAGCACAGGAAGTGGAAGAATGGAACTGGGAGCATTAGTGGTACGTCTTCAAAAATCCCCGTCAATAGAAGGCGTGAGACCTCCATTACCCCCCCGCCCCCCTCCCCACCACCACCCTTCCTATCTCTCTGTTCCTCTCCGTCTACCAGCAATAACACGCTGCCAACACGGTTGCAATGTAAAAGAACAGGGTTGTTAAATGGCACGCGAAAAGATTAAAATGCGTTGACATGACACGCGAAATTACTTTAAATTGGCGTGCTATTCATACGCCTTTTGGTGAGACCAGGCTGCACAATAAACCTTTCTTGCCTTTTCATTTCTGTTTTGTTTGTGTGTTTGGGATCAACTTGTCTCCTGCTCAGCCATGAGGGGGCAGTATGGTTCCATTCTGGATTCCTGTTGAGCTTCAACTTTCACAAATAACCCATGTCTTAAAAAAATTATTGAGATATTTGTCATTTAATGTAATTCAGGGAAGACTATAGATACAGAAGTTATAGATACAGTGAATTCTACATCATGGAACCCTAACGATCACCCTATAGCCTATTTCCTGATAATTGGGTAAGCTCAGGACACGTAAGACTTAAAACATTCACGCAGCAACTACATAACACCCTCCAGGCAAGAAAGGAAATTTAAAAAGATACATTATTAGCCTATTTCAAAAAGATTTCAAACATACACACCAGTATTTTCATACAACTACATTGGAGCTGAAATTCTTTACTGTAAATTAACACTGGTTTAATGAGGCTCGTTCTTGCACAGTCACAAGAGAACAGTAATGTGTACCTCGCTCTCTCCCTTCACCTGGGAGCTGTAAATCACTGAGCGACAGGCAGAACGTCGGCCGTCTTTGCTTCCTCAGTGCCTGACAGTGAGCTGTTAGCCGGTTTGAGAACAGGTTAGTCAGAGAATGTTCCATTTCTGAGAGACGGTTCCAGCTGTTGCATTATGAGGTGCTGAGGTCATACTGTACATCCGAGAAGGAGAGAGAAGGAGCAGCTACCTGGTTTTGGGCAGGAGCAGCCTGTTTTGCAGGAAACCGCAGGCGTGATCAGAGACAGGCTACGAGTACGTAGCGCAGAGTACAGTCAGTGTGTCCTTGTGGTCCACTCTGTTCGCCGCATAGTCACTCACTCTTCAATACCAATAAAGGTCCTTCTTTTCCAGAGCTATTCCTAGAAGATATAAAGGCAAATTAAGATATTAAAATGTGTGTGTATGTGTGTGGTGTGTGTGTGTGTGTGTGTGTGTGTGTGTGTGTGTGTGTGTGTGTGTGTGTGTGTGTGTGTGTGTTTGAGTATGGCAGCCGTACCAGAGTCCAGGCTCCCTGCCGGGTCTGTGGGGTCTCTGAAGCTGGAGTGGCCCGTCCAGCTGGACATCATGTTGGTCTTGGACCCCGAGGCCATGCCCAGAGCCATCTCTGCCCGGTCATTGTGGAGGAGGTTGAGCAGGGAGTTGGTGTACTGCTGCCCAGCGATGCCCAAACCCTCCTGAGACAAAGCGTGAGAGTAGGGCATGGGAGGCAGTCCCAGCCCCCTCCCGAAGGGCCAGGGGCCGGGGGCCTCGTCTGGGGGGCCGAGGCCCAGGGGGATGCTGGAGCAGGCCTCCTTAGCAATGCCCAGCTGGAGCCGGCCAGACATGGGGGTAAAGTGTTCCTCAGACCACGACTGTTTTGGAGCACTCCACTGACACGAATTAGACTCAGGTTCTGAATTAGATGTGGAGGGAAGAAAATCACAATTGAAGTGAACAACAGTGTGAAGAATATGTGGCCTATGAGACCATAACATTAGAACACCTGCATTCTAGTGCCGGTGGCCAGTAGGCTAAAGTTCAGTTAGGCATAGACCAGTGGTGTAGTGGAGGGTATACAGAGGAAGGCCTATATGGAGTAGGCCTATACCCACTTCTTAATCCATGGACCCACAGTAGGCCATTACCCACTTATCTCTAAAACCACTAATATTTAAACTGCAACATTTCTGCTACAGTCTACCCACGTCTTTAGTCAGACTCAGAGTAGGCTATACCCAGTTCTTTAGTCACCACTACACCCCTGGCTAAAACTGAAGTTTTCTCACCAGATTTTACAGACTTGCGGATCTTTTTGATCTTCCCGACAGATGCCTTGGTCTTGGGTGCTTTGCTGAGAGCCCTGTTGAAGTGTGCATCCACCATGCTGCCGATGTCACCCTTGAAGTAGGTGAAGAGGACACTGTGCGAATGCTCCTCTGTCTCCACAACTATGGGGCTCGCAGAACGCCCCGCCATCGTTGGCATCAACTCTGACTGAGTTAAAACGGGAGATGATTTGTTAGAGGACTGATCAATGTTCCTGCCGAACAAATAAAGCTTACGGTTTTCAACCAGTTGCATTTTCACGCGAACTGTCATTTGTACACGTGCATCTCAAGTGAGGGTTTATGATAATTATCAAATTACCGACTATATTTGATTAGATTTAATGCAATAATATTGTTGCCTAACATCAGAGTCGGTAAGATATTTTTCTGTTCTCATTTCCTAATGTGGTCGAAACTTTTTTTTTTTCTTTCATCATTCTTACCTGGGCAGGTGAGTTTTCTTTTCAAGAGGAATATTTTGATTGGTTGAAAGTTCAGAAGTCGGTATTGCCCAAAACACCTCCAAATAATTCCATTTGACAGCACTGTTGATACCGGCAAGATCGCGATACAAAACAACATATGCTTCCTTTTCCGCGTTCACATGTTTCTAAGTGTAGCCTGAATGAATCTGTGATCTCTAAGCTGAAAATCCCCTGTGGTTCACTTCGACCTGCCGCTGTCGCAGGGGGGCGTGATGCTCTGTGAACTCAGACAGGTATGGATAGAATGTCACCCAGCAAGTTCCTCCACACCCGAACAGCATCTTAAAACCTTCTTGAGGATCCGCATAGTCTTATGCACTTCTGTTGACTAATATGTAGCCTAAATTGATGCGATGGAACATATACTGTAGATAGCCTATGAATGGGAGTTCTAGCTTAAATAAAATAGACTAGCCTACATGAAATAAAATCGTCTCTTACATAGGTAGCCTAGGCCTAACAAGCCTATCGTACTACGTGCAGCTTATTGTGTCAGAGGTCCAGACTGTCGTTTTTAAAATGTAAATTCCTTTTATTTGAGTTGTCAATATGGAACTACACAAAATGTTTAATATTATTGTGATCTGGTGATGGATTTTAAACTGAATATCATGAAAAATGCCACAGCCAAATATGTTGGTGAGGATAAAACAATAATAACTACCAAAAATGTATAAATGATTTACCACAAAACATTATGTCCATTCATAAGAACAGACAAACATAATTTAAATAGCTTTCAAATAATTTGTTGACTCTAAAAGTAGAATATCACTTATATATAGACAGTTTCCCCAGAAAGGAGATGAAACAACATTGGCAGTAGATGCTACCCAAAAACGAATATAGGAGCAGACGTTTTCACAGTGTGATGCTGAATAGACATGTTGGTCTGAGCCCTAGTGTCTTCCACTACACTCTGGGTGGGGTGTCAGGGCAAAACTGTCACAGTGTGCCCAGAGAAGTTCTGTGTCCCTTCTGTTCTCAGCTAAGCTACGCCTCCTGGTGGTTGATGGGGCCAGAGCCGGAGGAGGAGTCAGAGATCTTCCTGCTGGAGCTGGTGTCCACAGACCTCACAGAGTGAGAGTTCACCAGCTGGTTCTGCTTGGACCTGTCGCCCAGCGTCACAGAGCGACTCCAGTCTGGGGGTCAGAGGTAAAGATGATTACTTAACACTGATCCAGATAAAGGTGCCCACATGATATAAGAACAGTCTGCTGTCTATGACACAGTCAGACAGACAGTCAGTCAGACAGTCAGACAGACAGACAGACAGACAGACAGACAGACAGACAGACAGACAGACAGACAGACAGACAGACAGACAGACAGACAGACAGACAGACAGGCAGATATACAGACAGACTCCATCTCCATTCAGTGGGTTGATGTTGAGACGCTCCAGTCATACAAGTACTTAGGTGTGCACCTGGACAACAGGCTGGAATGGGCAGGAAACACAGAGGTCATCTACTAGAAGGGACTCGACTCTATTTCTTGAGGAGGCTCAGGTGGTTTGATGTATGTGGAAAAATGCTCAACATTTTCTACCAGTCTGTTGTAGTGACTGCCATCGTCTTCGTTGTCGTGTTCTGGCGCAGCAGGATCAAATCAGTGGACTCTGGTCAGGCAGAGGAGCACCTGACTGATTCTGGAGCTCGACTGAACGCCTCCATAGGTCGTCCCTACCTCCTGTCATCAGACTTTTGAATGCAGCCCCTGACTGGTGGGAGGCCATGCCATCACTTTAGATAGACATTGTAGATTGAGATTTTAGATTTTAAATTCTTATTTTTTTCAACTTTTAGTGTTGATTGTGCCTTTTTAATGCCCTTGTGAATGGCTTATGTGTTTATTGTTTTGTTGTTCATGTGCTACAACAAGGGAAAGTATTATTTTTCTTTCGTTCTTTCTTTCTATCATCTATATCTATCCATCCATCCATCCATCCACCCACCCACCCACCCACCCACCCACCCACCCACCCATCTATCTATCTATCTATCTATCTATCTATCTATCTATCTATCTATCTATCTATCTATCTATCTATCTATCTATCTATCTATCTATCTATCTATCTATCTATCTATCTATCAGATAGGCAGACATCTAGACAAACAGCCAGACAAACAGGCAGACAGACAGACAGACAGGCAGGCAGACAGACAGACAGGTAGGCAGGCAGGGAGGCAGGCAGGCAGACAGACAGAGACAGACAGACAGGCAGGCAGACAGACAGACAGACAGACAGACAGACAGACAGACAGACAGACAGACAGACAGCGAGTGCGTCCACGCACTGTACCTAAATAGTCGTTGAGTCTGAATCGGCCACAGCACAGGTGGATTCTCCATTGCTTCCTGACGTTCTCTTTCATCAGACAGTGGAACACAAAGATGAAGAAGCCTGAAACACAGAGTGAGGAGCGCTCTTTCTCAGTGTCACAATCACCAACACTCAAGTGTAAATCACAGTATAGTTCTCCAAAACCTCTACTAGATACTCAGTAAGCAGTGGCGTGGGAAGGATGAGGTTGAGTTTGTGTGCTGCCATTGAGGGCTCCCCACCCTGCAGACTGTTGAAGACGGCGAACACGTAGAGGAGGGGCACCTTGGCCGGACCCCAGGCGAAGAACTCCACTATCCAGGTGAGGCCGAGCAGGAAGGTGAGGCTGGCCACCACCCGCAGGTCGTGCAGCGAACCCTGGGTGTTCCCGGCAGGTTTGTTGATCCCCATGTGCCGGATCTGGACCAGGACCACGACGAACACGGACACGTTCATCAGCAGCACCAGCAGAACGAAGGCCACCACCGTGACGTAGCGGACGACGTCGCTCTGCACCCAGCAGCTGAGAGCGAGGGAGAGAGGGAGGGAGAGAGAGAGGGAGAGAGAGGGAGAGAGTGAGAGATGGGGAGAGAGCATCAAATGTATCAGCTAAACAATGACCCTGATCTTGAACCATGCAGGGCGACCACTCATCATGCTGTACTCACAAAGGCCCTGAGTGCTGCAGATGCTCTGTGCCGTCCTCAAACAGGTTCCCGTAAGCGTCCGTCTCTATGGCCAGGACCAGGGCGACCATCACCAGAGGAATGCCTGTGTGAAAGCAGAGAATCGTCCCTCTTTATTCTGCTCCTCCAGATCAGGGTCAGTGGGGAGGAATCATTTTGTTTTTATATACATCCTTTTTTTTTTTGTCCCATTTTCTCCCAATTTGGTAGCCAATTACACCCGATATACAGTACTGTCCAATTGCAAAAACTACTTGGCTGAGTTCCGAATCACCTACTTCTACTTTTTACTACCAGTACGTATTACAGCTGTCCCTAGAAAGTACATAATGTACTTTGCACGCAGTATGCATCCAATTGGGACATACTACCTTGTCATAACATTGTGGCTTGACATTTGACCACATCTGTCACTGTCCCTGAAGCGACATTCGTCCACAGCTGGGATTCATCAAAACACCTCCGGCGCGACTCACACATGACATAATTTCTGCTGAGCACAGGGTTGCGGGTCATAATAGCCAGAAAAGTATGCCGTATGTAGTAGGACATCCTGGTATTTTTGCCATACTGCATGCCATACTATGTATTGGGACATACTACATCAATTTTTGCCATACTATATAGTATGGAAGTACGCAGTCCTTCACTCTCTCGGCTCGTGAGCGCGATTCCAGCCCCACATGGGGTCGCTGTGGCGCAACGAATCCTCGAGCTGGGACCCGGCCATACTCGGATCTTTTGCTTCCCTATGGAATATGTAGAGTGGGTCGTATGCCCACCTCCCTTGTTGTCTGTAAAGCGCATTGTGTTGCCTCTGGGTATGAAATGCGCTATACAAATAAAGCTTTGATTGATTGATTGATTGATCTGGCGATACCAGGGCGAGGAATCATTTATTATCGTGAACACAGTTCAAAGAAAACGAAACCGTAACGTTTCCTTATCAATGGATTCATGGTGTTTTTTTTCAGTATCAGAACAAATTCCTTGCAACGCTTTGACGGGACAACTATTTATCTATGGTCCTCCCAAATAAATTAAAATCGTATGAGCTTGTTTTCTGTGGACAGCCTTACCCCATCCAATAGTGCAGAACTTGAGCACGTAAGAGGGGATGTAGACATTGAACACCTTGACCAGGGCGAAGTACATGTGGACGGCCTCCAGGCCCATCCAGGTGAAGGACGCCAACAGGAAGTAGTGCAAGCTGGCTGCCGTGGCGATGCAGAGGCCGTGGCTGTTGAAGGAGGAGAGCCAGGAGTTGAGCAGGAAGATGAGGTTCAAGCCCAGCAGAGCCCCTGATAGGTTCATCAGAATCTTGGATGGGTAGTCCCTACGCAGCTTCCTGTGTGTGTGAGAGAGAGAGAGAGAGAGAGAGAGAGAGAGAGAGAATACCCAGATGAGAATTAGGAGATGAGAGACAGCAGGGCGTTGGGTGTGGATGTGAGAGACAGCAGGGTTCAGGAGGACAGCATTTGAGGAGGGAAAGAGAAGCAGAGGAAAATAATATATAGGCAACAATTTGCTGGCAAAAGAACGTACAGTACTGTAGAAAGGATCCCAACTAATAGTGTGATCCCAACACTGTAGCCGTAATTAATTACTGTGAGGAAATAAAATAAAGTTAAAGCATTTTTAATTCATGGTATTTTAGTTAGGGTACTTAAAGTATAACTTGAATTGTTCGTAAAGTGCTGTAAATATTTTTAACAGTTGCTCTCAATTAATTACAGTGTGAGTATAATACTGGCCCGTCTAACTGACTTGTCGTCCATATTGTCCGGTTCAGATGGTCAACTCACCCAAACGCCGTGTAGGTCAGCAGACTGATGCCCAGGAAGATGGAGGACACCCCACAGCCCAGATAGGAGATGAGAGTCAGGATCTGGCTATCTGCTTGACCAATGGGGGTCTTCGACACATCCTGTAAGACGCCACACGACTCCAAAGTGAATAACGGTGCGATGCTGCATGGAGCTGTACCAGGTAGACTTTAGGTGTGGGTTTCATTTTGAAGTCATGGTCATTAACCAAGTCAGTGTGACTCACCAGGAGCACACCGAAGTGTGTCAGGTGATTACAGTGACAGCTGGTCCGATACTCAGAGATGATCACTGTGTCACACCCGCTGTCATTCCAGCCACCTTGCCCACCTGACACGCATACGTATGATATTTGATGAGCAGACCCCAAGCCACTCTGCGGTCTGCACACACACACACACACACACACACACACACACACACACACACACACACACACACACATACACACACACACACACACATACACAAGTGTACCAGAACATTTTACACCAATCATCTAAATCCTCAATTGTAAACGCTCAAAGAGGAACTCACCATTGTTCTTGAAGTCCCAGTACACACACCGTACCTGGTCGTCCGACTGAGGGGCGAAAACCAGACGTCATTAAACTCAAAAAGCAGAATGGAAACAGCCCTTTCTGATTACATAGGGCACCGGCGTGTCACCTCCTTGCGCTTGTGATGGCTGAATGTCAGCACCACGGACTGTTTGAGGTTGCTGATGATGCTGTCGTTGACACTGGCAGACACCACATAGGTGTTCAGTATCCCATTGCTTTCTGGATCCTGTAGATGAATTATGAACAGAGAACAATGGAACAGTGTTGGCCATTATTTTGACTCTTGCATGGACCCAAACAGATTGCTCAACAGTTTTTGGACATCCTGCCATGTGGCACATATTTTTAAGAATTAAGGTTAAATTATACACCAACATTAATCATACACTGATGAAATCCCTCTAGGGCTTTTTAATAGTTACATGTATACATGTTCCCTGGGCTGTTGTATCTCTGAGTAAATGAAATGGATCATGTCTTCGTGTGAGTTCTGGTGATACCTTAAAGAGCTCAGGTGTGCCATAGAATTGAAAGTGGACTCTGTGCGTCTCTCTGTGGTCCTGAGGGAGGAGGTCCTGAAGAGAGGAGGGCAGGGCGATGGACGCCACGGTGCCGTCGAACGGCTCACTCACGAACCACTGGTTGAGAAAAATCTACCCAACATAAAAAGAGGTGGCTGAATGAGTAAGAAGTAGCCGATATTTGCCATCGTTAATTCTAGGGAACAGCGAACGTAAGCTATTTAACGTTAAGTCTCACTTTCATGGGGGAGCTGGGATCATTTTGACAGTGTATAGCAGTGAAACCATAATTGCCACGTTTGGTTTCTCAGAATCCTTTTTTTACTACAGTATGTCTATTTCCTCATTGGTTAACCCAGGCTGGAGGCAGTGGGTCACATACTCTCTTTAGTTTTGCAACAACCTCTTGTGTCTAGTAATGTAAACTCCAGTGACCTGTTTACCTGAGGAATGCATTTCTCCACTCATTCAAGGACATGACCCAAACAATGAACCGGATCGCTGATTTTCATCTCGGACTCGTGACATGGAATCACACACAACATTGATTTGACTGCGCCTGTACACACACGATTATGCCGAGCTTTGGTGTCACTCAGTCAAATCTGGTACATGGTTGAACGGTGTCTGACCTCTGGCGCCACACCAGTTGAAAACGAGGAAACACCGAAGGTCAGCCCATGGAACTGATCTGGGTCAACGTTGACCATGGAGAGGGCCAGTGAGGGGACGGTCACGTTGACCGACTCCCCAGGAAAAACCATCTTGTCCCCAATGCTGTCTGTCAGATACAGGATCCTACGATCCGGGAAATTACATACATGCCCAGAAGGATGACAGAAAAGTTAAAAAAATTGAGCGAAGGCATACAGCAAAGGAGAAAAAGCCTGAATCACTAGGGCATGATGGGAACTCACATTAACTGGACACCACCCTATATTCCTCTCCCCCATGTTCCAGACTCACCCTTCAGACACCAGACACAAGTTAGACTGCTGCATCCCCAGGAGGTCACCGATGATGCTGATGATGTCACTTCCGAGAGATTGGGTCACGTTGCTGACCCCCACAACGTCACACAGCTTCTGGACCACTGTGACCAGGTCACTGGGCGTCAGATCCCCCTCTGGACTAAGCTCAGAATTCACCAGGTCCTCAATTATACCCACTACTTCAGCTGAGTTATCTGGGAGAAAAAAAACAACACCATAACCAGCATTCGGTTTGCAAATGGAGTAAGACTGCAAATTATCATCTGGATAATATTAAAATTAGAGAAGGTTCTCTATTTAACAAGATAAATTTCAGTCATATAAAGTGTTCTGAGGACTTACTTGCTGTGACGGTGACATTGTCCAGATCAGAGAAAGTAAAGACTGGCTTGCATTCGCTAAAGTCTGGCTCCTGCCACGTGGCCTTCCCAGTGCCAGCGTCTAAATGACTGCGGACAGGATAGGACCAGAGACACAACGCAGAGAACAATCAGGACGAGGCGGTCTCTTCTCTCCCGATACGGCTCTGGCTATTACATTTTAGATAGTACTTTGTTATTATGATTATGACAGCGCAGTCAGTGATAGGGATACTTTGATTTAGTGCATGCTATTCCAAAGATGCCTTCCAGGCTTGGTCTGACACAGTCACACTGTAGCTGAGGTCAAAGGGCTGCAGCCCATTCAATCATAAACCTTCTCTTCCATGCTTGCTTTACCACCAACTGCATGAACATGATTTTCTTTAATAAACATTTCACTGCCCAGAAAACGGCTCAGCCTCCACCGTCATGAAACTGATTACACCTATCATTCACTTATTGCTGTTGTGTGGTAACCTTATTAATATTGATATAATATACGATGACAATATTATATGAGGTGTCCGAGAATATTTTATTACACTAATAATTCATTTATGGGACATTGTTTCCTGCTTGGCCGCTGGCTACAGCATGAGTGATCCATCAGTACTGGTTAAGTTGGCAAGAGACTGTGTGTACACAAGGGAAAGACCGTCTGGAACCAGATTGTTTTAATTGAAGGAGGATTTTTTTTTCCGCTTCGTTGAGCCATCTCCATGGCAACAGGTGGTTGCACATGTGAACAGGGCGAGGCCGCGCTGAGCGGGTAAACGCATCGAAAAAGGATTACTTTGATATATTGTACGCATATTCTCAACCTGACAACGTCTACAATGCCTCAGCCACTGTTTGTTTTATAACACAGTGAATATCATTCTTTCAATTTTGCCTGGATGTAGACAATTATAAATATATTATTAAAAGTATATAATGTGCCACACTATCTGATTTATTCATGATCCACCTAATCTGTCACATCCATGTGGGGATCTCACCATGGCCAGGGTCTGCGTCAGAGAACTTTCCGACGGATCCAGCCGCTTGGCACCGACGGAAGCTAGAGGACACACTCTCTTTCTGCTCTTTTAAAAACAACCACCTTGTCCTGCGTAATGTGACTCACCACAGCCTGTATGCTCTCTCAGAGGAGGTTCTTGTGCAGTACATGGCCTCGTTCTCCTGAGGCTCTGCTGGGGACCATATGAACTCTCCGTAGTAGATGTTCTTAGTCGTGTCCTCTGGGCAGATCCCTGGCTCTGTAAAGCAGGTGTGCTGTCTGTGACTCAGGCAGGACACAGGCCCCCGTTCCAATACGTAGCAAAGCTGTCCTTCCCCCTTTGTTAGAGAGTCGAGGAGAGGCCTACTGTACCTATGTGCGTTATCTCACTGGACAGTGCCTGGATGCTGCCGCTGCCGTTGCTGTGCTCTGACATCAAGAGATTGTATATCTGATACTTGGTCTCTGTGGTGTTCCGTGAGCCTATCGCCTGAATGTGGAATGAACAATCATACCTGAGGGGAAAAAACACAGGACAGATGGACATGTAGCAGCTGGGAGAGGCCAGAGAGGGCGATAACACATCACATGATTCAGCAAGTGACTGCGTCAGTTAGCGTGCGGCATCACGGCTAAGCAAGACTGTTAGAATTTCATCCACCAGCGGCTCTATCCCTCTTTTGGAGATCAGTTACAAACAAAATGTCTTCAGTGTTGAGCCATTCTATTCCCTGTTCCCCTACCATCTTATTACTGAACGACTTCTCCTCCCTGAATCTAACGATTTTGGTGTGCCTAACCTCTGCTAAAAAGATGATAGCTTTAAGATGGAAGTCCCCAAACACCTTGCCATATCAGCAGTGGGTTACATCAGTGGTAGACCTAGCCTCATTAGAGATGTCAGTAGCCCGTATGCATGGGGCTAAGACACAAAATATTGAGATATCTTTCTTTGAGCGTTATTTGTTTAATTTTGAATTTCAGTGTGTTGAATATCCCTCATTGTATTTCAGGATTAATACTTATTTGCTGATTTACTTACCTTTTTGGCGGGACCTGTGGGTTGGGGGGTGGGAGTTGTGTATGTCTGTGTGTTTTGTATTGTGTATTGCTGTTGTATTGTTGTCTAATGTTCTTTTGTGTATTTGTGTTTTGTGTATTGTTGTTTAATGTTGTATGTTCTCTTGTGTTTTTGTGGCAAATACTTTAAAATGTAATTTAAAAAATTGATCACAAAAAAGAAAGAATTTCATCCACCAGCGATGACTTGAGAATTTTGCCTTTGTCTTCTTGCAGCTTGTACTTACTGTGTCTGTCTCAGCCAAGAGGTCTAAAAGAGAGAAAGCATACATGGATATAAAGTAGCCATTTGTCATAACTAAACTTTGTATTGCTACTAAGCACTTATTTGTTGACACAGTTATGAAACATTATTTGAGGACAAGGTCATAGAACAGTGTGGCAATAAAGACTATGCTTATCATTAATTGTTACCATGGTATTTTATCACTGGTTACTTATTGGACAGATTATAATTTGTTTACCAGTACTTAAAAAAAGGAATTGCACCGACTGATCCATTTCCTCTGTTAACCTGTGTCTAGAATAAAAGGTAGGCTATGCTTAAAACATGCTCACCATCTCCACATCAGTCATCTCTGCCATATGGTTGATCCTATAAACAGCATGGAGCAATTTCAATCGTAAATTCATAAAATCATAAATCACACATTCGTTTTCTTTCAGTTTAAGACATCACCTGCAAAAGGCACTGTATAAATTCAACGTATTCATGTAGAATGTAACCAGATATTACAGTAAGGCCTGTCATGAGTAAATCCAGTAGTTAGGGCTTACCTGAAAACTTCCAAGTTCAACACCTTCATCTTGTACGGCGTAAGCTTCACCTGAAGCTGTTACCCAAAGAGATGGAGCCTGAGTGACAGGCCCTGCTCCAGAGAGAGTTCTTAAGTGTAAATGTCACAACGTACCTCTCTTACCCATTGCATGATGGTATCCTGGGGTGTCTGAGTCTCATCTGTCATATTCAAGCTCAGCTGAACTCTAAAGAAGGTGTCCTTAAAGTCTACAAACAACAGTTCATGTAAGCATTCTATGTCCACTCTCTCAAAGCATAATTATGGCAACTCACATCTTGGGACACCTTACAATAAATATCCACAGCACTCACAACATGTAAACAGGACAAACATAAATTGTTGAATCATTCACTTCACACAATCTTTGACGCTCAATCTGTTCATTTAGAGGTCTGTAAACAACCTCTCTTGTCTATGAGGTGTGTTATTGACTAACCAGCTCCTGGGTCGCTCCTAGTGGTAGCGATTACAGGCAGCACAGCGCCACTGGTAGTGGGTGGTCCCTCGGTGGTGTTGGTGACCGTAGGTGGTGGTGTTGTCAGCGTGGGTGTAACATCTGAAAAGAACAAGATATTACCCCTCATATCTCACTGATATCATTCTGAACAGGCCATCTCTTCAAACAACACTCTTGCAGGGTGTTCCTCAGTCAAGTCATTACAGTTTAGTGAAAACAATATATGTGTGTGAGCTTGCGTGTGTGCGTGTTTGTGTGTGCGTGCCTGTGTGTGTGTATGTGTGTGTGTGTGTGTGTGTATGTGTGCGAGCCTGTGTGTGTGTGTGTGTGTGTGTGTATGTGTGTGAGCCTGTGTGTGTGTGTGTGTGTGTGTGTGTGTGTGTGTGTGTGTGAGCGTGTGTATGTGTGCCAGCCTGTGTGTGTGTGTGTGTGTGTGTGCGTGTGTGTGTGTGTGTGTGTGTGTGTGTGTGTACTCACCTATAGGCCGTACACTGAGGCTACTAGGGTCTGCAGTCAGAGTAAAGTGGCTCCATGTAAAGTTTGGCCTCAGCATGTCCGATATGCTGGCTTGAACCAACGCAACATCATTTTCTGGTTTCACACTCACATCCACCAGACTGCTGAAACCAGAGAGTAACCCGTATGCTACAGTCAGCCAACCAGACTGCGCACAGTAGGAATAAGCAGTGTTCATTATGCTGAAATATGTATTGTAACAATAGACCTATACAGTACAGCCTTGATCAGGCTCACTTTAATATTTGAATGATGACTGATGATTAAATTGCCTCTAATAGTTTTAGCTTACCAGCTGCCAAAGGTTGAGTTAAACCTTTTCTCAGTGTCCTGGAAACAAGAATATTTGCATTGTTTAGCGTACAATTGTTAGCCTTGGCTATGGCGGCTTTTCAAGTTTTCAAAGGCTGTGAGGATATACTGTATGTGCAAATCAGGCTGAAGTGTACATCCCTGTTTCAATGACCCTATAGAACACAGCGTTGTTATCTGAGGAGGCCTTCAGTGACGCTCCTGTCAGCCTAGAGTGTCTCTGAGGATATTGCAGCCCCTTATTGTGGAAAATCGAATTGAGGCCCTTGATAGGGATGTACAGTACCTGAACAGGCTGGGAGCCTGGGACGGCGGCGCCATTACCTCCCCCACACGCCGGGCTGCATGGATGGACACACAGATAACAGAGATTAGAGCCTGTGGTCAGATAGGTCCTAATGAGTGTGCTGGACATGGCTCTTGAACATCTAGACAATGTTCCCACTGCACGACACGCACATGAAGAAAAATAATACACACACACTATTAACACACATACTATACACACGCGCACACACACACACACACATACACACACAAACAAACAAACACACACACTTGACACAGAGACAGTACGTTCGCATTACTTCCAGACACTTCAACTACCTGGGAGATGAGACATGGATGTGATGCACTGAGATATTTGAAGGAAAAATGCTCTCCAGCTAATGAAACAAGACAAAAGAGACAAATTATATATTATTATATATTAATTTACATTGTAATTATTCCCATGATATCCACTAATAAAGGTTATTATGACACAGCAGTGTAATTGATATAGCAATGTTCTATCGTGTCTCCTCACCCATTTGTGTATGATATTCTCCAACTTAATTAGAGGCTTCTCATGAGGCGGTTGTTGTACGATTGTGGTCTTCATGTTGATTCTGTACGTAGACCAAGCTGAGAAATATACATGAGTAATTAGCCAGAACATTTTATTGACAACATATTCCATTATTGGAGAGGGTAAGAGACTCGTGACAGAGTCAATCCTTTTAATAACTCACACAAAACACGGACAGAAACGTAGAACGGAATGGAGTAGAATAGGGAACCCACCGCAGGCGACGGCGTCGTCCTGTTCGGTGGAGCAGCCATTGTAGTCCCAGTCCCGCGCGTCCCACCTCACCACGTCCCCGTCGGTGCAGCTCCGGTTGTGGATCTGCTCAGCCGTCTGCTCCTGAGCCCACATCCTGAACAGGCTCATATTGCCCATAAAGTTCCTCCCGCTATGCACCGTCAGCTTGCCGTCCTCCAGGTTGTGGAACTCCCCCAGTGTGAGGGTGCCGTTCTGGGCCAGTCGCCGGGGAAGCGTGGCGTTGACGGAGGCCTCCAGCCAACTGCTGCCGTTGACGTAGAGACGGAGTCGGTGGAGGGGACCGGACCAGGTGATGCAGACGGTATGCCAGATGCCTATCGCCAGCTCGTGTTTCACAGAAAACTCCTGGCCGAAGAGCGACGCCACCAGCCAACCCTTACTGCCGGTCAGCCCTAGCTCGACGTGACCCTCGCCACGGGCTTTGTAGACGAAGCCGGTCCAAGCGGGGGCCTCGGCCAGCGGACGGAGGAGTATGCACGCACTCAACTCCTCCAGCGCCGGCACCACACACTCGCGGTCCAGCTGCCACAAACACTTGAGCCCACTGAAGTTGACCTTCTTGCCCCACAGGCTGGGACTAGAAAAGCCTGGAAAGCACACAGGACCCACATAACACTCTGTGACATAGACAGTTAAACAGTGCCATAAACAAAAAAAATTATAAGCCTTATAAATTATAATTTATATTGTCTCAAAATCACTTTATTGGGCCTATAATTATACCGGAGCACCGATGCCAAGCTGAAGCCAGGACCAGCAGACAGACAGCTATGGAACAGGGACTTCTGACCGAACCCATGACCGGTCTGTGTGAGAGAGAAAAGAGATACCATCTGTCATAGCGTAGGCTACTTGCCACACCTGATGAAGACGCTTATGTTTTATCAGCATTATTATACAGATATAAGACACACATTTACAGTATGCAGTACTATTTACCCGTGGCATCCCCCAGCGTATTCCAGAAATGCACCCTTTGTACAAACGAGTCAAATGAGTTGTAGATACTGGACACCAAGAGAGTACGTCTTGAAAGATAGAAGCATTCTCTATCTGTACACCTCCTTCCTCTCCCTTTAGTACCCCGAGTTATTCATTAACCACTAGCATAGCAATAAACTAAACCAACCATGAGAACATAAACCTTGATGTAAATGTGTTATAAAATAAGTTTCCCAGGACCTTTGGCGTGTATGAGTAGGCCTAATACACGTCAAAGTTTAAGTTTAATTAAGTTTCTTATTTTTTTGTTTTGTGATGTGTTTTGTTCTCTTTGCTAGGCTCTCTAGGCTACTGTAGGCCTACCACTGTTTTATGGACTAGGGCCAAAAGCCAACCATGTCTAGAGAATGAGGTATTGAGAAACATAGTGTCTAACAGATTGCCGGCTGTGGCTCAGGGTAGAGCGGGTCGTCCAGTGATCGTAAGGTCAGCGCTTCAAATTCCGGCCACTCCTGTCCACATGTCGAAGTGTCCTTGGGCAAGACACTGAACCCCAAATTGCTCCCAATGAGCAGGCTAGCACCTTGCATGGCAGCTGCCGCCATGTGAGTGTATGTGTGAATGGGTGGATAAAAGAGCTATATAAGTGCAGTCCATTTACCATTTATAACAGAAACAGTAGGCTATTATGCGTCAGTAACCCAACTTGACATCCAATATGCAAAACCATGCAAAACCTTCAGACAGAGACAATATTTAGGGATATCATATGTTGATAACATAATTCAAAAGGGAAATCTGAATGCGATAATGAATCCCCTGGGTGTGTGCGTGTGTACATGAGTCCTATGTATGTGCCTGTCGTAAATGCTATGCAAACATCCGATGGTATTGTCGTCCAGGTTTCTGGTTCAGAAGACCATGTCATGTTAACTCCTCAAACAAATCTAATTAGCTTCCCTGACTGGAGGTCTGACCTCCTCTGCAGGCTGGATGGAGATGAGGATCTGCTGATCTTCAGGCCCTTCAGTGCCATCTAGTGGTCATTTAGCATTATTCAAGGGTCATGACTTTTCACTTAGCACAGTTGATCCTTTTAGAATGAATTAATGAATGCCTTTGGCGTGAATAACCAAACTGTACATGCCTCACTGCTTGTGGAGAGACATGGAGGATGGTGTGACTGGGGTTTCCCCACTAACAGACTGGATAGAAGGAAGCCCATAACACAGAACAGGGCAGGGTGGGACTTTCCTGCCTCACTGCAGGTGGTGCTGACCAAGATGCAGTCGACTATTTAAGAATTAACTGCTTTGATCTTGCCTCAGTTGTACCCCTTCTAGAGGAACCTCCATTTCCTGGGAGACGGCATGCTCTACTATGGAGGCCTCCACACCGCACAAGGCCCTTCGTCTGGGCAGTATTCAGCTCCTGCCCCCTCTGTCTGACCAGGCAGACCAGAACCCCGGGGCAGGAACCTGAGAAGGCCAGCCAGCCCTGGTCGATGCCAGCCTTGAGCAGGTGTTCCCTCACCCCTCTGTTGATCCAGCAGGGAACCTCTCTTGCGTCGCACTGCGGGAACGCCAGGTGGAGATGCGAGATGGGGGGCAGAGGGGGGATTCCCATGGAGCTCTCCCACCATTCTGGACTGTTCGTCTGCAGAGTGAGAGGGGCTGGATGGAGAGGGGAGGTAGGGTGTGTTATGTACATGGCATGCTATAGCTATAATAAAGTGAGATATATTGTAATTTGTATTGACGTGACGGCAGCCAGACCAAGTGTCTGGGAAAGAAAACCACGAGCAGTCAGGCCAGAGGATGAGCTTGAGGAGGAGATGGACCTTGAGTCTTTGCTTCAGTGCCATGATTATGACCGAAGACCAGAACCATCTGCTTTGGATATGGCCGGTGAACAAATACAGGCCCAGCATCTCTTATCAGAGATCTTCCACTCAGGGGTGTCTAGTCCATAAGTAGGCTGAGCAGTGAACAATTTAATTATTTCCACACAGAAAAAAACATAAGGGGTATGTATGGCGTTTTTTTTTCAGACCAAATTTATTTTTATCTACAATCTTCATGAACATTCACAGGTATGTAGTACAAGCAATTCTGATCTGAGATCTGCCACTCAGGGGTGTCTAGTCCATTACTAGGCCGAGCAGTGAACAATTTAATTATTTCCACCTTAAAAAAAACATAAGGGGTATGTATGGCGTTTTTTTTTCAGACCAAATTTATTTTTATCTACAATCTTCATGAACATTCACAGGTATGTAGAAGAAGCAATTCTGATCAGAGATCTGCCACTCAGGGGTGTCTAGTCCATTAGTAGGCTGAGCAGTGAACAATTTAGTTATTTCCACCCAGAAAAAAACATAAGGGTTTATGGCGTCTTTTTTTCAGACCAAATTTATTTTTATCTACAATCTTCATGAACATTCACACGTATGTAGTACAAGCAATTCCGATCAGAGATCTGCCACTCAGGGGTGTCTAGTCCATAAGTAGGCTGAGCAGTGAACAATTAAATTATTTCCACCCAGAAAAAAACATAAGGTGTATGTATGGCCTTTTCAGACCAAATTTATTTTTATCTACAATCTTCATGAACATTCACAGGTATGTAGTACAAGCAATTCTGTTCAGAGATCTGCCACTCAGGTGTGTCTAGTCCATTAGTAGGCTGAGCAGTGAACAATTTAATTATTTCCACCCAGAAAAAAACATAAGGGTGTATGGCGTTTTTTTTTCAGACCAAATTTATTTGTATCTACAATCTTCATGAACATTCACAGGCATGTAGTAGAAGCAATTCTAATCAGAGATCTGCCACTCAGGGGTGTCTAGTCCATTACTAGGCCGAGCAGTGAACAATTTAATTATTTCCACCTGAAAAAAAACATAAGGGGTATGTATGTATGGCGTTTTTTTTTCAGACCAAATTTATTTTTATCTACAATCTTCATGAACATTCACACGTATGTAGTACAAGCAATTCTGATCTGAGATCTGCCACTCAGGGGTGTCTAGTCCATTACTAGGCCGAGCAGTGAACAATTTAATTATTTCCACCTTAAAAAAAACATAAGGGGTATGTATGGCGTTTTTTTTTCAGACCAAATTTATTTTTATCTACAATCTTCATGAACATTCACAGGTATGTAGAAGAAGCAATTCTGATCAGAGATCTGCCACTCAGGGGTGTCTAGTCCATTAGTAGGCTGAGCAGTGAACAATTTAGTTATTTCCACCCAGAAAAAAACATAAGGGTTTATGGCGTCTTTTTTTCAGACCAAATTTATTTTTATCTACAATCTTCATGAACATTCACACGTATGTAGTACAAGCAATTCCGATCAGAGATCTGCCACTCAGGGGTGTCTAGTCCATAAGTAGGCTGAGCAGTGAACAATTAAATTATTTCCACCCAGAAAAAAACATAAGGTGTATGTATGGCCTTTTCAGACCAAATTTATTTTTATCTACAATCTTCATGAACATTCACAGGTATGTAGTACAAGCAATTCTGTTCAGAGATCTGCCACTCAGGTGTGTCTAGTCCATTAGTAGGCTGAGCAGTGAACAATTTAATTATTTCCACCCAGAAAAAAACATAAGGGTGTATGGCGTTTTTTTTTCAGACCAAATTTATTTGTATCTACAATCTTCATGAACATTCACAGGCATGTAGTAGAAGCAATTCTAATCAGAGATCTGCCACTCAGGGGTGTCTAGTCCATTACTAGGCCGAGCAGTGAACAATTTAATTATTTCCACCTGAAAAAAAACATAAGGGTGTATGGCGTTTTTTTTTCAGACCAAATTTATTTTTATCTACAATCTTCATGAACATTCACACGTATGTAGTACAAGCAATTCTGATCAGAGATCTGCCACTCAGGGGTGTCTAGTCCATAAGTAGGCTGAGCAGTGAACAATTTAATTATTTCCACACAGAAAAAAACATAAGGGGTATGTATGGCGTTTTTTTTTCAGACCAAATGTATTTTTATCTACAATCTTCATGAACATTCACAGGTATGTAGTACAAGCAATTCTGTTCAGAGACCTGCCACTCAGGTGTGTCTAGTCCATTAGTAGGCTGAGCAGTGAACAATTTAATTATTTCCACCCAGAAAAAAACATAAGGGGTATGTATGGCGTTTTTTTTTCAGACCAAATTTATTTTTATCTACAATCTTCATGAACATTCACAGGTATGTAGAAGAAGCAATTCTGATCAGATATCTGCCACTCAGGGGTGTCTAGTCCATTAGTAGGCTGAGCAGTGAACAATTTAGTTATTTCCACCCAGAAAAAAACATGAGGGGTATGTATGGCGTTTTATTTTCAGACCAAATTTATTTGTATCTACAATCTTCATGAACATTCACAGGCATGTAGTAGAAGCAATTCTGATCAGAGATCTGCCACTCAGGGGTGTCTAGTCCATTAGTAGGCTGAGCAGTGAACAATTTAATTATTTCCACACAGAAAAAAACATTAGGGGTATGTATGCCGTTTTTTTTTCAGACCAAATTTATTTTTATCTACAATCTTCATGAACATTCACAGGTATGTAGTACAAGCAATTCTGATCAGAGATCTGCCACTCAGGGGTGTCTAGTCCATTAGTAGGCTGAGCAGTGAACAATTTAATTATTTCCACCCAGAAAAAAACATAAGGGGTATGTATGGCGTTTTTTTTTCAGACCAAATTTATTTGTATCTACAATCTTCATGAACATTCACAGGCATGTAGTAGAAGCAATTCTGATCAGAGATCTGCCACTCAGGGGTGTCTAGTCCATTAGTAGGCTGAGCTGTAAAGGATTTTTATCCTTATTTTAGTTAGATTGTCAATGAACACGCTGAGTGGTCGATCAAGCTGGTTTTAAACAAAGTACAATAGTTTATTCTATGTTACGATTCTGCAGAAGCGGACCCTCGCACCGGAAGTGATTCCAGGCAAGAGTGCCGAACGTGAATAGGGTTCGTTGGTTTATACAGGAGAAGAGGAAGTGACAGTTTCAGGGGAAAGACAGGGAAGTGATGTCACACAGGGAGGGATTTGTAGTTCTAACAGACTGATCTATGAGAACGAACTACAAAGTTAAGATTACAGTCCAGGGGGGAAAACAGAACACTTTGTTGAGACTTGAAATTCATTCACAATTCCCCACTTTGTGGATTAAATATCCACAACTATAATAGAAATGAAAGAATCAACAATGTGAAATCAAATTATAAAATAGGCCTATCATAAAAATAATCCAACATCTTTGGCAAAAAACCCTATTCTACACATATGGAAAGGAAGTAATCTATTTCTCCACCAGGTGGAGCATAATAAAGATTTAACAAACTCAAGTTATTTAACACACCAAGATCATTTTCTTCTCATATGCAATCACTTACCAAAACTCCTCACCTTAATTTGGCATAAGCAAGGTAAAAAGATACCATGATTATTAATCTAAGACATCATATATTCATGACTGAGTGGGACAAAACCCTATTTGTTTTAGAAGAACCCTTAAATTCAAATTAGAACCAACAGATTATGTATCAAAATATTCCAAATAGTCGATGTCAATGGCACAGACATCATCAAGATCTTGAATTGAATTAATAGTAAATTTAACTTTTTCTATCATTATTTAGGCAGCATAGGCATATCTGGAACAGCATTTAAACATACACTTAAGAATATTTAAAAAATAATAACGATGAAGAACATGCATACAACTGAAAACACACATATTTGAGAATATCCAGGACTTGCAAAAGCATTCCATTTAGGAACATTATCTAAGATCTGAATACCTTTATCGTTTGCTTCATGGAACTCAATGTAGCATTGGGATCTGAACTAACCGAACAGCAGATATAGCCAGTATTATCTCTAAGGGAAGTCTATTTTGTAGCACAATCTTTTCCATGTAATTTACTTCTGTAGCTAAGGCTGAAATTACTTGGTATTGTGCGATAATGTGTCATGCGTTCATGAGAGAAATAATATACTGAAACTAAATAGAAAATTCGAGACAGCTCTATGGTGTCTAGTTTGATTGCTGATGAATTCCCTGCATTTGAGTGTGATCAATCTTCTTAATCCTGGACATTACATGAGCAAGATAACATTCATATGACACTGTTGCAATTTAAAGTTGAATACGCTATTTCCCTATAGCTCAAAAATACGCCATTTGGAATGGCTCTCTGAACCTTAATTCCACATCTCATAAATCTGCTTAAACACTAATTTGTCCTAATCTATGTGTTGTATCTGAAAATATTAATACATGCTGTGATGTATTGAAGAGGTCACTTCAAATTGTTTAACTCGCTTTTCAAGTTCAGCCCTGTGGATGCAATTCTGTTAGGCTTCATTTTGATACTTGGTTGATGTAGTTAGGTGCATAGCAGTTAAACACAGTTAAACACAGTCCCCTGAGAATAGTCTGGAACAGCTCTACAAAGATCAACTTTATAATTATGAATTTTCAATACTTCTATACCCACTCTAAACTAAACTCCAGTCACAGTTTCAACAGTATAACCTGGAAATCTCTGTTGCTTTCAAATCTTATATATATATATAGAATGTAGTATTTTCCATTCATCTTCGTCTACCGTATAGACTCAACAGTCAAGTGGAGTGCAACATTCAAATAGGACAAACGCTTGTCCACGTTGCCATAACGATCCTGAGAAGGAGGTGACAGGCAAGGTCATTTCTTTCAATAGCTCCTCCTCAGAGGAAGCCACAGTGTGGTGGCCCATGATTGTTTTTTTTTCTGAAGTGGCGCTCAGAGTTGTCATCCTGACAGCAATGAGGCATTACTCTTTGTCTGATTCCTCATCTGAGACCAGAGAGTGAGCTTTCGCCCTGGTGGTGACACAGGATATTGCATCCTGGTTGTTGGAATTCCCAGGCCGGGTGGCCTCGTCCTGGTTTGGAACCAGCCTGCAGTGGCTGGCGTGTACCCGCAAAGTCCTCTCTGCTACGTCTGAGTTAGCAGCAGGAACTGATACGGGCCCAGCCAACGGGCACTCTGGTTTCAGGTCTCTGCTCACAACCCATTGGCCTGGTTGGAAATGATGCAGGTCAGCTCTCTCAGGTCGGCAGAGACCTGTGAATCCACAGGAGAGACAGCATAGACAAAACAGGACCGGACCGCAGCTTTTAGCAGCGGAGTTAGCAGCCATACTGGACACAGGATACTGGACACAGGATCAGAGGTTTCAATAGGAGCTTGGCCTTTGCCACCATTTCTTCTTCAGCTCTGCATCTCGTTCTTTCAACTACTTTCTAATTTCCTTCAACTACAACCTCCTCACTACCTTCAATTCAACTTCCTCACTACCTTCTTCACTACTACTAGTCTGTTTCATTAGCAACAACCAGTTAACTTGATAACATCCTTTACTCCCCCTCTTTTTTGAAACATGATCTGGTCAGTGTGCTAATTTGAAAACATAATGAAAGCATGGAATATGCAGTATAGGTTATGCTAACTATGAAATGAGCATTCATTCAAAATCAGAGTGAGAGGAGAATATCTGAGAGGTTTGAGCGTGGCTTAATTGATCTCGTTCAATATGTTGAGTCATGTCTCTCTGCCTTCTGGAGGAGGAAGCAGAGTTAAGAATAGTGCATCCTTGAAATGCACGGTCAACAGTTCAGTCTTATTAAATCAGCAGCCACGCTGTGTGTAGGTGCGATGTAAATTATGAATAGTCACAACATGCAGGACATGGATAAAATCGCTTGCGCAATGCTACTAGGTCTAAAACAGCGTCAGTGGTAGTTGCCACTGGTTTCAAGTAGGACCCAAGTCCTTTTAACAGAGTCAAGTCTTTTTAGTCAGAAATACTTAAACAGAGTGCATTAGTCATCGTCAAAACCAGTCGGGCTCGTCAGTCCATGTAATCTTGTCAAGTGGAGCTAGCTTTTGTCTAATGAGGGTTGTCTGCTAAATCAGGGATAGACTCTGCAGTAGTCTATTACCAAGCAGCCTTTGTTTATTTATCATTAGTAAGTGACCAAGGTAATTAACCTGCTCACGCACCAATTAGATTTAGGTCTTAGAAATTCTATGGCCATTTCCTAAAATAAAACAACATATTCGTATCATCAAACCATGAGTCCTTGTTTCTAACAAGAAATTGTTATTCAAAATAATCATTTAAAAAGGGGAGCGCCAACACATTATGTAAAACAGCGCCCTCTAATGGTGAAAACAAAAATTCCCTTAAATCAGGGTGAACAAATGGAAAAAAAATGCATTACTCATACCAAAACAATAAATGAATAGCTTCATATGGGGTTCTCAAATCATGAATAAATATAATTTATCTAAACCGCTCTCAAAAGAACACTATGGGTGTTATAAGTTGAGCTCAATTTCAATAACCACATTTCTGCATTTGAGGACAGAGGGTTATGAGCACTCTTAGGACGTGATGGTTCCTTGGGTCTGACAACCACTTGGTTACTATTCTTAAATTTAGCCCAGATCATATCTATCTCTTACCCACAGTCAGTTGGGCAACGTGGGGTTGAGGCGGTTGACCAGTGTCCCCACGAACCAAGGTGTCAGGCCATCTTAAAATGGGAAGTCAGTTACCCCGGTTGTATCCAATTCTTGGGGCAGCCACCATCTCTCGTCCCGTGCCTGTGTCTACTCTGTAAACAAACTGCAGATATAATTCGTGACACATTTGTTTTACCATGCAGCTGTCTCCGTGGGCCGTCAGACGCACAGACAAAGCTGCATGGGCAGTTTACATACAATAAAAGACAGACAAAATAAAAGACATTTCAATTTCTCACCACTCTTGTGGGTAACACCAATTCTTAGAAATTATGCGCCGGAGGCACATAAACATAACAAAATAAATCATAGACCGCAGTTTTGATAAATTGGAGTGATGTCTTTTCTTTTTTTTTTCAAGAATATGTATCTGAGCATATTAAGTTAACATGACAAATACAGTGAATTGAGGTTGAAGTTAGCATCATCTAACACAACTTTAAGTGGCAGTCATTTCAAATTATTAAAATACTTGCAGTTCCAACCGGTTTGGCATTTATCCGGTAGTCCAGGAACGTCAATTCTCTGTAAAACTCAAAACCAATGAATGTGCATCTGAAATCAGCAAAACATGAAATCTTAAACAAAACAAAATTCTCAAAATTGGGTTGTCAGACAAATGTATCAGACTAAGATATTGGCAAATATGAATGATTTTTCTTTTTTCTCTTACCTCTACCCCCCCCCCCCCCCCCCATGTCACGTACACTCTCACTCTCCCTAGAATGGGAGAGGAACCAGAGGGAGGTGTCTCAGAAGAGTAATACCCTAGGGGGGGCGTTATTTCAGACATCCCTGTTTGGGGTAAGGGTATGTAGCAGCCGTAGAGATGACAGTTGGTCGAACAGGAAGGGACGTTTGGACAGGAACAACGGACGTGGCCTGAACCAACAAAACTGTTTGGATAGGTGTCACAACAAGGAGGGGCCAGTATTGGGGGTTGGTTGAAATAGTTTCTTAACAAGGGACATGGCCTGAAACAACAAAACTCTTGTTTGGATAAGAGGTCAGAACAGGAAGAGGCCTATCTGTCCCTTCACCTCTCACACACACGCTTCAGTGCACTAAAAATAACTCCCATTTTAAAAGAAAATATGAGAACAAACAATGTAATAAAAAGTTACAGAAAAAAAACTAAACACGTTTAGTCAACCAAATTACTGCTGTGCTGAGAGATACTTGTTTGTTTTTTTATCCTGTTATATATTTTTTTCCCAAGATGGCAGTCATCAGAAGCCAAAATGGTCGACCCTCGAGAAGAGAAGAGGGAACAGGAAGTCTCTCTTTTTTTTTTTTCACACAAGCAGCCACGCAGGAAGTTTAACCACGTGTGCACAGAGTTAGCTAATCACGTGGGCTAATCAACATGTGGATGAGGCAGCTAGCACATTGAATACAATAGAACAGAGAAGATAGCTAGTTTGTAGCTAGTTTGAGCAGAACAAAAACAGTAGCCTAGCTAGAACGCAGCTAGCACGAAAATCAATCACAAATGTACACAAACCAAAACCCAGCATAACCCCAAAACACCCAGCATAACCATGGGTTTCAACAGTTTAACAGGACCTCAAATCCCAAAACAAAACAGATCTACCTTGGCGTAGACTCAAACATACAATGGACCAAACATTGAAGAAGCCTCAGCTTCACATGAAACACAAAACGCAGCACAAACAGACATCCAAGTCTACAAACAAAATGAAACAAAACAAGGCCTACTCGACTCACTTAGCAAAAGCAAATCACCCGGGGTTTAAAAGTTCTCGAAGTGTAACAGCCACCTCCGTGTAAGGCTTTTCGAGAGTAATAACGCTGTGTAGTACTCCACTATTCAGTACTGATAACGCTGTAAAATGCGTCGCAAACAAAAACCTAACCCTGGTTAGATATATAGGGCAGGGAGAACATTAGGCATTTTAAGCGGGCACGCGGTCAACAACCGGCTTTAAGAACAGAAATGCATGTACAGAAATGCATGTACAACAACCAGGACACGTGTGCGCGACACCGGCTCGAATAAACACTATTGTCTAAGTTTTCACACAGCTGAACAAACAAAAGGACCACTCTTAACTAGGTTCAAAACAACGTACCAGACTCCAGCAAATTCCAGGCTGCCTCGGGTCTCGGGGGAAAACCGCACCAACTAGATGCGTCCCCGAGATTGAATTCCCCCCGTCCTTTGAGAAAAGGACGACACGCGTCCGTGAATGCAGCCCAAAACACCGAAGTCCAGCAGTCGTTCCCTTTTAGAGCATTACCGTCGCCATATTGTAAAGGATTTTTATCCTTATTTTAGTTAGATTGTCAATGAACACGCTGAGTGGTCGATCAAGCTGGTTTTAAACAAAGTACAATAGTTTATTCTATGTTACGATTCTGCAGAAGCGGACCCTCGCACCGGAAGTGATTCCAGGCAAGAGTGCCGAACGTGAATAGGGTTCGTTGGTTTATACAGGAGAAGAGGAAGTGACAGTTTCAGGGGAAAGACAGGGAAGTGATGTCACACAGGGAGGGATTTGTAGTTCTAACAGACTGATCTATGAGAACGAACTACAAAGTTAAGATTACAGTCCAGGGGGGAAAACAGAACACTTTGTTGAGACTTGAAATTCATTCACAGAGCAGTGAACAATTTAATTATTTCCACCTGAAAAAAAACATAAGGGGTATGTATGGCGTTTGTTTTTCAGACCAAATTTATTTTTATCTACAATCTTCATGAACATTCACAGGTATGTAGTACAAGCAATTCTGATCAGAGATCTGCCACTCAGGTGTGTCTAGTCCATTAGTAGGCTGAGCAGTGAACAATTTAATTATTTCCACCCAGAAAAAAACATAAGGGGTATGTATGGCGTTTTTTTTTCAGACCAAATTTATTTGTATCTACAATCTTCATGAACGTTCACAGGCATGTAGTAGAAGCAATTCTGATCAGAGATCTGCCACTCAGGGGTGTCTAGTCCATTAGTAGGCTGAGCAGTGAACAATTTAATTATTTCCACCTGAAAAAAAACATAAGGGGTATGTATGGCGTTTTTTTTCAGACCAAATTAATTTTTATCTACAATCTTCATGAACATTCACAGGCATGTAGTACAAGCAATTCTGATCAGAGATCTGCCACTCAGGGGTGTCTAGTCCATTAGTAGGCTGAGCAGTGAAGAATTTAATTATTTCCACACAGAAAAAAACATAAGGGGTATGTATGCCGTTTTTTTTTTCAGACCAAATTTATTTTTATCTACAATCTTCATGAACATTCACAGGTATGTAGTACAAGTAATTCTGATCAGAGATCTGCCACTGTCCCTCCCGTTACACTAAGTTTACAGAATACGCTCAATCTGAGACGGTTCAGGTTTCAGCGAGCGGGGGCAGGGTCATGCACACAGCTCAGGTCCCTGGACTGGAGGTAGTTGGTCCACCCAGGGGTGGTGGCGGGATTTACACCAACGGTACAGCTTGGTAAATCGTCTTAAGAAACAATATCTTGTATGTGAATCGGCACAGGTCCATGTCTTTTATGCATTTGTTGTTCTTCAAAACATCTCTCCTTATTTTACAAGCTTAATGTTATTTGCACACTGTTACTGTCTTAAAAATGACAAATGCATTTGTATGTCTTTTTGATGTAAATACTTGTATTTAATTGTATTTAAGGACTCTTGGAAGATTAGCCCATTTGGCTAAAAGAGATCCTAATTTAAAAATATATAAAAAAAATAAATAAAAAAAACTCTCTTCAAAGTCCTTTTCAACTTTCAATCTGAGATGGTTCAGGTTTCAGCGAGCGGGGGCAGGGTCCGCCCAGGGGTGGTGACTGGAATTACACCAACGGTGGGGCCTGGTAGCAGGCCGGCCTGGTAGCCTGCTAGCAGCTGGTAGCAGACTGCACACTGTTACTGTCTTAAAAATGACAAATGCATTTGTATGTCTTTTTGATGTAAATACTTGTATTTAATTGTATTTAAGGACTCTTCGAAGATTAGCCCATTTGGCTAAAAGAGATCCTAATAAATAAAATAAAAAAAAATAAAATAAAAAAATCTCTCTTCAAAGTCCTTTTCAACTTTCAATCTGAGATGGTTCAGGTTTCAGCGAGCGGGGGCAGGGTCCGCCCAGGGGTGATGGCTGGAATTACACCAACGGTGGGGCCTGGTAGCAGGCCGGCCAGGTAGCAATCTGAGATGGTTCAGGTTTCAGCGAGCGGGGGCAGGGTCCGCCCAGGGGTGATGGCTGGAATTACACCAACGGTGGGGCCTGGTAGCAGGCCGGCCTGGTAGCAATCTGAGATGGTTCAGGTTTCAGCGAGCGGGGGCAGGGTCCGGCCAGGGGTGGTGACTGGAATGGGTGGTGACTGGAATCCTGTACGAAGAGACCAGAACCGCCCCCCTCCCAGAGAGAGAGAGAGACCAGACCCGCCCCCCTCCCAGAGAGAGAGAGAGACCAGACCCGCCCCCCTCCCAGAGAGAGAGAGAGAGACCAGAACCGCCCACCTCCCAGAGAGAGAGACCAGAACCACCCCCCTCCCAGAGAGAGAGAGAGACCAGACCCGCCCCCTCCCAGAGAGAGAGAGAGAGAGACCAGACCCGCCCCCTCCCAGAGAGAGAGAGAGAGAGACCAGAACCACCCCCCTCCCAGAGAGGGAGAGAGACCTGAACCGCCCCCCTCCCGGAGAGAGAGAGAGAGAGCGAGACCTGAACCGCCCCCCTCCTGGAGAGAGAGAGAGAGACAGAGAACACAGGAGGACGTCGCCGGTGAGAACAAAACTAACGCTTGTGATGGTTTGTTTGTAATGCCTCTGTTGTTTGGAAAAGTTGAGCTGCGCAGTGCAGAGAGAGGGGAGCGACGGTCTTCCTTCAGGGAGGCGGGGATGTGAGGAAGGGGTACTCGTCTCTCCCGTTTTGATTCCGGTAACAGAATATCCACCAGGCTGTTCTGAGGAGGCTGTATCTACTTTGAAACAGTTCCTCACCTGTTGCCGTGCGCGGATGGCGGGCGAAGCCGGGCTAGTGTGGAGACAGGCGCTCGCCTGCAGGATAATGACAAAATGTAATATCGCTAGTAATATTTCTCTCTTTTGTTATCTTCCATTATCATATTGTTATTCCCTCATTATGATATGCTAATGAAGTTCCAGTATTCCTCGGGAGGAGCGGTTGCAGACACACAAACTACAACGTCTTTGTTTTGACAAGCTCTCCTTCTCTCTCTCTATTTTCATCCATAATGCATGAGGCTCTCGCATGAATCTTTCTCTCCCGCCGTGATCTGACCGACAGTGACCCCGCGCCCTGTGATAGTAATTTAACTGATCTAGTCAAAAAGGATTTACCAAGATTCGTTCAAAAGGTTAGGTCTGGTTTATTGTGAAAAGCATACGAGCGCAAGGACTTCCTGAAAACGCAACAAGGGTGGTTTAGTCAGCGAAGTCCCGATTATGGGTTTTGCTGTGCCTTATATGCAATCAAAACAAAGGTACGGTGCTTCCAGGATGTGATTGGCTACTCCATTGTACATATGAAATGGCAGGCGTGGCCAAGAGTAAAGACATGTGACATGAGAAAAAGGCGGTAGTTTCTAAGAGGGACAAAGGGACAAAGGATGGTTATTCTGGAGTAGACAGATGGCCTTCTGGAAGCCATTTTGAATGTTAGCACAGCTATGTGAATATTTGGGGGAGGTGATGAATTACAAGAGAAGTGAGAGGACAAAGGTTTAAGGTGTTTGGATGTAAATTCCTCAACAATCCCCCATTTGTGCCTGAACAGGTACACAAAAATAAAATATAAAATCCAAACACAAAGTGTAAACAGTCAGCTATGCTATACATGTGGAAAGGAAATAATCTCTCCACTAGGTGGAGCAAAAAAAAAAAATTATTTATTATTTTCTTTCCACGTGCAAAATCACGCACCAAAACCCCTTGTTTCAGAAATTTGACAGGAAACAAGGTAAAAAAGATGACATGATTATATACTATTTATAGTCTAAGAGTGGACAACCATTCACCAAAAACCTTGATTTAACAAGGCAAAAAAGATAAATGGTTACCAGTGTAAGAAGGGCAAAAAACCTCTTGGTCAATTTAGAGGAAAAACCCAAACTTATTTATCAACTCATTTTTCAACCATTGTAACTCTTGTAAACAAATGTGATATTTTTTTCAAGATAATTTCAAAGTTCATTCACTCTTGTTGTGAATAATCGCATGTGATGTCCTATGGAACATAGCTTCCATGTTTGCGTCTCTGAATGTTTAATGTAGGTTCCAGTGTGTGCGATTAGAGGTGCAGTCATTGCTGTTGAGATTGTCCACGTTGTCATACCACAACCACAAGAAGGAGGTGACCGGCAAGGTCAGTCTCCGATTGCTCATCAGAGGAGAGGAGAGTGTGGCGGTGACTGTCAAGGTCACTCTCCGATTGCTCATCAGAGGAGAGGACAGTGTGGCGGTGACTGTCAAGGTCACTCTCCGATTGCTCATCGTCTTGGATTTTGACATCTGTAGAGTGTAACAGAGTCCAGTCATTCTTGTTCACAGTGTATATCCAACAGTCATTTAGGTGACACTTCTCTTTTGGGCAATAGAATGTCACTGGGGAATGCAAGGCGTCTTCTCTTCTAGATCGCAACTTCAATGTAGCGTTGTTTGAATCAGTTATGTTCAATGTTAGTTGCAGTGTGTGCAGGTGTGTGTGCGTGTGTGGTGCATCTTGTGAGGTCATGGCTGTGGAGTTTCTCCATGTTGCCATCATAACGACCATGAGAAGGAGGTGACCAGCAAGGTCATTTTTCCTCCGATTCCTCGTCAGAGGAGAGGACAGTGTGGCAGCCCATGGCTTTGGCCTCTGAGCCCTCTGGTTCAGCTGCATCCTTGATCTCCTGGTGTTGGCGATCCCCTGGTGGACCGTCCTCTGCTGCTTGGACCCGTCGGCAATGGCTTGCATGGATCCACGAAGTCCTCTCAGCTACTTTGATCGCTGTCTGCGTGGTGAGTAGAACCTGGTACGGCCCGAGCCACCTCGGCGAGTTCCAGCTCCTTCGTCTGTGATCGCGGACCAGGACCCAATCCCCAGGAGAGATGTGATTCAGGAACCCCTTCTTAGCCTCAGGAATGGCGGTCCTCACTCTGTTGAAGACATCCCTGGCATGGAGAGAGTTCAATAAAATCCATCATAACATGTTCCCATGGCCCACTTGGCCGAGGATGTGCTGACAGTTCCATTTTTGACGGGTAGGTTCCTCCCGCAACATCTACTTCTCTTCCATGTTTTCTGGCCTGTTCTCAGGCTGCTCATCTGCTCCTGGTAGTCTCTTGTCTCCTCATTGGGCAGGTCTACATAGAGCGGTCAGCCAGCGAGCTCTCGGAAGGTGAGGAGGGAGTCCCTGTCCTGGTTCAACAGGGTGAAGGTGCGGTGGGACACGGTGTCCGTGTGGACACCACACAGCCAGGGCGCCAGCAGCACGTACAGGCTCTTGAACTGAACCCGGTCCATCCCTGTACTGCTCCACGTAGGGCCGGCCCGGGTCGTGCTGCTGGAGGGCCACCTCGGCGCTCCCGCTCCCCCAGTATAGGCTGATGAAGTGCTCCGTCTGTGGATCCACAGATGAGAGAGACAACAGAGACAAAACAGAAGAGAAAAAAGGAGAGTCCTCTGGTCTGGTCTCCCTGTTCCCCTCTTTGGTCAGGAACGGTTATCCGCAGTCTGTTGGAGATACTCAGAAACATGGTTAAGCGCAAGCTCCTGCTTTGGGGAAAAATGTTGTTATTCAGTCAGGAAAACTTAAACAGGGTGTCTGTTCAAGTGTCATTAGAGCCAGTCTGCAGTAGCCTACAGTGACATCAGGGGCAGTGTTAGAATGACTTTAACACGCCCAGTCCCCAGTCATGATCAAGGCAATTGGATTTGGCTCTAGAATTTCTCTCGCGATTTTATGAAATAAAATAAAATAACCACATTCTCGTCTCAACAAAACAACACCCCCTAAGGGTGAAAACAAATTCCCTGAAGTCAGGATAAAAATAGAGATGGGGAAAAAAATGCATCACTCAAATAAAATGACACTAAAATGAACTGGCTTCATTTACAATTAACTAATCAAAAAATCCATCAAAGCTTCACTTGTATAGCTAAAATTTTTATATCTAAAACCTCCCTCTTTTGCATTTGAGGACAGAGTATTGGGCACCGCTTCGGACAAAATGGTCTCTTCCCTGTTTCATACTTATCTGTCGCTCACAGTGAGTCGGTGACATGGCGTTGGCCTTGCATCTCACGAACCCCAGATCGCCCATCTGTAGGGAAACAGGCCGGTAACCTCCATCTCCACCTCCGGTCCTGTGCCCGTCTCCTGGTTCGGCATTCACCCATCACTCCCGGAACGACAGTTGTCCCGTCTGAAACAGGGAGAACACTCCAGAAATGTCCAAGAATGACCCTCAAGTCATTCGTGACTCCACACAGTTCATAGCTTCATGCTGGCGAGGGGCAACCACTCCTTGGTAGCCCACACAATGCACTCCAGGAAAATCTGAAAACATCAACACAGAACTTCACAGAAACAGAACATCCTATAGAAATAGACTAAACCTAAATTACTACAAAGCAGAACAATCTAACCAAGGAGACGTGTACACACACACCTGAATCAAAAACACAGGTGAAATGTAGGCGACATCCTCAAGCTTTATCGAACAAGACCCGCTTAAACAGAAATGATATATAATGCTAAACATCCAGTAACCTCATGTTCCTACATATATCAGAAAGAGATAGACAAGACAAACAACAGTTAAACAGACAAACAGCAGGTTCCAAGCAGTCCCTAGGAAGGCACGATCCAGGCTCCTCAAAGACCTGCCGCCCTGGGTCCATAGCACCTGAAAGATAACTCAACACAGACTGGGGTCAATATAGCAGAGGGGAAGGCCTAAAGCCAACTCCTCACAAACACATCATCATTATGTGAATGAAAATCATACAGTAGAATGCATAAAACGAACAGCTTATGGCCATTCATTGATTATTGAAACAAACTCCTGAAATCAAAGCGAAAACCATAACCTAAAACTCAAAACCTATTCAAAACCCTGTCAGACTTTTGAGTTCGCACCAATACCTAAAAGATCATCCTCCGAAACATTTACAACAACTTAAGACTCAAAGGCTCTACATCTATTTCATCCTGTTTATTTACCTTAAAAAATATATATGGCTCTATCTTGGATAGTTAAAATCTCCCTTGTGGGTTGTTCAAGGGAACTCCAGCAGGTGGCGCTCGACCCCAAATCGGAGGCTCTTCCTTCCTGACCTGTTCTTGTTCGGACGAATACCTCGTAGAAAGGGGCGCGCTTAACTCGTATTGTAGAGGGGAGAGAGAAGGGGCGTGGCTAATGGCGGGAGCACGAAAAAGGGGTTAGAACAGCCTGGTTGGGTGTGAGCACGGAGCAACGAGTCGAGGGGGACAGATCTAATTTTAAATCAGAGTTATTCTGCTGGGGAAATGGCGGAGAGACAGTCTGCTGAACCTCCTTATCTTTCCTTCCTGATCTAAAAACCTCTCTCGTGCTACTCTCTCCCAAATCTTAAAAGCAGACCAGTCTATAGAATTAACAGGCTTTTCCCTTAACCCTCTAGCTGAGCCCGAATCTTAGCTAAGAATTTAACACTAAATGTCAGATGGGAATGTAAGGAATCGAAAATGCTTTAGCGCATAACGAAATCTGCCAACAAACGCTCGCAGAATAATGCTTCAGCGCAACAATCTCATCAGGGCTAGACAAATTGCAAGTTAGCAGTAGAAATCCTGTTACATCTAGGCATATGTTAATAGCTGGTGTTACAGGGACACCTAGTGGTGCTCCCAAAATGTTGCAGGTAAGACCCGGATGTTTGTATGTGGGCGTGCGCGGGGAATTCAGTTTAATAAAAGCTATACTGAAACAAATCCCTAATAAACACGACGCAGCCTAAAACCCCAAAACAGCAATGAAAGGAAGCCTTATAGTTAACTCACGGCGGGAAAGAATACAATTTCGAAAGAAACAAAGACACATTAAACCGCTCAGTAACTCACCCAGTCCACGGGTCCTTTGTTCTCTGGCTCAATGGCGGATCACCGGAGTAGTAGTTTTCCTGCGTCTCCCAGACAACCAGCTAGCCTACTGGAAATCTAGCAGTTACGAATTTAACAGTCTAAAAAGTGTACAAAATACTTACAATACTTTACCTGGATCCATGGCGCGCTTAACAAACAATACAAGGCAAGAGCCGAGGCTCAAACAGAGAACACATAAGACGAACAAAAGGCCCACGTTACAACAAGCATGCCCGGCTGCACCAGCAACTTGGTCAAGGCTAAACCTAGTTTAGGTCCACCAAACACTGTACAGCCACTTGGTCAAAGCTAACGCTCGTTAGGTTTACCAAACCACCCGGGATCAAAGGGGAAAACGTTTCTCCCAGAAACGCGGATTGGAAAACCCAATCACTCCCGTAGCTACATCTGTTGGTAATCGTTCTTCAACGAAACATCAACAATCACTTCGAAGCTAGTTGGCAATCGTGCTAACACGAAACATCAACAAACGGGGCTTAAGCTAGTTGGTATCGTTCTGAAACGAAACATCAACAATGAGGCTTAAGCTAGTTGGTATCGTTCTGAAACGAAACATCAACAATGCGCGCCCTACCCTCGGTAGGAAACATCTCTGCGGTTTTAATTTCACCCGCGACCGGCCAAAGGGAAACACGTTCTGTGCCAACTCTTTGGCGTATTAGACCAAAAACTCACACTTCTTCTGAACTGCTTATACCCTCGTAACGAAACAAGGACGAAGTCAAAGGACAATACGATATAAATATCTATTGCTGTTCACATCTCCTTGGATAGTTACTTACTTATAAAATACCCACGCCGGGGTTTCTGTTTTCAATAATCCAGACCAACACAAGCTGAACCAAAACCATGGCAAATAACAAGCATAAAAGATTCGTTTTTCAACGTACCGTGAGTTTTAGCCGAGTGGAACCAACGGCGGACCTCTCCGAACCAATGCGCATAGACGCAAAGAGAGAAGTTCCAGAGCGGCTACCGCTCCGCACGTCTGCGTCCTTTGGTTCCACTCCAGGCGAACCCCACGGCAGTAGATCCCGTCCCGAGTCGCCAACTGTGATAGTAATTTAACTGATCTAGTCAAAAAGGATTTACCAAGATTCGTTCAAAAGGTTAGGTCTGGTTTATTGTGAAAAGCATACGAGCGCAAGGACTTCCTGAAAACGCAACAAGGGTGGTTTAGTCAGCGAAGTCCCGATTATGGGTTTTGCTGTGCCTTATATGCAATCAAAACAAAGGTACGGTGCTTCCAGGATGTGATTGGCTACTCCATTGCACATATGAAATGGCAGGCGTGGCCAAGAGTAAAGACATGTGACATGAGAAAAAGGCGGTAGTTTCTAAGAGGGACAAAGGGACAAAGGATGGTTATTCTGGAGTAGACAGATGGCCTTCTGGAAGCCATTTTGAATGTTAGCACAGCTATGTGAATATTTGGGGGAGGTGATGAATTACAAGAGAAGTGAGAGGACAAAGGTTTAAGGTGTTTGGATGTAAATTCCTCAACAGCCCCCGGACAGGAAGGAGAAGACAAACCAAATAACTCTGCCATGACTGACCTCCCCTACTCCTTCTCCTCCAGGAGCCACCAGGGGCCACCTGCCATGACCTCCGACCCCTACACGGCCGCGACCCTAGCCCTGACCACCGGCCCCGCCCCCCCCTGGGAGGAGGATCCGTTGCAGGTGCACACCGTCGTGACCGTCGTCGTCTTCTGCCTGGTCTGCTTCCTCCTCTTTCTCGCCTTCTTCTACGCCTTCTGCTTCCACTGCTCGCTGGAGCCCCTCCCCAAGGACCCCACGCCGCCCGCCCACAGCATGGAGCGCGAGGACGCCACCTACGGGCGCAGTTCCGACGACGTCCAGTCGGTGGCCAATAGGCTGGGTGCATTAAGTAGCGCTATAGAACTTCCGGGTGCGTCGCTTGGCATAAGAGTTTCCGGTCACCGGCCATTCGTTCATTCGTTCGTAAACATTAGCATTATTAGCAGACTGCTACCATGTCACAAAAGAAACAAAAACGTCTGTTCAAATACCAATGCCGTGACTCCGGCTCCAATGAGCACTGTTGTGTGCCACAGTGTGCGAATTCGGCCCGATATAATTCAAGTCTAAGTTTCCACAGCTTCCCAAGCAACGGCGAGGAAAGGGCTAGGTGGCTAGCTAAGATTCGCAGGGATGCCTTCACCGTGACCCAGAGCACCAGAGTGTGTAGTCGCCGTCGAGTCGTCGTCGTTAATTTATATAGCGCTTTTTAAGGTGAAGTTCCCTACTCAAAGCACTTTACATAGAGAAAAACAGCTATACAACATTTACAATAAATATTCTCTAATATAATATAAGCGCTGTGGGGAACTTAATACTTAATGCACCCAGCCTATACCGTCTGAGGAGGGATGAGGGGGATCAGCTCTGGGAAATGTGAACGCAGAATGTGAACATGTACACCCCCCCCCACACACACACACACAGCTTGACTGTTGTGTCGCGATGTGTCAAAAGTAAATAAATGGAGGGGGATTTGAAAATTTTTAGTCCTTTATGTGTGTCGGTACTAGTGCAAGAAGAGCTGCACTCTTTAGTTAAGATTTCAAAGAACACGCTGAGTGGTCGGTCAAGCTGGTTTTAAACAAAGGCAATAGTTTTATTCTGTTACGATTCTGCAGAGTCGGGCTCTAGCACAGGAAGTGACATCCAGGCAGAGTGAGTTCACTTGAGGACAAGCCCCCAGGATTCGAAATCTAAAGTGAAGGGCCGTGTCCGAATTGCATACTACTTGCTATATAGTAGGCGAGATGCAGCATGCTGCATCAAAACTGTGCATACTGTATTTCGCCTACTATATAGTAGGTACTATATAGTAGGCGAAATCGGCGAAAAAATGGCCGAAAATGTAGCATAGTCCAGAGCATACTGTTCTGGAAGTCGAGACGTGATACGTCACTGGGCTGTGAGAAAAATAAAAAAAGATGGCGAACGAAGAGGTCTCCGGGACCGCAGCGGGAGTTTTCAAATGTAAGTATTGACTTAATTTGTCGATGAAAAAAATATTTTTTCTGACAGATATCTTAGTTATAACGACACAGAGCTACAAATGCAGTTTTGTGTATATAGGTGGGGTAGAAATGACATTTCGAAAAAGAACGTCATGATAGCTAGCTGCTTGCATTGATCTCTGTGGTGGACGTTACGTTAGCTAGCTAGCCCAGCTAACGTTAATAGGCTACTAACGTTACAGGTGTTCAGACGGCTCTTGCTCAAAACGTATTAATGTCATAGCTTAAATGTTATTATAGCTAGAATCAAGACAAACAGAGTAACATTTCCATGTAATATGACCATGATTGCTTAAGAAATGTATAAGAAATGTCGAAATTGTGATGAGTTGTTAAATGGCTAACCTAAGCCACCGAGCCTAACGTTACTTGACGTTGTTTAAACAATTGTCTGTTCATTCCGTGATTTAAACGAGTTCAACTGTTCATATATCATTATGTTCATATATTAGTATTCATTGTCCCATAATACTTCTGGATGTATTACAGGGACTGACGACCACACCAGGGACCTGATCTTCTGGAGGACGGCCAACTCTTCCCTGTTCACAGGGAAGAGAAACGCTGCTCTGAAAGGCTACGAGTAAGTTAACTAATGTATGCATTGTTGCTCAGAAGCGATCCAGTGATGTAGCCTTTCTGTTTACTTTGGATATTGATTTATGTAGGACCTACATCGTAGAAGCTGGGCTGCAGGGGAAGATCGAGGGGCCCATGCTCAAGAGGAAGTGGGAGAACCTTGTAGCCAAGTTCCACCGGCTGTCGCCTCCCCTTCCGTGGTGCTGACCCAACCGAGAGAAAGCCAGGTGACGGCAGAGTGCAGCGGTGAGGCGAGGCCAGGGAGAGGACAGAAGAGGAGGAGAGAGAGTGAGCTGGAGCAGTTGCTGGAGATGCTGGAGAGGGAGAAGAAAGAGGAAGAAAATAAGGATAGGGAGAGAGCGAGACTGGACAGACAGAGGCAAGAGGAGAAGGAGGCTGGACATAGAGAGGAGTGGAGGGCAGAGAAGGAGAGGATGGAAAAGGAGAGGGCAGAATGGATGAGAGAGAAGGCAGAATGGGGGAGAGAAAGGGTGCAGATGAAGGCAGAATGGGCGAGAGAGAAAGAAGGTATGAAGGCAGAATGGGCGAGAGAGAAAGAAGGTATGAAGGCTGAGTGGAGGGAGGAAAGAGGATTGTTCAAGGAGAGGGAGGAGCGGTTAATGTTGCTCCTGGAAGCCGCTGTGAAGAAGTAGTTTATTTTTTATTAAATGTTTTTTTTCTTAAATTGGTCTGTGTCTCATTCCTTGTAATGTATTCCCAGTCAAAGGAGAACAAATGTCACTATACCTAAAACCAGTCATTAGAGTAAAATAACATTCCTAATGGACATTGTAGTTTGCAATTGGGCATAAACGGAACACACATGTTGGTTCACAATGCTTCATTGGAATTATTCAGAGACGGTTATGAAAGCATCACTGTTTTTCAAATTTGTTTGACTAACGACTACTTGATAAGGGAGTTACATGTCCAAAGCTCTCTGCACGTTGAGTGTTTAGACCTTCCAAGTTACATGACGTATGTCCTCAATGTGTAGATATTACACTTTTTGTTGAAATTGTATACATCAAGAAGTAACCTTTACATGTATAATGTAAGAAGCACAACATTTCTTGGATATTTTTATTACACAATGGTCTTCAAATATACTTTTGACTTGTTTATATTTGGTCAGATCATTAGCTTCCCTCGCAAAAGGTACTGACAGGAGACGCGACGAGAACGCTGATCTGTTGTCTCCCAAAAAACTTAAAAGAACTGTTTACTATGTACAGTACAAAATGAAACACAGACATTTAAATACAAATACATTTAAACAAATGTCTCAAGGCAGTCTATAAGGAACTGATTGATGTTTAAAGCCTCAAGGCTGTCTATAAGGAACTGATTGATGTTTAAAGCCTCAAGGCAGTCTATAAGGAACTGATTGATGTTTAAAGCCTCAAGGCAGTCTATAAGGAACTGATTGATGTTTAAAGCCTCAAGGCAGTCTATAAGGATGTATGTACTGTGTAAGGACCTCTGTCTTCCATGCGAGCCTACAGGGGAAATATTATTAGGCCAAACTTTAACTCATTTGCGCTTATGGCATATAATTGTCTTAACTAGCAAGTTAACGTTCAATATTTACCTCAACTACAATAGCCCCAAGCCAGCTACTGGCACCAGCACATGCGGGGCTATCAACTAGCGTAGCTAGCAAGCTAACGTTCAATATTTACCTCAGCTAGAAGCATGTTGAGAACAAATCTCATGACGGCTCTTCTCCTTGCAGCGCGAACACGTCTTCTCCTGTTGGCAGCAGCCACACATCCCATGTCAGGAAAAGGCAACATTTTCGTGGATAATACACAAAATGATCACAAAAAACACCAGATAACTTTTAGCACAGGTTCGCGGTTCGCGGTCTGAGTAAACAGTATCGTAACTCGTCGTAGCCCCGTCACTTCCGCTGGATGACTCGAGTAGCATGCTGTATTTTCTCGCATACTACACGCGTTTTGTGGAACAGTAGGTACTATATAGTATGCAGTATGCCTACTATATAGTGCCTACTATATAGCAAGTAGCAGGTAGTATGCATTTCGGACACGGCCAAGGTCTATTGAACCGCGCCATCTTGGCTAGATTTGTAGTCATTTAGCTATTTCCGGTGACTTTTGTACTTGCGCAGTTGAGCTTTTCTGTCCGACGCGCGTCCACGCACGTTCCCGGCTCTCCCCGCTTTGATTTAGCAATGAAAACCGGCTTGCATATTAACCTGTTTTTGTAAAATATATCCATTGGAGAAATTATTTTTTCATCCAGGCATCTTAGTTTTAACAGGTTAAATATAACTGAACATGTTTTGTTTGCTAGTAGATGGTATTCATTACGTTCGCGATAACGTTATTGCAGCCAGGCTAAATTCCTCCAGGGAGCCAGTGACCGGCGAGTTGAAAAGCTTTTCCCCGCCAGCAGGAGCTTTGGCCGCTGCTACCGCATCTCGGATAACCCGCTGAGTTCGTGGCTGCTATTTCACATTCGCCCTTGATCAATCCCAATACCGATCCATGGTAATAATGAATCAATCGTTCAGATCGGCAGTGCTGCATGCATGTTACAACATCATTGTTAGCTTTATTAACATAACCATAGACTGAAACCATAAACATTTATCTCTCTAACGTTAGGCTATCCATCTTACACCAGTCGGCCATTCGATAGCTAGAAGCGGTGCCAACGTTGACTGTGGATGTGGACGCGCGTAGGACAGAAGTACAACTGCGCAAGTACAAAAGTCACCGGAAGGCCAGAAAAGCACTACTGCGCAAGTACAAAAGTCACCGGAAATGGTCAAATGACTACAAATTTGCCAAGATGGCGCGGTTCAATAGAGCTTCATTGTTGATAGCGGTCAGTGAATGGAGTGGCTGTATCTAGTTCTATTAATACATCCATGCTTGAGGACGAGGTCTGTAGGTTATACAGTGAAAAAGGAAGTGACATAGTTTCAGGATGAAGAGGACAGGGAAGTGATGTCACACAGGGAAGAATTTGTAGTTTTAACAGACTGATCTATGAGAACGAACTACAAAGGTAGAACAACAGTCAAGTAGGAAAACAGAACACTTTGTTGAGACTTGAAATTCATTCACAACATTCACTAAAGCCCACTGAAACTAGACATTATCGGACGATGCCAAGCAACAGCCTGTACTGAGGCCTCTCTCCTGTTCTGTGCCTATATCACTCGTCCATGCATGCTAAAGCACACACACAAACACATGAAAAAACATGTGGTTACATGAATAAAGTCATATGATCCTATTTTAATGTTTTGTGTTATATTTTGTCTCTGTACTCAATGTCCTGTCTGTTTGTAACTTTGTGTTGTACTGAATGTCCTGTCTGTCTGTCTGTAACTTTGTGTTGTATTGAATGTCCTGTCTGTCTGTAACTGTGTTGTATTGCCACTGTCTGTCTGACTAGGTCTCTCTTAAGAATGAGACCCTGTGTCTCAATTTATCTGTCTAAATTAAAGTTAAATATAATAAATAAGAAATATCCAATACAACTGTTTTCTTGCCTGTACCAGGAAGTAGGCCCACTGTGTGTGTGTGTGTGTGTGCGTGTGTGCGTGCATGCGTGTGCATGTGCTACTGCTTAACAATAACAACAACTAATCATGCAGTACAGTGATGTGACAATAAGCTGACTTAACAACAACAACGCATGAAAGTATTGATTCAGACCTCAGACCGGCTCTGCTGTCACCTTGTTTTATTTCCACAGTGTTGACAGGCTCTTCGAAGTAAGGAGGGTGCTACAGAACTCAACCAAGCAGGAAGACAGATACACTCAAAGAGGCCAACAGAGGTGACGGAGTGCAGTTGTGACCAAGTGACAGTGTCCTTGTGAGTCCCAGGTAGTGGTAGCGAGCGGTTGGTTACCCTCACTCCTTGATGGAGCACTAACAGTCCCTCCCCTTAATGTAGGTTACACAGTGACACACGCAGTTCAATACAAGAGCTTTACAAAAACGTGGAATGCAACTAGAAAGCAGAACAGAATATACATGGGCATTCCTGTCATGGAATAAGGGTATAAGAAATGTATTGCACTCTAGGCCAGAGATTGGAACTATGAATCTACAGTATACACAATATAGATTAGATAGATAGATAGATAGATAGATAGATAGATAGATAGATAGATAGATAGATAGATAGATAGATAGATACTTAATTGATATAGATAAAGTTATAAAGGCATCATCACGCTAGATATAGATTAGGTTATAAAGGCATCATCACGCAATAGACTGGTCAACTCTAACGCCAAACTATCACAGCAAGTTATCCGACACTAGTACCGTCATACGCAACTCACAGCACATAAAGTCTACACATTAACGCTTTAGAATCCACATGTAAAAACAGCGTTGTAATATGTGGATGAGGGGGGGGGGTCAGCCTCATGATATGGAGCACAAGGCGCTCTTGTCCGAACCGTGGGAGTGGGAGGAGCCGTCCAGAGACGCCATGGCGGAGTCACGAGCGTTGAATTCGGGCGAGTCCAGCTCCAGGTGGCCGTCCTGGAGGCTGTTAGCCTGCAGGGAGTTCCTATAGCAGGACTGGGAGAGAGGGAGAGAGAGAGAGAGAGGGGAAGGTGGGTGAAGATGGACAGATAGGAACGAAAGGAGAGGAGGAGGAAGAGAGAGAGGGAACCATGTTAAATTGACAACCACAAGTGCAGCTCTTCCGTCCGTCCAGTGGCATTTCTAGCTTGTATGCACCCTGGGCGCACCCCCACTACGGCGCCCCCCCCACCACATTCGCCCTGGGGTGGTCTGGCCCATGTCGCCCATGCCTAAATACGCCACTGCGTCCGTCCTGCTGGTAGGACATGTCCCCTCCCTAGACCGTCCTGTTAGTAGGACATGTCCTCTCCCCATCCCACTGTCCTACTGGTAGGACATGTCCTCTCCCCATCCCACCGTCCTGTTAGTAGGACATGTCCTTTCCCATACCACCGTCCTGTTAGTAGGACATGTCCCCTCCCCATCCCACTGTCCTACTGGTAGGACATGTCCCCTCCCATCCCACTGTCCTACTGGTAGGACATGTCCCCTCCCATCCCACTGTCCTACTGGTAGGACATGTCCCCTCCCATCCCACTGTCCTACTGGTAGGACATGTCCCCTCCCATCCCACTGTCCTACTGGTAGGACATGTCCCCTCCCATCCCACTGTCCTACTGGTAGGATATGTCCCCTCCCATCCCACTGTCCTACTGGTAGGACATGTCCCCTCCCATCCCACTGTCCTACTGGTAGGACATGTCCCCTCCCATCCCACTGTCCTACTGGTAGGACATGTCCCCTCCCATCCCTCTGTCCTACTGGTAGGATATGTCCTCTCCCATCCCACCTTGCTGACAGACAGCTCCTCCACCCGGCCCTCTTCTAGGGACACATCTAGACCCATCTCCATTTTGATCCTACGGGAGTAAAGGGACCCGCCATCATTCCCAGCATCCCCTGCAACCAGAGGTAGCAGCTGGAGAGAGGAGAGGAGAAGAGAGGAGAGGAGGAGAGAGGAGAGGAGGAGAGGAATGAAGAGGAGAGGACTGAGGAGATTGTTTCATCTCATTTAGCACAGTATCAAGCATATTCCATCCACCCATCCAGTCCCCTCCGCCCGGGAGGGAGCGGCCATTACCAGTCTGTCCTGATGGCCCAGAGCCTCCTGGCCGCTGACAGTGGCCTGGTTCTCAAACTGGGGGAGGGCGGCCTGGGCGTTCCCATCCTTGTCCCTCTTCCCCTGGAGCCAGTAGGTCTCGATCTCCACGTTACCCTGGGAGGGGGGCGGGGGTTAGGGGGGGGGGGGGGGGTAGTACAGCACATATAGGGAAAGAAATAGGAGAAAGTACAAAAAAAAAAAATTTAAGCTCAGAATGTGATTGATTACACACACACACACACACACACACACACGCACGCACGCACGCACACACACACACACACACTCAAACGCACACACACACACCGTTCAGTCATTCAAGTAATAATGACATATGGACCAGTAAACAACTGTTGAGGCGTGACTGGATTTCTATCTAGTTTAGCATAAGTGACAATGTAAACATCTGCGTTTTTCTCAGTAATTCATAGATGTCAGGAAACGTAAGCGCTTGTTTGCGTCACACATGTTTGTGCAGGCTTGTAGGCAGCTGTGATGCACTGATCTGACAACAGTGTGAGAACAGACTGTCAGACCTGCTGGAGCTTGGGTGTCTGACTTCATTTCTCTGTATATGTGCTGCTGTGTTTGACACCTACTGTATCTATCTATCTATCTATCTATCTATCTATCTATCTATCTATCTATCTATCTATCTATCTATCTATCTATCTATCTATCTATCCATCTATGTAAATCTATATGTATTTGTATTTATGCAGTATGACCTCTGTCTTAACTGGTCTCCATATGCGTGCATCGTGTTTCGCCAAACTAACTGTCGCCGTGGAAACGGGGTTGACCTCCGCTGACCTTGATGGTGATGGTCCCCTTGCGCTCAAAGATGAAGTTGCTTTCCTTCAGGTGCTCATAGGTGGCGCTACTGAGCTGGATGTGCATCTCCTGGCAAAGACAGGTGAGTCAGAGATTTCTTTAATGTTTCTTTCTTTCTTTCTTTCTTTGATCCACTCTTTCTTTCATTCTTTCTGTCTTTCATACTTTCTTTCACTCTTTTTTTCTTCTTTCTTTCTTTCTTTCTTTCTTTCTATCTATCTATCTATCTATCTATCTATCTATCTATCTATCTATCTATCTTTCTTTCTCTTCCACCTTGCCCTTGCTCTCCATGGCAGATGCTGTGTGGACCGTGTCACCATGGAGACCATAGCGTGGCATCTTATGGCCGACGACTCCTGCCACCACCATACCAGAGTGGATCCCTGTAACACAGCCACAGGTCAATAACACACACATGCATACACACACACACTAAGCTCACACACAGACACACACACAAACACACACATACTAGACTCAGACACACACACACACACACACACACACACACATGCTAGACTCACACACAGACACACACACACATACTAGACTCACATCACACTAGGGCTGCACCTAATGATTATTTTTCTATTTATCTAGTGATCATTTTTTTGATTAGTCAATTAATCTAGCAACTAATTTAATGATTATTTTAACGATTTATTTTTGTTTGATTAATAGAACACTTAATTTACCCAACATACATAAATATAAAAATGTGTCTTGTTAATATTTCAATATTGTATTCAAGCAAATAACAAAAGTAACAATAAACAAAGTATCTGCACTGCAGGGCGTTATAAAAGCTGCAAAATCTTTCAAATTTGTAGCCAAACTATTTAGCTGACGAATGATTGCTTTGAATTACTGACCTTTGTTTGTATAATTTTAGCTCTGTCTCGACAATGACGCACAGCAGCTCACAACAGTTGCTACAATCATTTGACACAACTACAGTCAAATCAATGTTTAATCCCCACACATAGTTTCTGTTGTTTGTTTTCTGATTGGATATGATGTTTAATGAAATGCCATAACGATAGAACGTCATTAACAGTTCTGAGCGCAAGCATTCATAGCAGGTGACAACCAGAAAACCTCTAGGCAGTTGAAAGCGGTGCAGTTCTCCATGTAGCCTATGTGATGCACTTTTGCTAAATGTTTCAAAGATTGCTTGTGTTTCCTGTTTCACTTGCAAAAGACTGTTTGCACTTAGCAATGTGCAACCAAACGTTTGAGCGTTTCCAATGTCTCCACTCAGATCAGCTGGTCTCCGTGCGTGTGTGAGCGGGTGTTGCGCAATACGGACCCGCTGTTGCGCAACACCGAATTGGAGCGGAGGAAAGACGAGAGACGTGACTTCTAATAATTTATCGCGAAAATATTTCCTAGACGAATATCTTAATCTTATTGCTATTTAGAAACGGGGCTGGAAAGACAAAAGGTGCAAGATAACGTTTATATAGCCTAAATAAATAGAAAATCAATTTCCAATACTGTTAGTTTTGACCAGACGCTGCCATCTTACTTCAGCACGTTAAGTCGATGTATTTACGTAGTCGATGACCACGTGTCGCCCCAGCCCTAACTCTCTCTCTCTCTCACACACACACACACACACACACACACACACACACACACACACACACACACACACACACACACACACACACACATACACACACACACACACACACACACACACATACTACACTCGCACACAGACACACACACACAGACGCATGGTCCCCACGCACCCACACGTATCTTTATGTGGTTTCCGTTGGAGGGGTCTTTGAGGTGGTCTATGGAGCGCACCATGTCCAGCGCCATGTCACAGATGTTGTGGGCGTGGTACTTGGTCTTCTCTGGCGCCCCCGCCACCACCATGTAGGCGTCGCCGATGGTCTCCACCTGGGGGGGGGGGGGGGGCCAGGGCTGTCACAGGCAACCACATCCTCTATACTGTATGTGTGTGTATATGTACACTTAAAGGACAATGCTCGTTTTTGACAACCTGGACCTTATTTACGACATATTATAAGACGTTTGACTCACCGAGATAACTTTGGTGTAGTTCGGAGGTCTGTAGAAGAAATGTAAAATCCAGCGCGAGCCAGTATATCCATGTAATGGCGGTGATCCGGGCAACGAGAATGCAGTTTCTAAAAATCTATTTTCTGCCGCGAAACGGTTGTTTTCATCAATCTGTCTTGATGAATCGCTAGTTGTGCTTACATAGAGAGCATAGGCCTGTTGTGGTATTTCACATGCCTCTGTAATATGATCTTTAGAAACGTCTTTAGACACGAAATAGCTTCCTCACTTGCTCCAGCACGCATGCGCACAGCGTGCTGGAGCAACGATTGCGCGCTGTGCGCATTAGTGCTGGAGCAAGTGAGGAAGCTATTTCGTTTTGAAAGACGTTTCTAAAGATCATGGCATGTAAAAACCACAACAGTTAGGCTCTATGTAAGCACAACTAGCGATTCATAAAGACAGATTGATGAAAACAACCGTTTCGCGGCAGAAAATAGATTTTTAGAAGCTGCATTCTCGTTGCCCCGATCACCGCCATTACATGGATATACTGGCTCGCGCTGGATTTTACATTTCTTCTACATGCATCCGAACTACACCAAAGTGATCTCGGTGAGTCAAACGTCTTATAATATGTCGTAAATAAGGTCCAGGTTGTCAAAAACGAGCATAGTTATTGGACTATTGGAAACAATAGTTCCGGCTAGTTAAGTATCGCTCCGCCTCCCTATTTACAGAGAGCCATATGGGTCAGAAAAAATTGATTCAATGAGTTGGACTTCAAAAATGATAGTATAAAAACTCAAATGAGCCCCAGACTGTCCTCATATTTGGGTGAACTGTGGAGTGTTCAAGTGAGTTTTCTTTGAATACTAGCCAGTTCGCTTAGATTGCGCTAGCATTAGCATGCCGCTAACGCCCAAACGAGAGACAGCATGGAACCAGCTGAAAATTATCTCCATCAATCAGCAACATTATGAGTAAGTCATAAATGAGGCCCGAGTTCAATTCCAGGCCTTTAATGAACATGGAAGAGAAAAACAACACACACACACACACACACACACACACACATACACACACACACACACACACACACACACACAGACAGGCACCTTGAAGACGCGGTGCTTCTCGCTGAGCGTGTCGAACAGCGTGTACATGGTGTTGAGCAAGGAGACCACCTGCATGGGCGTGATGTGGCTGCAGATGCGCGTGAAGCCCACCACGTCACTGAACAGGATGGTGACGTCAGGGAACACCTGGACCAGGGTGGAGAGAGGGGGGGGGCAGGGGAGAGAGGGGGAGACAGGGGGAGAGACGGGGGGGGAGGGAGAGTGGGGTGAGACAGGGGGGAGAGAGGGGGGAGACAGGAGGGAAGAGAGGTGAAACGGGGGAGAGAGGGAGGGAGACAGGAGGGAGGGAGTGTGGGGTGAGACAGGTGGGGGGGGGGGTGAGGCGTGAGACATGGGGAGAGAAGGGTGAGACATGGGGAGGGAGGGGTGAGACAGGAGAGAGAGAGGAGTGAGACAGGGGCATGGAAGAAGATGGGTACGGGGGGGGGGGGGGGGGTGAGTGAGAGAGGCAGGTGAGAAGCAGAGAGGCGGAGCAGCACAGACCAACCTCGTAACCCTCAAGAATAGTTCCTCCCTACCATGGGCGTAGAATTTAGGGGAGACGCTGGGGACATGTCCCCATCAATATTCAGAGACTGTCTTTGCCGTTTCTTTGCCGCGAGAGGCTAGCTGTAGTATCTGGTTGAATTTGGTCCTTGCGTCTTGTATTGATTCAGCATTGAAAGCACTTTTTTTTTTTCAATACGGGACAATCCCATATTAACGGCAACGACTTGCCTACCATTGCAAACGCGGAAAGATCTGAGTTTCCCAGAGGCATCGTAGCGCTACGTTCATCGTAAGCTACGGCGTTCATCGTAGCGCTACGATGAACGTAGTGCTACGACGCCTCTGGGAAACTCAGCCCTGCGAGGCTGACTCAGCCACTGAATTGCATAAAGTTAGTAAACAAACCAGATATGTAATGTTTAGTTTTTTTTTAACCCTATCAGTTGTTATCAATGTGTATGCAGCAAGTGCACATGTGGGCCAAATGCATGATCAGGAGGTTAAAGAGCCAGCCATCAGGATAATCACATCTGACTGTAGTTCAATGTATGCTTTTTGATTTTATACAGTGCAAACAAGATTTGGTTCGCATGCTACACGCGCTCGCATTTAATGTCCCCACCAAAGCTCGAATCAAAAATACACCCTTGCTCTTTACGCTAAAACACACGACAGAAACACACACATGGAATATGAACACCACTGATGGAACACAGAGACACACACACACACACACACACACACACACACACACAGTTCCTGACCTCGCAGGTGTTGACGGCAGGCTCGCCCTTGCGTAACCTCTTGGCCACGGGTTTGGGGATCATCCGGTACAGAAGGTCATCTGTCTTCTTCATCTCGTAGTCCAGCATCTTCATGCTCTCCTCCAGCTTACTGGACTTCTTCTGTTCCTGCACGGGCCACACGGGGGCGATAGAGAGCTGACACCCGGAACACAGTCGGGTAGATAATGTACAAAACCGTGTGTCTAATTGAGTCGGTTGAAACAGTCATGAGCTCTAGCGTTAACGGAACCTGGTATAGTGTCACCCTGGGAGGGAGTGTTTTATCTCCCACCACTAACAGATCCCAGCTCCCGGCATTGTGCCGAAGTGTCCTTGAGCAAGACACAGAACCCCCAAATCCCTCACGTGTGGCACGGTGGTGAAGTACCTAGTACTGTCGCCTCACAGTAAGAAGGTCTTCTGGCCTTTCTGTGCGGTTTTTGCATGGTCTGCATTGTGTTGCCTCTGTGTATGAAATGCGCTGTACAAATAAAGTTTGATTTGATTTGATTTGATCTGAGTTCTCCCCGTGTTCTCAAGGGTTTCCTCCCAAAGAACCCAACCTGGACGGAGTACTTGTACTTGGTCCCCAGGCGCCTTGAACGATGGCTGCCCACTGCTCCTGGCTGCCCCGGAAGGAGGACAGCTTGGATGGAAGAAATGCAATACAATTTCCACCAGCAACCGCAGTTGCATGTATGTGTGTGTGTGTGTGTGTGTGTATGTGTGTGTGTGTGTGGGTTGTCGCCGCTCCTTCATGAGTGTGTATTTGTGTGCCCACTGAAAGACCTGAGTTATAATTACAAAGAAACACACATACACGCACGCACGCACACATGCACACACGCGCAAAAACACACACACACACACACACACACATGCACACTGTAGTGTACCTGTGTGAGAGCTCTCTTGAGCTCCTCAGACTGCTGTGTTCCTGCCAGAACCAGGTCCCTACTGGAGTCATGCATGCTGAGGTCGTTGATGTAGAGACCTGTCTTAAACATGGCACTGAGACTCTCCATCCTACACACACACACACACACACACACACACACACACACACACACACACACACACACACACACACACACACACACATGCACCACAGAAACAGAACAGAGATAGTCAAAATAAAGACATTACATACAGAGACTCAGGAAGTAGAGCGGGTCGTCCAATGACCGCAGGGTCGGCGGTTCGAATCCCGTTTCCTCCTCATGTCAAAGTGTCCTTGGGTAAGACACTGAACCCCAAATTGCTCCCAATGAGCAGACTAGCACCTTGCAGGGCAGCTGCCGCCATTGGCGTGTGAATGTGTGTGTGAATAAAAGGTCATTGTAAAGCTAAATGGTAAATGGACTGCACTCATCCAAATTGCTTTACAATGGCCTCTCATTCATCCATCCACATATACATTCACACACCAATGGCGGCAGCTGTCATGCACGACGCCAGCCTGATTGAGAGCACCCTGGGGACACGTCAACACTTTGCCGGAGGAGCTGGAATCAAACCGGGAGCCTTCCGATTCCCAGGCGGCTGCTCTACCTCCCGAGCCTCTGGCGCTATATAAGAGCTGTACGGCATGTATGGAACCATATATAGACAGAGGAAATGGTGGACTGGGGACACTAGGAACAGGGCTAAAGAGTGTCCTGGAGTGTGCTGTTGGTGGACAGGGCAGGGGACGCCTACCTAGTCAACTACCTGTGGAGAACGGGACTGACAGAAAAGGACAGCGGACGACGTAGGAGCTAACTACAGTAACTCCAAAAGGTGGCAGTAATGCAACTAAAAGGATGCAAACTGCCGTAAAACGCCATAGAAGAAGATGATGAAGAAGAAGAACTGTATATATGTAGATCGTAGATACAGAGATTGTATGTAGATTATATAGATACAGAGACTATGTAGATTATATAGATACAGAGATTGTAGGTATATTATATAGATACAGACTATGTAGATTATAGATACTAAATTTGTATGTAGATTATATAGATACACAATCTCTATATAGATTATATACTATAGATACACAGTCTATATGTACATTATATAGATACAGTCTGTATGTAGATTATATAGATACACAATTTGTATGTAGATTATATAGATACACAATTTGTATATAGATTATATAGATACACAGTCTGTATATAGATTATATACAGTAGATACAGAGACTATGTATATTATATACTATGGATACACAATCTATGTATATTATATAGAGACATAATCTGTATGTATATTATATAGATACACAGTCTGTATGTAGATTATATAGATACACAGTCTGTATGTAGATTATATAGATACAGTCTGTATGTAGATTATATAGATACAGTCTGTATCTAGATTATATAGATACACAATCTGTATATAGATTATATAGATACACAATCTGTATATAGATTATATAGATACACAATGTGTAGATTATATAGATGCACAATATGTATGTAGATTATATAGATACACAATCTGTATGTAGATAATATAGATACACACTGTATAGATTATATACAGTAGATACACAGTCGGTATGTAGATTATATAGATACAGTCTGTATGTAGATTATAAAGATGCACAATATGTATGTAGATTATATAGATACACAATCTGTATATAGATTATATAGATATACAGTCTGTATGTACATTATATAGATACACAATATGTATGTAGATTATATAGATACATAGTCTACGTAGATTATATAGATACAAAGACTGTATGTAGATTATATAGATACACAGTCTGTATATAGATTATATAGATACAGACTGTATATATATATTATATTGATACACAAACTATATATAGATGATATAGATACAGTCTGTACTGTATGTAGATTATATAGATACACAATATGTATATAGATTATATAGATACACAGTCTGAATGTAGATAATATATATATACACAATTTGTATGTAGATTATATACATACACAATATGTATATAGATTATATAGATACGCAGTCTGTATGTAGTTTATATAGATACACAGTCTGTATGTAGATTATATAGATACACAGTCTGTATGTAGATTATATAGATACACAGACTGTATATCGATTACATAGATACAGTCTGTATGTAGATTATATAGTCTGTATGTAGATTATATAGATACACAATCTGTATGTAGATTATATAGATACACAGTCTGTATGTAGATTATATAGATATGGACACTACACTGTACGTAGATGTTCCCATCACCGGGAGTAGAAACAGAACAGAGGAACACAGTAATAATGTCAATTTACCATTATCTGAATAAAACCATACTGGCTGATCAGGGGATGATTAGTGGTAATTCACAGCCTGACTGAGGACTGCAGGAGACTGATCTCTGGTTAATAGTTATTACTAGGAGGTTAATAGTTATTACTAGGAGGTTAATAGTTATTACTAGGAGGTTAATAATTATTACTAGGAGGTTAATAGTTATTACTAGGAGGTTAATAGTTATTACTAGGAGGTTAATAGTTATTACTGTGATGTTGTCAGTGAGGTCATACTAAAGACTATAAAAATGGGACCCATTGCCTCCCTGCTTAGCACTCAGCATCAAGGGTTGGAATTGGGGGGTTATATCACCGAATGATTCCCGAGCGCAGCACCGCTGCTGCTCACCGCTCCCCCAGGGGATGGGTCAAATGCGGAGAACAAATTTCCCACACTCAGGTGTGTGACAAACAGTGGGACTTTAACCTTTTTAATTCTCTAAAGGTGCTCAGTGGACAACGATCCAGCTATAACGATCCAGCTATAACGATCCAGCTTTAATTTAACAATGAACACACACACACACACACACACACTTAGAGATCTTGAGATTGTGTGTGTGTGTGTGTGTGTGTGTGCGTGCATGTGTGTGTGTCTTACACAGGGGTTCCCAGGAAGATAATGGACTCCCACTCAGGCATGTATCTCATCTGGCCCTTGAGCTTCAGACAGCGGCTGCCGTCTCCCCAGCTCTCCATGGCGTTCACATTGTTACCGTCTGCGAGGGGGAGGAGCCGTTAAACACACACTCCACACACACATGGCATCGGCAGTGTGTGTGTGTGTGTGTGTGTGTGTGTGTTTCAGGGTTCTCGGGGTGGGGTGTAGGTCGGAGGTCATGACCTTTGTAGTCGTCTCCAATGATGCTCTGGAAGGCCATGAGTTCAACGTCCACGTCTGCCGTGCGGTTGCCGTTCTCGTACTCCGAGTCTGAAAGCAGAAAGGAGTGACTATAGCTCTGAGGTGGAACCCCCGTGTGGAACCTCAACGTCCTCGCGTTCCCCAGGTGCCCCGGGCTCTTACTCCTTCTCTTACTCTGGACGCGGTTGTGGAGATTCCTCTCCCTCTTCACCGGCTCCTTGGACATGATCTCAAACAGGTTGTTGGGATGGGAGAAGATCTGTGAGGAGAGGGAGAGAGTCATTCATTCATTCATTCATTCATTCCATTACTTATGGGTTTATTAATTCCATCCATCCATCCATCCTGACATATGCTAATGCTAAATGGACTGCACTTACATAGCGCTTTTATCCAAAGCACTTTACAATGAAGACCTCTCATTCACCCATTCACACACACATTCACACACCAACGGCGGCAGCTGCCATGCATTGGGAGCAATGGGGTTCAGTGTCTTGCTTCAACATGTTGTCAGGAGGAGCCGGGATTCGAACCACCGACTCTACGATCATTGGATTACCCACTCTACCTCCTGAGCCACTGCCTCATGAATTAATGAATGAATGAATGAATGAATGAATCAGGCCAGTCTCACCATGTTCCAGGTGAACTCCACTAGGGGGCGTGACAGCAGAAAGGCATCGTTGATCTTTTTCCCGTCCAGGTCAGGAAACACTGTGGCCAGGCCAGAACCCACGTTGTGGACCACCATGTCCTGGGGAAAGTGGTAAAACCAACACACACAAACGCACACACACACAAACGCACACACACACAAAAACGCACAAACGCACACACACACACAAATGCACACATAAGCGCAAACACATATAAACGCATACACATCAGGTCAGGGAACACATTTAATGACATGTTGAAAGTCAATGACACACACACACACACACACACACACTAATTTCCGGTACCTGTCTGAAGACAATATTGAAGGGGAAGACTTCAAAGAAGAAGTCGCTGGTGATTGGTAGAATCTCCTGCTCCTCCTCGTCCTCCTTCATGATGTAGCGGTAGGCGGAGTTATCAAAGTTCAGCCTGCGTGGGAAAACACAAACTATGTAGAGGACGCCATTTTGAATTCGATTATTGGCTACAGATTGTTAGGTCTCCACCATTAGACCAAAATAATTATTTGACAAGCTACTTCGTGTGTGTGTGTGTGTGTGCTGTAGTGTTACCTCATGGTAACGTGTGGTAGCCTACTGTACTTCATGTGTGTGTGTGTGTGTGTGTGTGTGTGTGTGGGCTGTAGAGTTGAGTGCCTCTCTCTCTCCCTCCTACCTTCTAACCAGGTCCAGTGGATGCCCCACTGTCACCCGCAGACCACCCTGAGTCCGATAGATACCCCCGTGTCTGCTGTGGATGTCCAGTACAGCCACTAACCCTGTCGCCCTCCCTAGTGTCTCTCCCTCTTATACTCTAAACAGGTCCTGTGGACTCCCTCTGTCTCCTGCAGGCCACCCTGTAGCAGGCCCTGGAGAACCCCCCCCCCCCCCCCCCCCCCAGTGCTTACTGTGCTTTGTTATATGATTCACTTTAATATCATATTAGAGACTAGAGACTACAGGGATAGCTAACACATAATGGCCGACCATGTAGGCAACTTCTCTGTAACTATTTGTGCACTCTCCTGTTAGTCATGTCTCTCTTATGAAGTATCTAGCCCATGTTTACTGCTCTGTACATGTTCTTAGCCAATAGACAAACATTTTCCAGGAGCTTGCTTGTGTGTGTGTGGGCTGTTAGTGCTACCTCATGGTGACATGACTAGTCTGTGTGTGTGTGTGTGTGTGTGTGTGTGTGTGTGTGTGTGTGTGTGTGTGTGTGTGTGTGTGTGTGTGTGTGTGTGTGTAGTGCTACCTCATGGTGACGTGACTAGTGTGTGTGAGTGTGTGTGTAGTGCTACCTCATGGTAACGTGACTAGTGTGTGTGTGTGTGTGTGTGTGTACCTCATGGTAACGTGGGAGTAGTCCCCCACCAGCTGCTCTGACAGCACCTCCACTTCGATGTCGGTGTCGTAGAACTGCTTCCCCATCTGCCTCAGCTGCCCCATGGCGTAGTGCAGGTACCCCTTCCGCTTGCTCCTGAGGACGGGGGGCACAGTGAGCGTTCTCTCTCTCTACCTCTGTCCTCCTCCTTCCCTCAGTTTCTCACATTGGGTTTCAAAATGCACCTGCCATGACATCGCTGCCTCCCACCCCCCTTTCCATGATAGTATGATGTACATGTGCTAGACAGAGTCTGAACGCAGAGGTCCCCTGCTGCATTCAAATTGAGCTAGCTAGCTAGTTGGCGAACTTGAACACCACTGGCCACAACACACAGCTACCTAGCCGTCGAACCCATGGCCGTGCCGTTGGGAACCATTGATAATTGCACAGAAAGCATCAAAGGCAGCCCCATCTGCTGCCTGAAGCTAATTAGCGAGAAAGGATGCTAAGCTTCACAAAGTAACAGCACGATAAGACTCTTTTTCTTTTTTTCCCCTTTTTTAAAATGCCAATTTCTCCGTCATCTTGGAATGGGTCTCTTAGCTCTTGACACACTATAGATAGACATGCACCATATATGTACATGTACAATTTCTAACCAATCTGACAGTTTATTAGAAGAAACTTTGTAGGTTTTGCCAAATTTGCAACCTGCAGAAAAATTCATCATGGTGGACTTATGGGTTCTGGAGGCTTATTTGCTCCCCCACAAGACACAAGTATATCTGGTTTCATACATTTTCATCAAACACTGTGGAAATGCCAGCATTTGAAATGTGTTTTAAATCGGTTACTGTAGTGCCACCTATTGGCGATTCGTGGTCATTGTTTCTGGCATAGTCACGCCTCAGGTCTCAGGTTTCCACCTGGTGATTTATAGCATTTGGGGTTGTGGAGACATTCAGGATACAAGACACACAGACACGCCTCCCTTCCTCCCTCCCCCCCCCCCCCCCCCCTCTCTCTCTCCCTCTCTCTCTCCCTCCTTCTCTCTCTCTTTCTCTCCCTCCTTCTCCTCTCCCTCCCTCCCCTTCCACTCCTCCCCCCCCTCTCTCTCCCTCCTCTCTCTCTCTTTCTCTCCCTCCTTCTCTCCCTCCCTCCCACTCCTCCCTCTCTCTCTTTCTCTCCCTCCTTCTCTCCCTCCCTCCCCCACTCCCTCCCTCCCTCTCTCTCTTTCTCTCCCGCCTTCTCTCCCTCACCCCCCCCCCCTCTCTCTCTCTCTCCCTCTCTCTCTCCCTCCCTCTCTCTCTCTCCTTCTCCCCTCTCTCCCTCCCTCTCACTCTCACTCCCTCGCTGTCCACCCCCCCTCTCTCTCTCTCCCTCCCTCTCTCTGTCCTGTAGTGGAGGGTGACCCCTGTAGACTGACCTGTAGTGGAGGGTGACCCCTGTAGACTGACCTGTAGTGGAGGGTGACCCTGTAGACTGACCTGTAGTGGAGGGTGACCCCTGTAGACTGACCTGTAGTGGAGGGTGACCCCTGTAGACTGACCTGTAGTGGAGGGTGACCCCTGTAGACTGACTGTAGTGGAGGGTGACCCCTGTAGCAGACTCCTCTTGGCAGAAGAAGGTGGGGGGCTGGACCTTGGGGTAGCTGAAGCGTAGGTACTCATGCAGGTTGTCCAGCCCGTTCACAAAGTCACGCACATGACGGCCTAACACCTGGGAGCCCGGGAACACCATTTAAACCCTCAACATGACGGCCTAACACCTGGGAGCCCGGGAAACACCATTTAAACCCTCAACAAAGGCCACACAAAACAACCGTCATCCAACAAACAACTCACAACTCAATTCATCCCATGGAAATGTATCTTTGTTTATGAGTATTACTATATATATATATATATATATATATATATAATATATATATATATATATATATATAGAGAGAGAGAGAGAGAGAGAGAGAGGAGAGAGAGAGAGAGAGAGAGAGGGAGAGAGCCTGTATAGTAATACTCATAAAAAAAGATACATTTCCATGGGATGAATTGAGTTGTGAGTTGTTTGTTGGATGACGGTTGTTGTTATATATTCTTTGTTTTTTTATGCTTATTTGCTACTATGTATATTCTGTATTTCCAACCTTTTGCTGTAATTTCCCACTGCTGAAACACGTAATTTCCACCTACATGGATTATTAAAGTCCATATCTATCTATCTATCTATCTATCTATCTATCTATCTATCTGTCTGTCTGTCTGTCTGTCTGTCTATCCAATCAAGTCAATAATGACCATTCATGAATTATTTTTTATTATTTAGTATTATTAATGTATTATTATTATTTTATTATTTATTTAGATGCACCTTCCTCAGACATGAGGAAGATTCAGGCTGTACCTTGAGGATCCTGTCGTAGCCGTACTTCCCTACGAAGCCCAGGAAGTAGACGCCCCAGGAGTTCATCAGCTCGTTGTAGGGCGTCCCCGTCACCCCACTGGCAGCCTTGGCAATACGAGGGATCACACTCTCACTGTACACCTACACACACACACAGTCACAGAATAACACACACAGTGTCACACACACAGTCACAGAAACACACACTCACAGAAACAGAGTCACAGGAATATACCCATGAGGGTGGAGGATGAGGGATGACAATACCTGATGGAGGATGAGGGGATGACAGTACCTGGCGGAGGATGAGGGGATGACAGTACCTGGCGGAGGATGAGGGGATGACAGTACCTGGGGGAGGATGAGGGGATGACAGTACCTGGCGGAGGATGAGGGGATGACAGTACCTGGGGGAGGATGAGGGTGAAGGATGAGGGGATGACAGTACCTGGGGGAGGATGAGGGTGGATAATGAGGGGATGACAGTACCTGATGGAGGATGAGGGGATGACAGTACCTGGGGGAGGATGAGGGTGGAGGATGAGGGGATGACAGTACCTGGGGGAGGATGAGGGTGGAGGATGAGGGGATGACAGTACCTGGGAGAGGATGAGGGTGGAGGATGAGGGGATGACAGTTCCTGGGAGAGGATGAGGGTGGATAATGAGGGGATGACAGTACCTGGGGGAGGATGAAGGGATGACAGTACCTGGGAGAGGATGAGGGTGGAGGATGAGGGGATGACAGTACCTGGGAGAGGATGAGGGTGGAGGATGAGGGGATGACAGTACCTGGGAGAGGATGAGGGTGGAGGATGAGGGGATGACAGTACCTCGTGCGTGACGAAGGAGTGCAGCTGAACATCGGCCCTCTCCCTGACCAGCTTCCACACCTCCTCTCCGTACGACTCCTTGATGAAGTCATGGAGGCTCTCGCACAGCAGACCGTACATCACGCCTAGCTGTCTCTGCACCAAGGCCCGGCGCTACGCACAGAACCGCAGGGTACCGCCCGGGAGAACGCACAGAACCGCAAGGTACCGCCTGGGAGAACGCACAGAACCGCAAGGTACCGCCTGGGAGAACGCACAGAACCGCAAGGTACCGCCTGGGAGAACGCACAGAACCGCAAGGTACCGCCTGGGCAGTCAGAGATCCACACTCACCTGCACCAGAAGAACCACAGAGGAAATCAGAGAATGTCTGCTACCTCCATTTGTATGAACACACACACACACACACACACACACACACACACGCACACACACACACACACACACACGGTTGAAACCAACCACAGACCAAGTCTTGAAACGGAGCAAAGCCGAAAGTTCTAGTTCTGAGCTTTTTAACTAACTTGAATCCGTGCGATGCTAAATAGGCTACTATAGCCACGTATCGTACAGTATCTGCCTTGCAGAAGTATATTACTTCTGCTTTCTATGTTTTCCTGCCTACCTAGACTCCAGATCTCTTTATGGACAATACAGGCTAATCGAGTCCAATCTGACCGATCCGTTACAGCGCTACCGTTCAGTTCAGGAGCGGCCGGTCTCCTTCCTCCAGGCCGGCGGACGATGTCTCATCTGCAGATGTTCCGGTCGATCGTTTTTTAAAGCGGCCCTCCATCCACAAACACTCCAGTATGTATGGGCTGCCATTGTCCTGCTGTCACCTGTCACCTCCAGGTGCCCCCGCCACCCTCCACACATGACAGTAGCTCTCACATACAGGTGACACCAGTCAGGGACCTTACGGCCTTGTCAACGTTCTGGGTTCAAAGAGGATGTTCCAGAACTATAAGCAAGCCCGCTTAATGAATACATGGGTTAGAATAAAATTCTATGTAGAATAGAGGCATAAGATGTTTCCTTGGGGTGCTGCACGTTCTGATATGGTAATACAGGAAGGAAAGGGTTGGGAGCCGGTGGAAATTAAGATAAAGGTAGAAATTATATGGCTGGGTGTGTTTATATAGGCTATATATCAATCAATCAATCAAAGCTTTATTTGTATAGCACATTTCATACCCAGAGGCAACACAATGCGCTTTACAGAGAACAAGGGAGGTGGGCATACGACCCACCTCTACATATTCCAGAGGGAAGCAAAAAAACAGTAATCACCCGGGGGCCAGATAAGTGAGCTGTAAAAATTCTTCCCTGACCCCTCTCAACAAGGCGATCGAGCAAGCTCCTGGAGTATGTTTGTCTACCGGCTAAAAACATTTATAAAGCAATACATTACATTAAATTACATTTCAGAGTAGGAGAGGCTAAAAGCATCATAGGAGAGAGAACATACTACGGACATGCTACGACATCCACAGTAGACACAGGGGTATCTATCGGACTCCGGGAAGTCTGCTGGTGACAGTGGGGCATCCACTGGACCTGGTCAGAAGATAGGAGGGAGAGAGAGAGGAACTAGGGAGAAGGAAGGCAGAACAGGGTTAGTAGCACATGGAGCCATACAGACCACACAGATATTGAAACACAAATGTGTGTGTGTGTGTGTGTGTGTGTGTGTGTGTGTGTGTGCTGATATGGTTGTGGAACCGCCTCATTAAGTTGCCAGAGACTACAATAACAAAAAAACAATTGGGACAAGGCTCACACACTCCTGGACAAAATGACCAATTTCTCTCTTCTTAGAGAGGCACATTTGCCATATATTTTCATAACATGCTTTGCTGTAACGTTACTGTAGCCTACTATGCTGAAACTAGCTATTCCTCAATTATAGAGACTATAAATGACATATGATCTAAGCCTAAACTTAGATCATTTAGCCTATTTATATGAAGCAGTGTTTTAGTCTTGAGCAGCTATCCTACCATATGACGATTGGAGGATTCCCTTGATGAAATACAACAGCAAAACCCTGAGCTATTCTAGGCGGATGATGGCCAGAAGCTGGAGTGGTTATATAAGGCTGAAGTATTTAAGACTGCTAATTTAATTTCTAAGGCCTGAAATAGAAGGCAATCTCAAGACAGATCCGAGAGTGGTCAAATGACAGGCAGGGGACCAGACTACCACCTGGTAGGGGATCTGACTACCCTCTGGAGCTGAGGGGAACATCAATACCGTCTCAGCAGGGATGGGGGGAGGGATAGCGGGATGACAAACAGAAGAGTTCATCCCTCCGCACGCCGACAGAGCTCAGATATGGATCCGTGTCTGGATAAAGAGGGTCCCCCTCTGGTGGTCTCGTCTCGTCACGTCACTAAAGGGCGCGGGGTGCCGAGGGAGAGAGAATAAACAACGAGGAGTTTGGTGTTTGTGTTGTTTCAACAGTCGGTGATAAGTTCACCTCAGCGGGAGTCAGCTGTCTTCAGTCAGCTGTCTTCAGTAGCGTTTCTATCTTATGTGCCACCCTGGGCGAACCCCCCGCTACGGCGCCCCCCACTTTCAGTTTCGTTTGAAATGAACGGACTTTCCGATTTGGTGGGGGGGGGGGGGTGGGGGTGGGGCACTGGTTTTCTTGAAGTAAAAAGCACTGGAATAAATAATGAGACAGCTGTCTGACATATCTCTCTGTTTTAACATTGTTTGCCCGTCAATGCGCATTAATGACCGTGCGAAGCTGACACACTTAAACATGACTCGGCTTGCCACTAACACAACACGGACGTTTCCGCTTCAGGAAACAAGAAGCACAGCGAGAACGGGCGTGCTGATCAAGCCCCCAGGATCAGCTTGGCGCATTGAAGCCACCATGGGCTTTCAGGCCAAGCTCGGTATTGCAAGTCACGTGACGGCATGCGGCCCAAGACCCTTATTTCCCATGGTTTGTGGATTATGATAGATAGGGCTAGAAAAGGAAAACAAAATTTTTCTCGGTATCATTCAGCATCAGAGACCAATCTAATCATTATAAACTTTTAATTCAATGGGGTTTTGTTTGTTTTTGAAGCCACCAATACCTGTATCGAGCCATTAGAAACATGTGCTGTGCACGAGCCTCGGGGACGCTGGTCGCGCGTTCGTGAGTCCTGCGAGCTCGGCGGAAAACCCGTCACCATAGGAAGACCCGCCCTACTCTGCCTCTGATTGGATAGAAAGTCATATGTAATGACGTCGGCTAACATTCGCTATGCTTTTAGCAATGGAGCTGCTATGATCATGCTAATCATAGATATTAACGTATGTCTATGATGCAAATGATCATGACATGTGGTTACTTTAGGACATCGTTGGAAAAGATCTAGAGGGTAAGTGGGTCAATGTTGAATAACTTAGCTAACATTATCTAATGTTACATTTCTTTATATTAACATCAACTATATTGATAGGCTAGGGAGCTATGCTAACGGTAGCTAATGCTAACGGCTTAGGGTTAACGTTAGTTAATGCTAACGTTACGTTCGGAGGTCTCAGATGTATTTCAATTTTAACATAATGTTGAGCATGATCAATGTGACATTGTTCATACATTGATTACAGTCTGTAATCTTGTCTGGCATTATTTAGCTATAGTGGGCTGATGCTACTATAGCATTTGCCACATTATACATCAAATTAATCAAGCATAGTTAGTGTTATTACCTGAAGGCATTATTACCATTGCAAGTAAGCATGCCATGTATATGCCATGTATATGCCATGCCTGGAAATCAAATTAATAGTGTAATTCTTCCCCATCATAGCTCATTGTACACTGATATAATCATTCTCCTTGCCTTTGCTAATACTAATCTCCCCGAGGCTCGTGCACAGCACATGTTTCTAATGGCTCGATACAGGTATTGGTGGCTTCAAAAACAAACAAAACCCCATTGAATTAAAAGTTTATAATGATTAGATTGGTCTCTGATGCTGAATGATACTGAGAAAAATTTTGTTTTCCTTTTCTAGCCCTATCTATCATAATCCACAAACCATGGGAAATAAGGGTCTTGGGCCGCATACCGTCACGTGACTTGCAATACCGGGCTTTGGCCACTACGTCAAATGGCTTCATGCGCCGGTGAGCAACTTTCATTGAAATGAATAGGCAGCCATTTTCAATGCCGTCTCCAGTTATATTATACCTCCATGGTGCTGATGTCACAGGTGATCGGAAATAGATCCGCTGACCCTCGACCCCTAACCCCTGACTCTGCCCACGACCTTCTGATCCTAATGACCTCATCACTGTGCCTCACACTTTGAGACGACCACTGCCGTCTGGTGAGTGAGAAACACAGATGGGTATACTGACGTGGTCTCACAGACGTGTGTTTGTGTGCGTGTGTGTGTGCGTGTGTGTGCGCTCACTCAGAGTTCTGCAGCTGCTGAGTCTATCCAGACAGTGATACTGAGCCCTTAGACGCAGAGGCCAAACATCCAGCCATCTACACACACACACACACACACACACACACACACACACACACACCAACTGGCAAGGTAACACACACACAAATGGAGGGGATCAGATTTTTACTATCAGGTTAGACGTAAATCCTCCATAGCCAGCACCCCCCCCCCCCCCCTCCACACACACACACACCCTGCTAAAATAACCCAGTGAGGTAAGCAGCAGGGGCATCCAGGGATCGGGGGGGGGGGGCAGGGAAGTACCCCAGCTCTAGAGGAGGGTAAACCACACACACACTGTTCCCTCCAATCAGCTCTACCGACCAGACACAGACGGACAGACAGACAAAGACAGGTAAGTCTGAGCTGAGGACAGCATTTTGGGTATAAAACTGGGTATAAGACTGGGTATAAGACTGGGTGTAAGACTGGGTGTAAGACTGGGTATAAGACTGGGTATAAGACTGGGTATAAGACTGGGTATAAGACTGGGTATAAGACTGGGTTTAAGACTGGGTATAAGACTGGGTATAAGACTGGGTGTAAGACTGGGTGTAAGAGATGGGACATGCTCTCAGGCTTTGCTTTAATCCAGCTTTTATTCAGCAGAACACCGTGGCAACAGGGCATGATGGCAATCATAAGATAACTAGACTGATATACCGCATGGCAATCATAACATATCTTGACTGATATACCGCATGGCAATCATAAGATAACTAGACTGATATACCGCATGGCAATCATAAGATAACTAGACTGATATACCGCATGGCAATCATAAGATAACTAGACTGATATACCGCATGGCAATCATAACATAACTAGACTGATATACCGCATGGCAATCATAACATATCTTGACTGATATACCGCATGGCAATCATAACATAACTAGAATGATATACCGCATGGCAATCATAACATATCTTGACTGATATACCGCATGGCAATCATAACATATCTTGACTGATATATTGCATGGAAATCATAACATATCTTGACTGATATATTGCATGGCGATTGGAATTACCACATTCAGTTGCAGGAAAAAATTATTGAAATCATCTACATATACTACATTCATATGACTATACGATATGCATGGAAATAGCTTCAGGGGGGTGAACATATTTAGGAAGGTGTGGTGATTAACACCTGTCATCCCTCCATCTCTCCACCCTCCCGTACACGCAGAGAGGGACGATGCAGTCCGACCGCGGTGATCTGACCAGGCAGAGGGTGCAGCAGGCCAAGGCCCTGAGCAGTGAGGTCAGGGGAGGTAGGTCCCGCGCGAGTCTTCAACCACGCTACCTTTACTGATCCTCAGAGCGTTGAGGTCGCATGGCTTGTTGTGAGCAGCGAGAGTCCTGGCGAGGTCACAGAGTTCATCTGAGCACACGGCGCATGTGAGCTCAGCGCACACCTCGGATTGAACAAACTTTATTGACCTCTTGAGGGGGAGAACAAAGGTGATTAGCTACAGACACCGCGATGTTGTTGTTCTTGTTGTTGTTGTGGTTGTTGTTGTTTTTACACTGGTCGTTAAAATGGTACAGTGATATAGTTGTCCTCACAGCACCACACAGGGGACCAGGACACATGGAGGGACTCAACCTTAATCTCAAGAGCCCCCATGGTAACTATGGAGACGGACAGAGATAGTGGGGTAAGGAGAGAGAGAGAGAGAGAGGGAGATAGAGAGAGAGAGGGAGAGAGAGGAGAGAGAGAGAGAGAGAGAGAGAGAGAGAGAGAGGGAGAGAGAGAGAGAGGGAGAGAGGGAGAGAGGGATAGAGAGAGAGAGAGAGAGAGAGAGAGAGAGGGAGAGAGAGAGAGAGGGAGAGAGAGGGAGAGAGGGAGAGAGGGAGAGAGAGAGTGTTTGTGTGTGTTGGGGGCAGAGAGGGACAACTCTTGGCTGGGGAGACGTGTGGTTTTGTTAGTTTTTTCCTCCAACTCAGCAGAATGTGAGCCCAGAGGAGAGTATTTAATACAGGCACATCAAAAGCCAGCCCCTGTCTCGCAGGAATGGCCGGCTGGCATACAGTATGGCAGGAATAACTCCCTTAACTCTAATACCTCAGAAAGAGGGGGAGGGAAGAGAGAGAGAGAGAGAGAGAGAGGTGGTGGGGGGTTGTCCTGTAACAGCTCTTTCTCCTTAAAGTCCTATTTATACTCTCCAGTTACCCACGCGACACTCAAACACCACAACAAACATGACAGACCCTCCTCCTCCTCCTGCTCCTGCTCCTCCTCAGGCAGGCACAGGCATTAGCTCAGATGCCCCGCTGTAATACTATAATACAAAGTCAACTTTACAGTACTTTTTTATATATAGCACCTTTTGCAGAGTAGGGTCACAAAGTCTGCTTCACACGGTCATTAATGCTGAACACGTAGCCTAGCCTAGCTAGCAAACAGGCTGGAGCGAGCTGCTGTGCCGAGTGATTGCTTCAGGTGAAAAGGGAATTGCAAAAGTCCAGGCGAGAAGATATAAAAGCACAACGATACAGAATAGCCATCCCTGGGCTTGGTGGACTGAGGATTTGAGATGACGGCTGGAGATGTCTAGGGCTGGGTAAACTGGAGCAGAGAGTAGAGGCCTATATCAAGCTAACTCCTTCATACCAAACTGGACTAGGCCTACTAACTGTCACGTCACTAGTCCCAGTAATGTAGAGAGAGGCAGTCAAACAAGGTCTGTACTCCTTAACATAGAGTAGAGTGTAACAGACTTTGATATGGGACCGGTCCGCGTGCGTGCGTGCGTGCGTGCGAGCAGGACATGTTTGGTGCAGCTGCGTTGTTAGGCGGAGTGATCTATGCCGGTCCAGAGCCCGTCTCGAGAGGCATCTGCCTGCAGGCCTACCTTCTCAAGACACAGTGTTGCTACACCACTCTCAGGACACTGAGGCCACGCCCACACCACTCTCTGGACAATGAGGCCACACCCACACCACTCTCAGGACACTGAGGCCACGCCCACACCACTCTCAGGACAATGAGGCCACACCCACACCACTCTCAGGCAAAAACTACCGGAGCGATTTTCACGAAACTCGGTGGAGGGGTGTAGAATAGGCCAACCTAGAACCCATAACATTGTAGAGCCGATCCGAATAACTGGAGAGATATACGAAGGAAAATTAACATTTGTTCCACTTCAAATATACCTATTTTACTAAGATTACCATACTGCCCGGTGGCCGAATGGTTAAGGATTTGGACTAGTACTGAAACTACTAGTGTTGTTGTGGGGTGGGCGTGTCACGGATACCTGGTGTCAAAGAGTTGAGTTGTCAGAGGGGAGCTAGCCCAGTAGTTTTTGCGTAAATCTTGCTTACTAACTCAGTCAGTCATTCAGTCAGTCAGTCAGTCAGAATCAGACACATCCCTGAAAACAGGAGGAGGGGGAGCAGGAGGAGGAGGAGGAGGAGAAGGAGGAGGAGGAGGAGAAGGGGGAGGAGGAGGAGGAGGAGGGGGAGGAGAAGGGGGAGGAGGGGGAGCAGAAGGAGGAGGGGGAGGAGGAGAAGGAGGAGGGGGGGAGGAGAAGGAGGAGGAGAAGAGGGAGGAGGAGGAGGAGGGGGAGGAGGAGAAGAGGGAGGAGGAGGAGGAGGGGGAGGAGGAGGAGGAGGAGGAGAGAGGGAGGAGGGGGAAGAGGAGGAGGAGGCTGTGGTGTAGATGGACGTGTGCTGATATGAGCCTCCTCCACCAGAGAGCCTCAACCTGGGGAAGAAGATCAGCGTTCCCCAGGACCTGATGATGGAGGAGCTCAACCTGCCGTCCAACCGGGGCTCACGCATGTTCCAGGAGAGGCAGAGGAGGGTGGAGAAGTTCACCCTGGAGAACAACCACAACAACGGCTACAGCGTGAGACACACACACACACACACACACACACTCACACACACACACACACACACACACACACACACACACACACACACACACTCACACACATTTGAATTCTGTATTTAGGTCCACATTTTCAAAATACATTGCATGGGCCTAAATATAATTAAAATCAAATCAAATGAAGTGGAACTTTATTTGTATAGTGCATTTCATACACAGAAGGCAACACAATGCGCTTTACAGAGAGCAATGGGGGGTGGGGGGGGGGGGGGGGTATAGGTCCCATTCCATTGCTGCCATGTTGTTTCGTCGTTTAATGTGTCACATTTCATGGATACGAGCAAGCTTCTAGGATGAACACAATATGCTTACATGCACATACATACACACATACATGTATCTTGATGGTGTCATATACTGTACATAGCAGTGATATGAGTAAGCATACAGAAAATACCACTAACACCAGGGGAGTTATGGGTACAGAAAACAACAACACACACACACACATAAACACACACGCACACACAAACACACCCACACACACACAAACACACACACACACACACAAACTAACACACACAACACAAATAAACACTCAAACTCACACAAACACATACATAAACACACACATAAACACACACACGTGTGACATGTGCACAAGGGACATGCAGGGTTGCGCAAGAGGCGCGTAGCAGGATGGATTTATGTCGGGTCAGCGTTGGGTGAGGTCATGAATCTCTAGCCGTCCCCTCTCTCTTTCAGCTGTGTGTGGAGGAGGGGGAGGAGGAGGAGAAGGAGGAGGAGGGGTGGGAGAAGGGGGCGGAGGAGGAGTGGGAGGAGGGGGAGGAGGAGGATGAGGAGGATGAGGAGGAGGAGGAGGAGGAGGAGGGGGAGGAGGAGGGGGAGGAGGAGGCTGTGGTGTAGATGGACGTGTGAGGAACTGGGACATGGCTGTTGCTTTCTGGACGTCAGTCTGGCCTGGGATGTCTGTTGTTTCCTGTCTCAAATTACAGGTTACGAGGGGGGTCTTTAATTGGCCACACGGAGGCACATACATTACACACAGTAAGCAGCCACACAGCGCACACACATGCAATTTTTCGGGTGTCGCCGGTGGAGATTTCTCCCTGCATTTCTCCCATCCCAGCCGTCCTCCTCCAGGGGCAGCCAGGAGCAGTGGGCAGCCATTGCTCATAACGCCCAGGAACCAAGTCCAAGTTCTCAGTCCAGGTTCTTTTTGGGAGGAACCCCTTGCGAACACAGGGAGAACATACAAACTCCGCACAGAAAGGGCCTGAGACCTTCTTGCTGTGAGGCGACAGTGCTAGGTACTGCGCCAACGTGCCGCACGTGAGCGATTTTGGGGTTCAGTGTCTTGCTCAAGGACACTTTGGCACACTTTTTTTCTCCTAGCACAGTTCCCTTGCAGTTGAGGATATCAAAGTGCTTTCTAATCTCAAGTAAGGAAAATCCCTGATCTAATTCCTCCAGGAGTTTCCAGAGCCGGCCAGCTCTGCCCAGATCCTTCCAGATCCTCAGCCGGAGAAGGAGAACCAGACGTACCACCCTGTCCCCGGCAAATACAGCCTGGTCACCACCCTTCAGAAGACCGTGGCCAAGAAGGGCTCCCCCAATGTCATCGCCCCAGGTAGCCGGGCCCGGAGAGGGGAGAGGAGGGGGAAGGGGAGGGAGGTGGTAGAGAGAGGGAGAGGGGGAGGGAGGTGGTAGAGAGAGGGAGAGGGGAGGGGGAGAGGAGGGGGAAGGGGAGGGAGGTGGTAGAGAGAGGGAGAAGGGAGGGGGAGAGGAGGGGGAAGGGGAGGGAGGTGGTAGAGAGAGGGAGAAGGGAGGGGGAGAGGAGGGAGAGAGGTGGAAGAGAGAGGGGAGGAGGGAGGGAGGTGGTAGAGAGAGGGGAGGGAGGAGGAGAGGAGGGAGAGGGGGAGGGAGGTGTATCATGAAATAAAGAGTCTCTACTGCCACCGAGTATAACCCTCAAAACTATCAGGACAGGCCTCAGGAGCGCCCTCGCGTGTGAATGTCCTGGGCTGTCGAATGTGTGAAAGTCCTGGCCCGTCACTGGGCTCGCTTACTGTCTTGGATTCATGCAGTCTTATTGTTGCCAGAACTGACGGGACACTGACTTATGAGTGGATCAACCCTGAACGCTCTCTCTCTCTCTGTGGTCTCTCTGTGGTCTCTCTGGGGTCTCCCTGGCTCAGATGAGAATTCCCCCCTTTCAACCTGGCAACCCTGAAGAAGGCTTAATGGATGAAATGTCATTTAATATTGTTTTCGTTTGCATTTGTTGTGTTCTTGCTCAGTGGGGCTACTGTGTCGGCCCCTATTTCACCTTTTCACCTTTCGCCCCTCTTCCAGGCTACTCGGGTCCCCTGAAGGAGATCCCCCATGAGAAGTTCAACATGACAGTAATCCCCAAGTCCTACTGCTCCCCCTGGAGGGAAGCGCTGGGAGACCAGTCGCACATCGCCGCCTCCCTCAGAGCACAGCTGCCCGAGCTCCCACAGAAACTCCAGCCGGCCAACTACAGGTGCTTCAACAGGTAAGAGAAAGGCCTCAACCCGCCTGTCCCCGTCCGGTCATTCAACCACAGCAGACAACTGACATCGACAAAACACTTAATGTGGACCTTCGAGTGACTTTCGAGATCAGATTTTGATGATGTTGATCTTCGGGGCATTACTAACCAATAGTATTTCCGAGCTCGATCCTCAAATAGAGTCGTAAATCAGCAAACCCGGCTATCAAATGATTATCACCATTATCTCCCAAATTAGCCTTCCCGCCAAGGCCCGGCAGCCGTCCATGTTTCCACAGCGCTTGAAAACGGACCCGGTCTCTGACTCGGACTGATGATACCTCCTCCTAAGGGGGCTATTTTAACCCCAGGGGTATCTGGTAAGATGATCATCCCGGGGGGGCCTGCGTGCCTTCCAGTTCCGTCAAGACGGAGTGCGCACGAAGGCCGGGCACTGCGTAATTGTTGTGGGGCAACTCTCGGAACAAAAGCTAAACTTAGGCGGAGTGGAGAGGGTCACGCAGGCAGCTTCGTTAGCTTACTACCAGTCACCAGTCCTCCTAGGACGCACGGAGGCTACTGAGTTTCAGGAGTGTTCGTTGGGCGGTCATGTCAGGGTACTTGCGCCACTGAACTAATGATGAGGCTGAAAACTGTGAGCTCTGCCAGGCCACACTGCCCATCATGCTGCCCACACACAGATCTGATCAAGTCAAATAAAGTCAAATAAGTCTGATCTATGTCTATAGATCTAATATTGAATAATAAAAATAATAAAAACAATTATTTTTATTATTGTTGTTGTTGTTGTTATTATTTTTAATGTTGCACTAATAATCATAATCATAATCATCATATTAATAATAATAATCATACATTTTATTTGTAATGCGCTTTACATTTGAAACACATCTCAAAGTGATAAAAGACCTAAATATGAGCATAAAAACAGAGAAGCATTAGAGAACCAGGCCAGGTCCAGCCTGGCTTATGTGCGTGGCTGGCTTGTTTCAGGACTGGTAGGATGGAAGCTAGTCACGCCACTGAAATAGCTGTGAATTGAAATGACATGAAATAATGTCTGATAAATTAAGATAGGTCTTGTCGCCTGGACACATCAGTTCCAATGCTTCCAATGCTAATCCTGCACAATAAGAGTGAGATAGCCAGTTAGCTCATGAGCTCCCAACAACTAGCAGCAGCTTCCATAATATTAATGGTAGCGGTCAGTGGCTAAAGCAGTTTACACTGATGATTCCTGTAACGTTAGCTATTTTGCTGCAATTAGTTCAACTTTTGTTTCTGGACAAAGGTAAGGGATAAACCCAGATAACACAAGGCTAGCGTGGCGTGGACAGTGGCGTGGTGGCAAGACTCCGCCCCCTCGCGTCATATTGGGTCGGGGGCTGTGGACCCCTCTATAAACCCTTTATACAGATTATTTGACCTTTGAATTCTCTTCACTTACATAAACAGACAGTGAGTGTGTGGTCTCTGAAATAATAAAGAAATATAATGTACAACTAACAGAAATACTTACACAAATAAACTAAATAGCCTAACTCAAATACTCATTGAATTGCTGAAACTGAACAAGGAACAGTCTATCTAAGCCTGTTGCTGCCCACTGAACAAGGAACACAGTCTATCTAAGCCTGTTGCTGCCCTCCTTTGGCCGAAAACGGTAAATGCTCTTGTGGTAGCAACATAGAACTGCAGGTTCTGGAACCACTGCCTCTTGTGGTAGCAACATAGAACTGCAGGTTCTGGGATCACTGCCTCTTGTGGTAGCAACATAGAACTGCAGGTTCTGGGACCACTGCCTCTTGTGGTAGCAACATAGAACTGCATGTTCTGGGACCACTGCCTCTTGTGGTAGCAACATAGAACTGCAGGTCAACAAGGGAAGGGAGGGACAACCCGACATTTGCTCTCCATGCTGCGCTGGCTTTCAGCCACGCACAAAAACATCTATGATGTCTGACCCCATGTCCACAATCTCATCCTAGAACCAGCTCTCTGAGAGCTCCCTAGCTGGGTTTACATATTAGATAGGGGCTTGACAGCAGAGTTATGTTGAGTTAATTAACATGTCCCTTTGGGGGGCTCGGCACATAAAGCTTATGTGCTAGTTTATTTTTTATTAAAAAAAAAATTTGGGGGGGGGTAAACTATTACATAAGCCCCATGTGCCAAACGAGGGTGAGATCCCCTGTACCGACTGTGTTAGTCACCGTGAAATCTGTCTGCTCCTATCTATAGGTCATTGCTCTGAGGTCATGGGTTAAGTGATGTGTGTGAATGACTGGCCATCAGGTGTCATCTTACAGCTCGCTTTTTCATGGAGGGGTGTGTCTGTACTGGTGGTAGCCAGGCTTGGGTCACATTAGGTAAGAGTGGATAACGCTTTATACTGTAGCAGTTCAAAAACATTCTCTCCCTCTGACCCCCCCCCCCCCCCCTACACACACACACACTCTCTCTCTCTTTACCTATCCTTCCCTTTCTTTCTCTCTCTCCCATCCTATCCAGTCTCTCACCCTCTGCGTGGCACTCTGGTCAGGCAGAGGGGCACCTTCAGCAGCAGACTGAACTCTTGTGTTTGTGTCTCGGTTGAAAAGCTTCTCTCAGTTCTCCGTCTCATTCTCCGCCTGCGCAGCTCCTTCCTGCTCTCCTGAGCGCCTGCGCAGCTCCTTCCTGCTCTCCCGAGCGCCTGCGCAGCTCATTCCTGCTCTCCCGAGCGCCTGCGCAGCTCCTTCCTGCTCTCCTGAGCGCCTGCGCAGCTCCTTCCTGCTCTCCCGAGCGCCTGCGCAGCTCCTTCCTGCTCTCCTGAGCGCCTGCGCAGCTCCTTCCTGCTCTCCCGAGCGCCTGCGCAGCTCCTTCCTGCTCTCCTGAGCGCCTGCGCAGCTCCTTCCTGCTCTCCCGAGCGCCTGCGCAGCTCCTTCCTGCTCTCCCGAGCGCCTGCGCAGCTCCTTCCTGCTCTCCTGAGCGCCTGCGCAGCTCCTTCCTGCTCTCCCGAGCGCCTGCGCAGCTCCTTCCTGCTCTCCCGAGCGCCTGCGCAGCTCCTTCCTGCTCTCCCGAGCGCCTGCGCAGCTCCTTCCTGCTCTCCCGAGCGCCTGCGCAGCTTCTTCCTGCTCTCCCGAGCGCCTGCGCAGCTCCTTCCTGCTCTCCTGAGCGCCTGCGCAGCTCCTTCCTGCTCTCCCGAGCGCCTGCGCAGCTCCTTCCTGCTCTCCTGAGCGCCTGCGCAGCTCCTTCCTGCTGGCGGGGACGTCACGGTCTTGAACCGACATTTTAAGTTCCGGTTTTATTGTTTTCTACTGTACTTTTAAATAGTGATGACCGTGCCTTTTAACACCCTTGCGTCTTTTACTGTTTTATTTTTTACTGTGTTGTGTTTTTTATATATTAATGTGGTGCAACAATGGAATTTAAATAATGATAATTATTATAAGTATTAATAAGTATTCTATCTCCTTCCTGTCCCAGAGCTGCCGCGCCGTTCGGTGGTCCCATGGCCAGTAGGAGAGTGATCCCTGTGATGGGGTTCGAGGCCCTGGAGAGACAGACCCTTCCCAACGTGACCCTGGGGCGCTTAACCCAGAGGCCCAACTTCAACAGGGCCCCGCGGGGATGGGGCCACGAGTACGCCCCCGAGTCCTCCAACCTGTGACGGAGCCCCGCCCCACCCTACCCTACCCTCCAGCTGACCTACGACCCTTCACCCCGTCCCAGCTCCTGCCTGTGATCTTCGGGAGCCTGCAGGCTGCCAGACTGAAGCACCGAGATGCTTTTCATCACCCTCCTCCCTCCGGATCCACAGATGAGTCCTCTGTTAACGAGCCGTCAGTCGGTGGCGTGGGAGAAGAGAAGATGGTGGACTGATGAGAGCTGTGTGGACGAATACTGAGCCTGACTGAGGACTCGGAATCAATCGACAGCTCATTAACAGACTTGAAATCAGAGCAGGCCAACTGAGAGGTCATCAGCCTCCCTCCCCTCCTCCCCTTTTCTTCTACCCTCCCCCGTTCTCCCATGATGCCCTTCAGCCTCCCTCCCCTCCTCCCCTTTTCTTCTACCCTCCCCCGTTCTCCCATGATGCCCTTCACCCTCCCTCCCCTCTGCGGTTGGTGGTGTGATTCTTGATAGCTTTAAAAGAAGAATGAACTCTGGACTCTGTGATGGTATCTCCCACACCCCCCCCCCCACCTGAGCTCCATGTCTGTGATGGTATCTCCCACACCCCCCCCCCCCACCTGAGCTCCATGTCTGTGATGGTATCTCCCACACCCCCCCCCCCACCTGAGCTCCATGTCTGTGATGGTGTCTCCTAGAGATCGACCGATATGCATTTTTTAGGGCCGATACCGATACCGATAATTGGCAAATTGAGGTGGCCGATAGCCGATATTTAAGGCCGATATTTAATATCACCAATTCACTTTTTTTTTCTTTTACAAAATGACAAGGAGAGATGCAAATAAAATTAAATATTTTATTTTGGTCTTCACCTGGGCACACATTTAACAGCTCTCATATACTGTATTACAAATGAATTAAAAATAAATAGGCCACAATTCCTCTCATGTCTCATGTTCTCATTCAACAAAATCTAATAAAATAAAATACATTTCAACTGAATGTTTTACAGGCTACAGTAGCTGAACGTTGCCATTTAGAACAGGGCAGGCTACTGCTCTGCTGAGAGTGAGACGGAACGCTGCTACTAATCATGAAACGTAACCAAGCATGCCCAGTGTAGTAAGGTGTTATCAGCCTAATACTCCCAATCTAAGATAACTAGGTTGTAGTGTAAGAAGCATAGCCTCTCAGCCTGCTCACCGCGGAGCTTGTTTCTTCTTTTTTCATATATTGCCCCCACTTCACTAAATACACGCTCACTAGGAACGGAAGAAGGTGGGGGACAGAGATATCTCCTCGCAAGAGGGGCGAGCAGGGTCAACTCTGCCTCGCTGATCTTCCACCACTCGAGTGGATCACTTTTATGGTCAATCACTGACTCTCGTAGGTACCGCTCTAGCTGCTCTTCCAGGCTGGCCCTGACACTAACCACTGCTGACCTGACGCCAAGCAAGGCATCATACATGTGATCAATGAGGTCACTCTTGATGACATAGTCTAAAAAAATATATAAGAAAAAAAGACAAAAACACACAGGTTTATATCCAATTAAACTCCAGTCAAGTCACCACGTTTCAAGACATTTTTCCTGCCCGTTTAATTTAGTTTTTAGCCTATTGCAGACACCTAAAAGAAAATAAAGACAATAGACCATTTTACTGTTGGTAAACAATTAAGTGTGCGCATTTTGGCAAAAAAAGAATGAACTCATTACAGCGATATGTAGGCAATTTCGAAACGGGATAATGACGTTCCATAGAAAAAGGTCTATATGAAACTACAGCAAACCACAACAATGTAGACTATTTCTCCAGTGGGAGCAGACTACAGAATTGTCCCTTTGACTGATTTTCAATGTTTTACTTTTCAACACAGCTGAATATTTCATGACAGAATTGTAACATACTGCACACTTAGACAACAGTATATTAGAGTTGTCTGTTTAATTGAGCGATGCGTTTCGCTCGCTTCGTCATGCTCTCCTTTCGCATTGCTTCGATGAGCCTATAGAAGCAACATGCGAAACGCATCGCACAATTAAACAGGCCATCCTCAAATATAGACTACTGTTGTCTAAGTGTGCGGTATGTAACAATTTTCTTATGACTAGCTCTGGCTTTATACCTGCACCTTTGATATAGCCTACGCTGTGCACAGGCACCCTCTTTTTATCAGCTGAATGTATGTAGTTTACTATTTGTTTTCATTTGCATTCATGGGTGCTAATTAATAAACTATTTGACAACGGGAAGAGCAGAGTTGCATCCGACATCATATCGTTTTAGGCAACAAGTTGTGCGTAATAGCCTACAAGTGAATGAGCTCATCCAGCTCAATGGGATACGACCGCGTATCAGCAAGTGCCTCTCCGGAGAGGGAGATGGCAGAACAGCATGGGAGATTTCGCTGGTGCCAGTTATCGTTTTTGTTGTGGCGCAGAGTTACATTAATGTACATTAGGCCTACACCTTCATAAGAGTTCAATGATTTAACAGTTAATTCCGAACGTCCTTCTCCCCTCACTGCATCCGACATCATATCGTTTTAGGCAACAAGTTGTGCGTAATAGCCTACAAGTGAATAAGCTGATCCATCTCAATGGGATACGACCGCGTATCAGCAAGTGCCGTAGGTGCCTCTCCGGAGAGGGAGATGGCAGAACAGCATGGGAGATTTCGCTGGTGCCATATCGTTTTTGTTGTGGCGCAGAGTTACATTAATGTACATTAGGCCTACACCTTCATAAGAGTTCAATTGATTTAACAGTTAATTCCGAACGTCCTTCCTCCCCTCACATCCATGCCTCAATGCGCTTCCGCTTTCCTATATGTCTAGAAGTGCATAGTTTTGCCTTGATTCAAATAGTCTTAAAATTCGATGTATATTACATATTCAGACTGAATTAAATGTTTTTTTTAAGATCCTTCTCCCCTCTTTACAATGCGCTTTCATTGTCCACAAGTGGAAAAAAAGTCTAGACGTTGAGCTAGCCCGCTGGACCTGTCAGTTTTACCGCTCCATAAAATCTCCCGAGCTGGTGTAATTCCTCCGGTGGGCTACTTACTGACTCATGTTAAGTTAGCTAGCAGACCATTTCCTAATAAGGTGTAAAATGGCTGAGTGACTTTGATTTGAACTACAAGGATGGGAGAGCCAATTGGTGACGTTAGCTAGCTATCAGTCAGACTCAAGCCAAGGGAAAGTTCTAGCAACTAGCATAGCCTAGCTTGTTAAGGCTAGCTAACGTTAGTTGCATTACTTCCACGTTATTGGAGGCTGCCTATTATGAAAATCAATTTAAGATGACAAAACTATTAATTTTCGGTGATTGTGTGCCTTAACTTACCGTTGGAAATGATGCAGTCTCCGAGTAGACCCTCCGCGATGTGCACGTCACGCTTCTTGCTCACCAACATTATATGGCTCTTTCGTAGTGACGCAATATCGGCCTTATAAAGCCGATAGCCGATATGACGCCAAAACGTGAATATCGGCCGTAATTATCGGCCGAGCCGATTATTGGTCGATCTCTAGTGTCTCCCACCCCCCCCTACCTTCACTCACCCACCCACCCACCCACCTTCCATCCCTCCCTCCCTCCCTCCCTCCCTCCCTCTTGATGGTGTGATTCTTGCTTTAAAAGAAGAATGAACTCTTTGCCCAACAGGGCAGCGTGTTGAATGAAAAGGGAGTACTTGTTTTAATGGCATTAAGTTGACAACGTAGAAGAAAAAAATAATAAAAATCAATAAACCCAATCCTCATTTGGTGGAAACAATTAACATGGTATCAAAATTCCTAAGCAATGTTTCATCAAATTAACTGGTCTAAAAAAATGGCTTGACAAGATCAATCGACTGTGGGCTATTTCACACGTTTAAACAATGACTCATTCTGACGTTACAAGGTACAGCTTTGTCTGAAGCCATTACGCTAACACCCTGGTGCGTATATACACTGGCAGCGCTAAAAGCCCTTAAGTCATAAGAATCCTCCTATGACCGGAAACCCCACCCTAGTTCTAGGTGTTACTATAGATATGAGGTTTCATGTGTTTAGTTGTGGACTACAAACTGAACGACACTGAGGAGAACGCCGAGGTGAAGCCCCACGGTGGGTAGCCGGAGTGGGCGGCCATTTTGTAAGCTTTCATCCTAGCCTGAAGATGGCGGAGGAGTCGTTCCGGCCCTACGTGCCAGCTGGCGGTATAGGGACGAGTCATGTGACCTCTAGGGCACGAGGATAAAATAAACTATCAATGCTCTCCGGTGAGTCCGGCTGCCTCCGCCGTAGGACGACACGTTCAGAACGTTGCAGATAGAAAGCGCAGCTCAGCAGATCAGACGGCGCGGGGTTTAAACGGCCCCTCTATGCGCCGCTCGCTTCTACGTGAAACGTTCTGATCCGCCGTCCCACCGCCAGACCCCCGCCCCCCCTCCAACACACACACAGCCAGGGGGAGGTGGGGGGCACCCGGGCGCCACGGGGTAGCGTCTCAGTCGTTGTGCCGGGATCCGTGGGCGGCGTGCGCGCCCATGCGCTGGGGGTCCTGGGACGGGTAGTGGATGTGCCCGGGGGGTCTCATGCCCATGGGAGGGGGTGGGGGAGGTCCCATGGAGCCCATGGGGTGGAACATGGGGGGGCCGAAACCTGTGGGGGTGGAAGACAAGTGGTAAATGGTGAATTGACTGCACTAATACAGCGCTTTTATCCAAAGCGCTTTACAATGGCCTCTCATTCACCCATTCACGCACATTCACACACCAATGGCAGCCAGCTGCCATGCAAGGTGCTAGTCTGCTCATTGGGAGAAATCTGCGGTTCAGTGTCTCGCCCAAGGACACTTCGACACGTCGTCAGGAGGAGCCGGGATTTGAACCGCCGACCCTGCGGTCATTGGACGAGCTGCTCCACCTCCTCAACTAAACATTGTAAACTCCCAAGCGTTGGGATGGCCGTTGTGTTGGCTAAGTGTTGTTGCGTATCAACATATCAGACGGTATCAGATGCTTACTGACGTTAGTCTAAACATCATCTAGAGGCGACGCGCAAAACTACGACATGTTTCACCTTCCCGGTAGGTACCGACACAGACGTGGGAAGATTCATCTCCATGGAGGTACAGCTAGCCAGTCAGGTCACTCATAGGGGGCCTGAGGGGGGGGGGGGGGGGGGGGGGGGGGGGCTTACCTGGGGGCGGGGGGTTGATCCCAGGGGGAGGGGGCAGGGAGATGTTCATCACCCCAGGAGAGGTGCCCGGGTCCAGGTTGAAGTAGTTGGTAGCAGCCTCCTCCTCCAGAGCTGGGGGTGGGGGGAGAGCTGGAGAGAGGCCGCACAGGGGAGAGGTTAGGATCAAAATGCACACACAACACACTATACAAACACACAACGCACGTGCGCACACACACACACACACACACACACACACTCACCTCCAGGTAGGCCAGGTACAGGGTCCAGCCTGGTGCCCATCTCACTGACCCCGTCCTTGATGGCCTCCTTCCCTCTGGCAGCCTGGGACCTGCAGCCACATCACATCACATGACAACACAGTGTTACTCACCACATCCCAGGAGAGACCATCCCTGCTCCACCACATCCCAGGAGAGACCATCCCTGCTCCACCACATCCCAGGAGAGACTCTCTATCCTCCCTGCTCCACCACATCCCAGGAGAGACTATCCCTGCTCCACCACATCCCAGGAGAGACTATCCCTGCTCCACCACATCCCAGGAGAGACTATCCCTGCTCCACCACATCCCAGGAGAGACTCTCTATCCTCCCTGCTCAAGAACATCCCAGGAGAGACTATCCCTGCTCAAGAACATCCCAGGAGAGACCATCCCTGCTCAGTGATCCCTAGCTCAGTGTTCGCTAGTTCACTCAAAACACACGTACGTTCTTCCAAAACAGAACGGTTTTTGAGGTAAAATTACTTTTAATATACTTAAAATGAACTCGCGTGAGCTACCGACCTAGAGGTGGGACCTAGACCCCCCCCCCCCCCACCTCCTGGTAATCTCCCCCCCCCCCCCCCCCCCCCCGCCTCCTCACCTGCCCCACTTGACGGTGAGCCTGCGCCCGCTGATGATGAGCTTGTTGAAGGACTTCTCGGCCGCCTGCTCGGCCGCCTGCCGCGTGGCGAACTGGACGAAGGCGCACTGCTGCCGCTGCACGATGGTGGTGGTCCGGATCTCCCCGAACTGGTAGAAGTGGTTCCTGTAGGGACACAGGGACACACACACACACACACACACACACACAGACCCAAGTGCGCACACACCACACGGACACACAAATTGATGTTAAGCCTCCTGTGCCGTGTCAGACAGCTTAAATTGTCTAAGATCATTTAATACTAATCTAATTCATCATTACACACTAACTGGGTTTGCATTGACAAGTTAATTTCATTGCATTGACCCAGTTAATTTCCACTTTTCATTTACTCCCTTGGGTGAATGCCCCCCCCCCCCCCACCCACCCCCCATCCTGAGATCCATGTCTGTGGTGGTATCTCCCAGACCCCCCCTACCTGAGCTCCATGTCTGTGATGGTATCTCCCAGACACCCCTACCTGAACTCCATGTCTGTGATGGCATCTCCCACCCCACCTACCTGAGCTCCATGTCTGTGATGGTATCTCCCACCCTCCCCTACCTGAGCTCCATGTCTGTGATGGTATCTCCCAGCCCCCCCACGTAGAGGGTGGTGATGGTCTTATCCTCGGGGGGGTCCAGACGGGGCATGGTGGACGCCCGCTTCAGCAGCTTGTCTGCCACAGGGTCATTGATGCCGTAGTAACGGTCCTTGATGTTCTGGTCGGCCAAGGGGTCATCTGGGTCTGTGGGCTTCTCGTGCCTGAAGGGTGTGTGTGTGTGTGTGTGTGTGTCGGAGAGAGAGAGAGAGAGAGAGAGAGAGAGGCAGATAGATAGATGGGAGAGAGCAAGCAAACAGTTATGTAGATATAGCTCAAAGTGACAAGACCGTCATCCATAACCAGCAGCGTAAAGGCCAGACCATAATCAGACCTTGTCCAGGCGTCAGTCTGTAAGATTATTTATTTATTATTATTATTTAACCTTTATTTAACCAGGGAGCAGCTCATTAAGATTTAAAATCTCTTTTCCAAATAAGACCTAGCCAAGAGGGCAGCATAAACATCCATTTAGGTTCCATACTCCTTACACAACAGCACCACCAAGTTACCGTTCACTCTCATTGCAAGTGCACCAGTGCCTCCAGCAGCTCCATGTGACCCTACCCACTGGGTCACATTATATTAGATCATATTAGTGTGGTAGACAATCGATTCACATTAACACAACAACTGCTGATCATAACTCAGGTTCGTTCAGAGTTCATAGTTCAGAGTGCCTATGTTCTCCCAGGACACCTACCTGGAGTCATCTAAACCTGATTTATACCGTACAGGAAAACACCAACTACCTCGCCCACATTGATATGCTAAGAGAGAATGTACAGTATTAATCAGGCTTTTATCTATCGCCACGAAACACTAACAGAATTTATGATGACAAAAACTATGACTAAATCTATTGACATGTTCGTCAACAAATGAGAACTAGACTAAAATGTTAAGGAGGACGATTTGGAAAGAGATCCAATCAGAATGCTGAGATTTCTGCGGAAAGTCAACTAAATCTCGACTAAAAGCTTAATGCTTTTTAGTAATCAAAAATGAGACTAAAACTAAAACAATTCAGATGACTAAAATATGAAGACTATAACTAAATATAATTTAGTCAAAAGACGATGACTAAAACTAAATCAAAATTTTCCGTCAAAATTAACAGTGTGGAACCACGGAACCTACATAACAAAATGGGATAACTGGCTTCTACTGGTACTGCTACCAGAGGTTCCCCTCTGATCTGAGCAAATCTGCCTTTTCCTTCAGAGCCCCGGACTCTGGGAACGTCCTCCAACGCGCTTTTAAAATTGAAATGGTTCCCTCTTATGTAGAATGTAAGACTATGATAGGGAACCATTGTATATTGAAGCAATAACTCATGAGAGGGTGTGGTATATGGCCAATATACCACGGGTTGTGCTGCGGTCATAGGCACGAGGCGCAGCAGAGTCGACCAGCACAACCCGTGGAATATTGGCCATATACCACAACCTTCGAGTGAGTTATTGCTTTTATACAACGGTTACATCATCGGGAAACATTTATGGGATAAATACCTACTACTTCACTGTCTTAATATCGATTTTAGTGAACTCCGCCAAGAAAGGTAGTTCATAAAACTATCACGTTGCTATGGAGTTTCAAAGTGATGAACAATGAGTCCTAGCAAACAAACTAATACTCCTGACCAGCCTAGCTAGCTATGAACGAAGTGTAGCCTACCTTTGCTATGCAACTGCAAGTTGCAAAAGTGGTGATGATAAACCAGAGTGGTAGACTACAGGACGGATTAAACTCAAAACTGACATTGAATGTTTCCATTTTTCTTGAGGAAAATCCATAATGTAACCCAACAGACCATTACGCAATGGAAATAATAATAATTGGCATAGTAATATTTCACATAGAACGGTAAAGAGACTTTGCCCGTGGTATATCCTGGCATATACAGCTCTTAACCAATCAGATTCTGAGGTCAGAACTACCCGTTGTATAATTATTTGTAACTTTCTAGTTGTTCTTGTCTTGTGTTGCGTGACTTCGACTGCTGTAATCTGTGTCTCTGTTTTTAGTGTAAACTCAATATCAAATGCCTTGACTGAAATGAAAGGTTTGAAATGAAACGTTAGGCCTTGGTCCTCCTCACCTGTAGGGGCACTCCTCCCCTCTCTTGCATTCTCCCTTCACCCAGAAGGAGCAGATGTGCGGGCGGTTCCTCTTGTAGTAGGGCGTGGTCCGGGCCAGCTTCAGCAGCATGTCACTGGAGCTGGGGGCCTTGCCCAGCAGGCCCACCGGACGAGTGCCGTCCGAGTTAGCTATCTGAACACACACGCACGCACACACACACACACACACACACACACACATAGACCCACACAAACCCAAACACACAGACACATGAAGATAAACACACACACACACACAGTTAGCTATATGGGGATTACAGTTTTCAAAACAGTTCAACACAGCTGGCTATCTGGATCCAAGTCAGCCAGTGACGCGAGGGGTCAATATGGCACAGAGAAAATGATTATAATAAATGAATGATTATGGCTGTCTACCTCTCTCTCCATGTTCTGTGTGTAATACTCCTTGTTGACATCTGACTTGGGGACCTCATCCTTGACGGACAGACCTGTGTCTCTGACCTGGATAGGCAGACCTGTGGAGCACAAATACACACATATATATATATATACATACATATATATACTCACATGTATATACACACATATATACACACACACATTATATATATATATATATAGTTGAGACAGAAACAGAGCAGAGAGAAAACAGAAAGATTCCGATTCAGAAAGAGGGAGTGAGACAGAGAGACACACACACCGAGAGAGAGAGAGAGAGAGAGAGAGAGAGAGAGAGAGAGAGAAGACCGGGAGGACAGAGAAACCCAGACGGACGTCTGAGAGGGCGAGAGACCGACCGTACTCCAGGTCCAGCAGACACGTCTGACACACGTTCTTCATCTTGCTGCAGGTCTGGCACACCTCCGTCTTCTTGAAGCGCATGCGCACGCCGGGACACCAGCGGAACACGGTGAAGGGCCGGGCGCAGATCTGAGGACACGGGGATCATCAGATCATCAGATTCAGCATCATCAATCAGCATCAGATCCCTGGCAACACTGGCCTTACTTTATGTATCATTATGGTCCATGTTCTGGACAAGACTCAACTAAAGTTTTGAAAGTTCTGCGTTACCTTGCATTCTTTTCCATACTTCTCTTTGGTCTGTGAAAGGACAAGAAAAGCATTAACTTGAGGATCCGGCTCATGCAGTAGTACATGGATTAAATGACATTTCAATGCATAAATAAGACACACTACTTTGCAAGCGTTCATTTAATTAGATATCTACAGTTAGATACTACACTGGCCATAACCATTGATGGACTAGGAGGAATCTGGGTGTGACCCTGGATGACCAACTGTCGTTCTCGGCACATATCACATTGATTCCACCACATATCACATTGATTCACATTGATTCCACGTTCTTGCAGATTCCTGCTCTACAACATCAGGAGGATTATTCCTTTCCTCACTGAGGAAGCGGCGCAGGTGCTCATCCAGGCCCTGGTCATCTCATCCAGGCCCTGGTCATCTCCCGGCTGGACTACTGCAACATTTTAGTTTGCTACTCTTGCACTGTCTTCAGCACTAGATTATGCTCTTAGTCACTTGTTTAGAAAGGAGATGCACTTGTGAGTTCTGGTGAGTAGTGGTGCACTAACTTTCACTGCGTGAAATGCAATTATTGTAAGTCGCTTTGGATAAAAGTGTCGGCTAAATGACTGTAATGTACTCACCATGCGGACATAAGGGTTATCTCCCAAACATGTCTGACACAGGATAGGGAAGTCCTGGAAGGAGAATATGCACACAATCATAAGTGATTCTGAACTTCCATCTCAAACACCAAACAAAACATATGAAGTCAAAACATACAGAATAATGTATACATTATTAAAATGTAGTCATGTGAAAAACCAGTGCCTCAACTTGTCAGAAAGACATAATGCACGTATGCTACTCTGTCTCTCAATCACTCCTCATTTGATATTCTGGTCCAAATCAAGTGTGTGGATATTGTAGACCAGTCTTCTGCAGGTCTGAATACACCTGGAAAATACTTTGCCATCTGCTGGAAGATGTGGTTTCAGTCCAAGTTCTCACTGACAGACAACGAGTACTAATACAGTATCAACCACCTCATCAGAGCACGATTCACACGAGAGAGAGAGAGAGAGAGAAAGAGAGAGAGAGAGAAAGAGTGAGAAAGAGAGAGAGAGAGAGAGAGAGAGAGAAAGAGTGAGAAAGAGAGAGAGAGTTTGAGAAACTGCTGCTGTCTCTCAAGCATTATTAAGCTTGCTATCAAATCTCAAATGACATCTGGAGACTCAAAGTTTACTCAAATGTCGGCCGATATTTGTTTAATGTTCGTCTGTATAGGTCCTGTAAAAGTGAAGACGTCCTGCCGTGATGAACCCATCTGTAACTGAGCACGTCACGGACCCGGCAGTAACATCCCACTGTACGATTATTTTACAAATAAACCTGAATCTGTGAAATTGGCATTAGACAAAGTGACTGGCATTTGGAAAAGGAAAGCTAACTGGATGAGGATCGGATGTCGGGCATTTCAAAAGCAGCTAGCACTAGTAGAGCAGCTAGCCCTAGTAGAGCAGCTAGCCCTAGTAGAGCAGCTAGCCCTAGTAGAGCAGCTAGCCCTAGTAGAGCAGCTAGCCCTAGTAGAGCAGCTAGCCCTAGTAGAGCAGCAAGCACTAGTAGAGCAGCACTAGTAGAGCAGCTAGCCCTAGTAGAGCAGCTAGCCCTAGTAGAGCAGCTAGCCCTAGTAGAGCAGCTAGCCCTAGTAGAGCAGCACTAGTAGAGCAGCTAGCCCTAGTAGAGCAGCACTAGTAGAGCAGCTAGCCCTAGTAGAGCAGCTAGCCCTAGTAGAGCAGCTAGCCCTAGTAGAGCAGCTAGCCCTAGTAGAGCAGCTAGCCCTAGTAGAGCAGCTAGCCCTAGTAGAGCAGCTAGCACTAGTAGAGCAGCTAGCCCTAGTAGAGCAGCTAGCACTAGTAGAGCAGCACTAGTAGAGCAGCTAGCACTAGTAGCTACCGTGAGCTCCTTCAGCTAAGTTAGCTAGCTAGTCACGTTAGCCTACGTGTTCCCACTGCTCAGGAAGAAGCACTCAACAGGCAAGCACAGCTGGGATCATTAAACAACGTGCTGTGTGCTATATTCAGAACTGTTTAGAGCACGGAATGTCATTTCTGACCGTTTTGAATTGAAAAGAGCCATGTAAAGCTATAGCATGGCCATGAATCCTTATCAAAGTGTCCATTCCCCGCTGAGCCAGCCAGCCAGCCACGCTTCAGCTAACATAGCTAGCTAAGCTCGAGAGCTAGGTAGCTAGCTCGCCGCTAGCATTCGTAGATAGTATATAATAACATAGCTACAAGAGCACGTTAGCAAAACAAATAGATATAGAACATTGTTATACGGTTTTATTTGTAAAAACATATCATACAACTAAACGGTTTTATACATACCGCGTCTTCCCAGTTCTGTCGGTTGTAGGTATTCGCTCCGAGGGAAGTCGCCATTTTTGCAAGTGGTGTCAAGCGACAACAAAGCACTACAACTCCCGTGATGCACCGCGAGCCTCTCCTTTTCGTGTGATTGTCTTTACTTGCCAGAAGGTGGCGTTATATTTCAATGTGAGAGGAACTAATATAAACACGGTATAGTTGTTTCGAGATAATCATAGATTGTGTGTGTGCGCGCGTGCGTATTTGTATATGTGTGTGTGTGTGCATATATGTATCTGTGTGTGTGTGTGCATGCGTATTTGTATCTGTGTGTGTGTGTGCATATATGTATCTGTGTGTGTGCATGCGTATTTGTATCTGTGTGTGTGTGTGTGACTAAAGAGAGAGGGAGAGAGAGAGAGAGTTTTACTGTTTTCATGTACATCAGTCTTGCTCTGCTCTGTGCGTGCCCTGGTGTTTGTAGTTAGTGTACAGTAGCACCATGGACCCCCTGACCGCTACAGTAGGAAACACCAGTTAGCAGGTGAAGGTGTCACAGTCTGCGGAGGAGCACCAGTGCAGGCGTGAGACCCTCGTGTTTGTTTAAGGCTTTGAAGGGGGCCGCATTGAGGCCAAAGACAGATTACATCACGACCAGGAGGAGCAGTCATCTGGCTTCACGCCCATGGTCCAGAAGGTCACACACACACATACGCACACACACACACACACACACACACACACAAGCACAGCTGCACAGATTGGGGTCAACTCATTTTTTTTTTATTCCATGCCTTTTCTAGAGTTCATGAGATGGGAAAGAATGCTCTTCATCCTATTAGATTAGGGGCAATTATTTCCGCTTCTGGAGCTGGTAGCTGGTCTGTCCCATTTCAGTTCATATTCTTAAGAGAGAAGGCCTATGGAGGCGTGTGTGTGTGTGTGTGTGTGTGAGAGAGAGAGCGAGAGAGAGAAAGAGTGAGAGAGAATAAGTGCACCGTGTGCTCGGACACTGACCCCTTACTTGGGTCTCTTACCACCCGACCCCTAACTTGACGTGCCAGATGGTTTGCTTCGCATAACTATCTGGGAACTCTCCATTGCAAACTGTGTGGAAAAGCGCAGGCACCACCTGTCCATCAGCGTCTATCACGCGTCAACTTCAACCGCTCCTCGCCGTCGTCACACCTAAACCCGCCCAACGTAGCTGTTTGTATTTCCCCATAGAACGCTGATTGAGATTGTTTTCTGATCTGCCACAAACGGATCTCTATGGAGACTATCCAGACTGATTTACGAGGCGTCCAGACCCCAGGCCAGGCAGCCAGACCAGGGTGGGCCTCTCCTCTCCCAGAGAACATCAATCAATACAGTTTTTAATTATGCGCTCATCAGACTACATCACTTATTGATCGATTTGCCCCTGTGGCTGGGGCCATGAAAAGAGGTTAAGTTAAATGCTGAATGGGAATATCCTCCCCAGGACACACATACACACACACACACACACAGCACAGCACACACAACACACACAGTACACAACACTCACACACACAGCTACACACATCCACACAAGACTATTGAATTCTGTGTGCCTCCTGTTGAGAGGGACAATACTGTGAACTTTTGCATGGCTGGTTTCTCTGTCCTCTAGTGAGTCGCGTGACCCTTGTCATGTGACCAGGATGAGACTGGCCAGCCGTTTGAAGGACTGCCTTGTCCTGGGTCTGTTGGACCCTTCAGTAATCAAATGAACAACCTCATGTGTCACAAGGCCAGTGGGCATTTGCTGTGGTTACTTGTATCCCACTCAAATTCCCACTGGACTTCTGTGCATGGTTGCGGTCAGGAGGGTGGGTTTTTTGACAACCGATTCTATATCTGAGGTTGAGGGAGGAAGGGGCAGGAACTGGGGAAGTTTTTCAAGATGTCAGTTATAAACTGGCAATATGCAGCGTAACCTCTTTCCTACTCTCCTGGCAGTTTGACAGAGCAAGAGCTGGCTGACCAGCCCAGGTGGGTTTTCAGACTACGCGTTTTGCAGGTTCAAGCGAATCTCAGGGAGCCTCAGAGAAGAACATCTTCGCTTAACCCGTGTGGTGACGAACTACTAGTCCAACTTTCTGATTTGAGTGAATTATATATTTTTGTATGACTAATCTACAGGCTCATTAGTCAATTGATGCCGTTTGACGCTCCCCCTATTGGCCGTTCTGTGGTAGTGCCGCAGAGGGCTGCAGAAGGGCCATTCTTCTCTCAGGCTCCAGCAGACGGTCCGCTACGCCGTGTGGAGAACAGAGCTCTGGAAAACCGAGGCGAGGGGCGCCGGGTGTACACTGATTCTACGCATTCATTCAACCAGCAGCCTTCGTCGTAATCATTCAACTCTAATATCGAGAAGGTGAGTGACAAATGTGTCTTAATGTGGCGCTCGGATGCTATTCTTGCAAAGAAACGACTATGCTCTCGTGGTCAATCATTCCGCGGAACATTACTCCCTTCGCGCTGGGAGGAATGCGGCCACTGCTGGCCTGGATTTCTCCTCAATCCAAAACCGAGCCCGGGGAATAAGTTGGTTCTCCGGACAGCTTTTTGCACGCCAGTACTGGCACAAAATCAGGGGTACTGTTGAAGAGAACCGCAGAAAAGTTTTGATTCAGAATAACGTGTCTAGGTGTCGGAATTCCTGGTTCTACAAAGAGACCCCGTGATCCAACTTAGCACAGCGTCCGAGAAAGTTGTTATTGAAACTTTGGAGCTTGTCAGACGCCGTACGGGTTTATTGTAGGCCTATTTATCGCGGGGTTATTCTTACCATGTTAAACATTGACCATTAATTCGTTGATTTAAATTTTAAGTGTGTCACAATTAACCACGACGACTTAGCCCACATGACTGCAGGCCTAATTGATTATTATCAACAACAATCAATGTCAGAGTCCAGCCAGCCTATTAATAATGCACAATATTGAATACATTCTCGGCCCGGTTCTCTTGGAATGGCTTGCACGTTGGTTTTATTTCGCAGTGTATGGATGGGTTCTAACGTGATTCTCCACACACAGACAGCATTATCTATCAGATACTATAAACATTAGACTGCCATCAGAGCGGACGGAGCAGTCCAGACCTGCCCGACATTCATAGCCTCAGGTGTAGTTTTATTCTCTCTCTCTCTCCCTCTCTCACACACACACACACACACACACACACACACACACACACACACACACACACACACACGCACACACGCACACACACACACACACACAGAGGGAGAGGGAGGGACCCAGCTAACTGTATTGTTTGGCAATGATATTCCCCACTGGAGTTGTGTTTCATAGGGCCTCTCTTCACCCTCATGCTGTGTGTTTCTGGTGGCCTATCATGTGACAGTAATTTGGCCCCCACTTCACATTGGGAATATTTTGCGGTGGACTGCCTCATGTCTCCAAATATGTTTTTCCTTCTCATACTTTGGGGGCATTTAGAAACCGCTGGGACATTTCTTTTTTAGGGGGGATTAGATTAAGCGAGTGAGAATTGCATTAATTTGCTTAAATTCCATTCCGGAATGCTGGACGTATGTTCTTGTTATTGTGTTCTGTCTGTCTGTGCCAACTGTTTGGCTTGGTTGGTTGTTGTGGTGTTCCCTCTCATCTGACTGGTCTCGCATGCCTGCCAACTGTTCTTTGATCTGGAATTGCGAATGCTTGCGGTCGGCCAACACTGTTCAATAACAAGAAGTATGAGACACAAATGTCGCCAATACTCAACGTATTCGTTGATGGGACTAAAATGCAATAACAATTGTGGTGGAAGCTTCTGTTTCGAAACTCAAAGCTTCATCAAAGCTAGATTGAAGTGGGATACAATGATACACCAGTTGCCGTCATAAGACCTTATGAAGTTATGCCTGTTGGTACAACAACTGTGTCGATATTTTAGAATGGCCAATTATGCCTTTAGAAGGGAATTCTATTTTGATAGTCAGAGTGTGCAGTGCTGCCCACTCCTATGCTATGTAGCCTAGATTTGTGCTAATGCTATTATGCAAGCTGAGGGAGGATTGTGAGGAGCTGCAGAGCCCACTAACCAGCTCGTGTATTTTTCCATGTCAGTGCCCCTGGAAGACGCACTCAGTGTGGTGGCAGGCGGGCAGCCCTCTCTCTCTGTCCAGCAAAGCTCTGCTCTGACCCCCTCTGTCCAGCAAAGCTCTACTCTGACCCCCTCTGTCCAGCAAAGCTCTACTCTGACCCCCTCTGTCCAGCAAAGCTCTGCTCTGACCCCCTCTGTCCAGCAAAGCTCTGCTCTGACCCCCTCTGTCCAGCAAAGCTCTGTTCTGACCTAAAGTGCTGCTCCCTGTAACTCCCAGCAGCCATGGCCTAGACTAGACTCTCCTTCTCTCTCTCCTCCCTCTCTCTCTCCCCCCTGTCTCCCCCCCTCTCTCTCTCCCTCCCTTTCTCTCTCTCCTTCTCTCTCTCTTCCTCCTCTCTCCCTCTCTCTCTCCCTCCCTCTCTCTCCCTCTATCTGCTTCACCCTCTCTCTCTCTCCCTCTCTCTCCCTCTCTCTCTCCCTCCCTCTCTCTCTCTCCCACTCTCTCTCTCTCCCTCTCTCTCCCTCTCGTTCTCTTCTTGCTCTCTTTCTCTTCCTCTATCTCTCTGTTTCGCTCTTTCTTTAATTCTCTTATTCTCACTCGCTTCACATTTCTTTCTTTCTTTCTTTCTTTCTTTCTTTCTCTCTCTCTCTTTCCCTCTCACACTCTTGCTCACTCAACTGGAAATTGTCCCCTGTTTAAGCAATTCAATATGAAGAAGCAAATTAAATATGAGGGATTCTTGTGATATTGCTATTCAGGAGTGTGTGTGTGTAGGCTTAGCTTGGCCATGTGCAAATTCAAATAGTGCTATTTTGGGAAGCTGGAATGCCAAGATTTGGTATTTTGCTAGCAATTGTCCACATAATCGTTTTTTCATTTTTTCAGAGTATATGTCTAGTATTCTTGGCTTAGGTCTGTGGCGCTGGACAGTGGGAGCGGACCAGAGTAAATACTTCTGGAATGCTGCTGCAACGCAAGCCAGCATTAGCGGATGGCCAGATAGCATCTATAATCCCTAGAAAAACCTGGAGAGTTGTTCTGAATGGAACAGGCCTCCATCAGATTGCGGGCAGTTACCGAGTTTGTCCACATGTGCGGCTGGCTGGATGGCTGGTTGGTTGGCGGGCTGGCTGGCTGGCTGTTTGAGGCGTTGAGGCTGAACGCTACAGTATGCAGGCAGGCGGATCAGATTACTGAACGATTAGCCATGGCCGCCTCCTCTGCCTGGGCCAGGGAAATGATTTTCCACTGTCATAATTCCCCAGACTGAATTACCCAGGCCAGTGACTCATACGGTGGACTGTATAGACCTGCCTCATGGCTTCATACTGGAGTGTATGGGATTGACTCATAGCCTCATGCTGGGCCTGCTTACTGCACAGCTGTAGGGGACTCAATTAATGAGATGAGATTGGAGGGAGTAATTAATTAGCCAAACTGGAGAGGACTTTTGGGACAAAACCAGCCCCAACCAGAAATATGAAACTAATTAGCTTGTTGCTAGTTTTTGTTTTTAACCTTATTAATGATGCACTGCTCTCATTTGCACACCGCTGGATAGAACAGGTCAGAATAAGTGACTGACGTAGCATTCATGGTTTAGAAAACAGAAAACGCACACCGTAGTCTTGGAGAGGCGCCAGTGACAGGTGACATTCTGAATATAAGAAAGAAGGTCATGTGCTTCAGCCTCCTCCAGTGAGGGAGCGGCATGGCGCTCAGTGAGGTGTGGAATCAGATAGATAGCCCTCAGGCCAGGGCTGTGTGTGTGTGTGTGTGTGTGAGCGTGCGTGTGTGTGTCTAGCCCAGGGTTTAAAACTCCACTGGCAGCACTGGTGATACCAACTTTTTGAGTCGGTGGCACCAACACATCATTTGGTCGCACCAATTGTTTTGTTGCTGCACGTCCCAAAAAACAGACCTGATTAATCGATGAATTGGATAAAAACAAATAAGAAACTTACAGCTACATAGCCGAACAGAGATGCTCCAAACAATGCAATTTCTCATAGCTCGCTCTGTATACAGTAGCCTAGTGTCTCACACTCCAACCAAAGTCTTTGTGACATTTCCTTTCCCTCCTCACAGGAAAGTGTCACAGTCTACAGCTATTGTATACACACCTTGAGTGCCGTGTGAGTAGGACTACTCTGTGGCACTGGGGCATCACATTGCCTTTTCAGCATAAGCATAGTGATAAATGAACTGGTGAGTCCAGACTAGAGTGATGTTTATCACAGTTGGAGGTCCATGACATTGCTGATGCACAGTTTGAACCTGTGTGTTTCCTGCTGTCTCCCAACATCAACTAAGGTAAAGGTAAGATAAAACTGTCAGAAGAGAGTGCAGAGATAGTGCGGAAAACTTGTATTGCAACCGTTTCAAATACAAGATGGCACATGCAGACCCAATGAATTGATGAGGAAATTCATTGCCATCTATTTTTAGGGGCCAGGCAGCGTAGCTGCCGGAACCCTATTGTATTTGCCTGTATTATTATTATTATTATTACTATTATTATTATTATTATTATTCTCCATCTTCCACTGAAGTCTAACTTCCCGTGGACAAAAAATCACCAAAACTTGCACATAGCTCCAGTACTTTACCCAAAGTCCTTAACCTGCATTGTAGGTCAATAAACCTGAAGGTGGCACTACAGCAACAGTCTAAAGTTTAAAACAAATTAAAAAATCATAACAAATCAGCCATAGGTGCTATCACGGTAAAACCACCACGTGAATGTAGTCCCAAGTGAGACAAAACTTTCATACGCTTTGACCTTGCAGGAATTTTGAAGTCCATCACTCTGATTTCTTCATAAACTGTAAAATCTATCAAACCTATAGCCTCCCACATTTTTTGTTCAATTGACACCAAAATTGATATACTGCATCTTCAGACTGTCCTTACCAAACGATCCTCACAGATTTTTGAAATGGGAAAAATTGAGCCCACAGCACATCAAAAAGTTTTACTGTTAACAGTTCTGTATACAGTTCCTATTAATTGTCGCCAAATCAATGTCTGATCATCCTCATAAAAAGTGACAACATTGGCCACATATCCAAGATGTAGTGTGATTTTTTTCAGAATTTTATCTAAAAAATTGAATTTAAAAAAATATGTTTAATTCTGTCCTCTGAAACCAACACTTCATACAGAGAAAACTATGTTACCCACAATCCAACGCAAGCTCCACGAATCGGAGACATCGCTGTTGGCAACCCTACCCAACTCCTTCCGAGGATTACAATGACTAAATCGATTGATTGGCAACTGACTGAGTACACAGCTGCTGAAGTTAATGTTCAATTATGAAGAAAAGCAAACAAAACCTGTAAAAATTAATAAACATATCTCATCCCACATTTTTCAATCAATTAACACCAAACTTGCTACACTGGATCTTCAGACTGTAATTCACAAACTCATTGACCAGATTGTTGAATTATCAAAATCGAGCTTACAATGCATCAAAATGTTTTACAAATGTTTTACGATACGATACGAATGTACAAAATGAACATTGGAATGTCAACTTTCTTGTTGTCTTCCTATTCTCTCGCTTATTGCTCCTAAACTTGTCGGAAATTGCCTGGCCCCGCCTCATCGCTGCGTAGCAGCTTTAATTATAATTGAATTGTAGACTCTTTTTTTTTTATACTGGCACCAGTTCGACCCATTCAAATTTTATATCGCACTACCCCAAAAAGGGTCACAAATGTTGTAGTTTTGAACCCTGTAGCCATCAGACCAGGAGTGGGTGTATGTTTGGAATTAGCCATCAGGTGTGTGTGTGTGTGTGTGTGTGTGTGTGTGTGTGTGTGTGTGTGTGTGTGTGTGTGTGTGTGTGTGTGTGTGTGTGTGTGTGTGTGTGTGTGTGTGTGTGTGTGTGTGTGTGTGAGAGAGAGAGAGAGAGAGAGAGAGAGAGAGAGAGAGAGAGAGAGAGAGAGAGAGAGAGAGAGAGAGAGAGAGAGAGAGAGAGAGAGAGAGAGAGAGAGAGAGAGAGAGAGAGAGAGAGAGAGAGAGAGAGAGAGAGAGAGAGAGAGAGAGAGAGAGAGAGAGAGAGAGAGAGAGAGAGAGAGAGAGAGATCAGCCAGCTAGCCCTCGGGCCAGGGCTGGGTGTATGGGTGCGAGGTGATGTCATCGACGTCATGGTAATATCCTTGAAACCCGAGCCGCCCCGTGCAGTGTGCCCTTCTTATCGGACGGACATCTTTAACAACGCGACACAGAACATGACACGCTCAGATAACACTGGGTGCTGACACAAGCCTCCGGTGGAATTCTGCTCAAACAGACAGCTAGACGGACAGACAGACGGACAGCTAGACGGACAGACAGACGGACAGCTAGACAGACAGACAGCTAGACAGACAGACAGACAGCTAGACAGACGGACGGACGGACGGACAGCTAGACAGACGGACAGACAGACAGACCGTCCGACAGACAGACAGACAGACGGGGAGTGTGAATTGGATAGAGGAGAGGGGGAGAAAAGAAAGAGGAGGTTGCGGGGCGGGGGGGGGGTAAGTTTCCAAGGTGCTTGCCCCCCGAGGCGGGAATCCGATACATTCCAGAAGCTTCTGTCGCCAGGCGGATAAAGGGGGCCGGGGGTTCTAGTGTTCCATCAGGATGACACGTGATTGGAGCGTAAGTGCTGGGAAAGCCGGGGCCGTGTCATAGCTAGGGCCCGCCTCTGGCTGCCTGGGGGGATGAGAGAAGGAATGAGGGAGGGGGGGGGGGAGGGCGTGGCCAGATGAACAGTGGAGCTAGCGGTTCGAGGAGGGATGGGTTTCCCGGCAGAGGCCGGCTGGCCGGTCCTCTCGCGGAGGCTCGTCTCAAACCAGCCCAGCGTCCCGATTGGTCCCCTGCTCCCGGCCCCGGGTTCTGTGGGCGTAGTTGTCCAGAGGCCCCGTGGCCCCGCGGCGCTCCTGCTCGTAGACACGGTGGCGTTTCCATCTGTTTTAAAAAACGGCTTCTGACATCGGAATCAGAATCTATCACTGGGTAGTTTTATTTTTTTATTTTTTTTACACATACTAGGAATCTGTTCTGGTCAGTTGGTGTTTAACACTGATGGGTAGACGACATGAGACAGGATGTAAGGACTAGACGGGACAGCGTGAAGACGAGGCGCGCCAACGCGCTGAGGCAGCTGTCTGTGGCGGGGATCACGTTTCGCCAGAAAAATCCTACTTTTGCTGACGGAACCCTTGTCGGTCTCCTGGTGATCGCCTCCTGTTGGTTCGTCAAGGCTCCTGTGTCACATGACCGCTGGAGAACAGCACGAGTGGCACACACACATGCACACTCACGCACACGCACACTCACATACACGCGCACACACACGCACACACACACGCGTGCGCTCTCACACGCACACTCACACACGCTCAAACACACACGCACGCACTCACACACGCTCTCTCACACACACACACACACACACGCGCACAAATGTGATGCTGGGGAGTGGATGGTCGTTGTGACTCACCGATGACAAACGGCATGCCGAATGAGCATCAGGCCCCTGGGCTGCGTCTGCCGCGTGGCTCTCCTTCGTCTGATGGGAACCTCAGCAAGCGTGTCGCCCCGCCGCCTGTCCAAGGTTATTTATACGCCAGACGGAAAATGTTTTATTTAGCGGGTTTCAAAACAAGCTGCTGGATGTTAATGGACTTCACCCTGGATCTGGACCCTGGAGGGCTGGCAGCATTCACTAACCCAGCATGGGAGTTATCTCTCTCTCTCTCTCTCTCTCTCTCTCTCTCTCTCTCTCCCTATCTCTCTTTCCCTCTCTCTCCCTCCCTCTTTCTCTCTCTCTCTCTCTTTCTCTCCCTCTTTCTCTCTCTCTCTCTCTCTCTCTCCCTATCTCTCTTTCCCTCTCTCTCCCTCCCTCTTTCTCTCTCTCTCTCTCTTTCTCTCCCTCTTTCTCTCTCTCCCTCTCCCTCCCTCTTTCTCTCTCTGTCCCTCTCTCTCTCTCTTTCTCTCTCTCTCGCTCCCTCCCTCTCTCTCCCTCCCTCCCTCTTTCTCTCTCTCCCTCCCTCTCTCTCCCTCCCTCCCTCCCTGTCTGTTAATGAAGGTCTCTCACAGAACCAGGTTCAGTAATAGAAACATCGATTCAGCCCAGCAGAACATCATCACCACCTCATGTTCATGCTTATCAGTGACCAGATGTGATTAGGCTTCGCTCTGCTCCCTCTGTGTTGTTAGAATCTGATCAGGGATGGTTTTTTGAAAGGGAAGTGGTTGAGTGGCTTGATGTGTATCAGATGACTGTCCCTGTGTAGCTGCTAGGTAACAGTTCTTAATTGGTGTGTGTGTGTGTGCGTGTGTATGTGTGCTTAAACTACCCTTGTGAGACCCAGATGTCCCCACAAGGACAGTGAAACAAGGAAAATATGTCCTTGTAGGGCCACACAAGGATATAAATGTTAATGCCATCGACGGTGGGGTGCACCCGCCGGTACGTCAGTACCCACTCAATCCAGGGGCTGTGGCAGAGATGGACCTCATCGTGACAGAAGTGAGACGGAGTAAGACTTGGTCCGCGGATAGGTTTATAAAAGAAAAAAAAAAAGGATGTAGGCGACGTGGTCACGCAGGGCGCATGTTCAATCCACACTAGTCAGGCGCTGCCAGCGGTAGTCATGGCTAGCGGAGGAGCTGAAGAGCTTGAAAAACCTCCTGCTCAACAACCGCTCATCACCACGGCATTTAAGCAGCCCTTAGCTAAAGAATCCGACCGGGCTAAAGCTATTACAAAAGGTATTATTGGGGTGTTTATAGCTGCAGGAGGCCATATTCCGTTGTGCAAAACGAGGGGTTTAAACATAGGATGTGCTTGAGCCACGTTACGAGATCCCGTCGCGCACCCACTTTGCTGAGAAGATCGTGCCAAATCTTTGAGCAGGAAAAGGCAAAAGTTGTCAGTGAATTATCCGAGGCATCCTCTGTTGCGCTCACAGACGGGTGGACCTCCAGGGCAACGGAAAGCTACGTGACTAGTGTGGATTGAACATGCGCTCTACGTGACCAGTTGCTGGTTATGAGAGGCAGGATCCTAGCCGACCTTTGAATCCCCCCAACCCGCAACGGAGGGTTATCAGCTGGGCTGGGACTCCGCCTCTCATCGCTAACCAGCAACTGAGCCAATTGAGCTAAAGGTGGTTAGCTAGCTCGATCGTAAATTACTCAGACTGAATAAATATGACACCGATAAGCACACCGATGCCAATAGTTAGCTTGATATAACCAAGACATCTGATCAGTCCAGAACAGTGAGTTTAGCCTACGGTTTTACCGAGCCAGTCCCAAGGTTATCGCGTGACCAAAAAATACTGCGGTTACCGTAATACCGCGGTTACCGTTACATGCTTAGTTGAGAAACAACTGATAGGCGGGCTGAGCTAAATAAAGAAATGCCACAATGCATGTCTAGATATATAACATTTTTATTTAAAAGTGCAAGAGGTTAGGCAACATGTAGGCTTCTCGTAACATTTTAATTTAAGGCCTACGGCGGCACTGATTGGAATTCATAGGCTAGGCCAATAGTCTAATTTTGGCCTTTTATCAGATAGGCTAAAACAGAACAAAACTCTGAAAATAATTATAGCCTACTTAAATAAAGTGTAAGAACTTAAAACGTGCATAGGCTAATTTCCAGGCAGGCAGGTTTATCTTACGGCTGTTTTTTCATCGCATAGGCCTACTAACCAATAGCCTACACATTAACAGAACAAAATGAATAGGCCTATTTGTTTTTTTATATTCAAAAAGAATCATAATATATGGAAATGTAATTTTAGCCTATTGTAGGCCTAATACAATTAGGGAGAATTATTTTGTCCGGATATTATGACCGGAGAGATTTTAATATATCGGACTTCAACAGATTTTTCCGGACAAAAAACGGTAATTACCGGCTAACGGAAACCCTGGTATGGGGTGATAGTCAGATGATGTGTGATTACCTTGTGAGTGAGGTGTATACCATTGATTGGTTGATGATGTTATGATGTTTAGAAAGAAGGAAGAGTGACAGGCCAAAGTTAAAATGATAAAAGATGATGTTTATGATGAGAATGTTGGGATTCGTTCATACGGAAGCCCCAGCCAACCATCCGTGTGGCAATGGGACTCGACTCCGCCGGTTTGAGCCTGTAGAAACTCTGCCACCCCGGACCTTGCTGTGTGGAAAGAAGAATCATTACAGAAGAGTGTCGTTGTGGAAGTGGACTCTACTGCATCCACATCAAGGACCCGGGGGTAGTAGGAGTGGTCAGGTCACGACCGTATAGGGTAGGGTGATAGAATTTGCCCGATTTATTCACTCTCCTTCTAAATTCATACTTATGTTATTGATTTATTATCTAGTAATTTGGTATTAGTTGTCATTGCTTGTTGCCCAATTAATAAACTATTATTCAAATTTAATACATTGAGATCTGCATTTAAAAACAATAATACTGTCAAGTTACTCTTCCCCTCGTGAAGCTTAGCTTCTAGGGGGAAGTATTTTCTTACTTCTTCAGTGATTCGTAAAAAGTTAGGTGTATGCATGCCACCACCGGTTCTTAAAGGTTAACTCTAGACTCACTTAGACACTCCCTTACACTAAAAGTATACTTAGTGTTAATCGATATCCTAGCAACCCCACCAACTGTAGCCTTAAAACAGTAGAGCGGTCGTGAACCAAAGTGGTTTATGGCTATTATGCTGCTATCAGGTCACAGCAGGGTATAGTTATATGTTGAAACGGGGAGGGCTTTGGGATAGGAGACCGTTAGGAAGACTAGGCGAGTCTACTCACGCCAGTTTATTCTTTAGAAACTCAGTGAGGGATAATATCCTGTGAGCTGAAGAGTAGTGAAATCCTTAGTGATTACTGGTATCAGGCCCTTGTACTGGGGCACTGTGGAGACATTTTGTGTGGGTGCGTGTGTACGTGTTCAAGGATTTCTTGATAAATGTGAAAACAAACGCATTTAAAGTGTGTGTGTGTGGGGGGGGGGGACTATTCTCTCCATGGGGTGTAATGTAGGCCTATAATGATTACACACACATACACACACACACGGGCCCCCTGCCGTGTGGGGACAGTTGGGGTGTGAGGGTGTAATGGTTACCCGAGCTGAGGGCTCCTTCCCCTGGGTGAGGAGACAGGGAGACAAGTGGCGCTGGGGGTCGACTGTTTACCTTGCGTCTGCAAAACGGATACCTCACACACCACGTATTTGCACCATGGCTTCAACGCACACACACACACACACACACACACACACACACGGATGCACCTAGGGACTCTCTCACGTGCACACACACACGCACACACACATACACATGCACCCAGGGTCTCTCACTCACACACACTCACACACACACACACACACACACACACACACACACACACACACACACACACACACACACACACAGCAGGTCTCCTCAGTGTCTGGGTGAGCCGAGCAGACCTGAAGAATGTCCGTCGTCCTTCTCTTGTTCCTGTGTGAGTGAGAAAGCAGGCCGTGCGCATACCTCTTCTCCTGAAGGGCAGCTACAGTATGCTCCCTCTCCCCCAAGTGTGTGTGTGTGTGTGTGTGTGTGAGAGAGATAGTCCTTGGGTGCATCCGTGTATATATATGTGTGTGTGAGAGAGAGAGAGAGGGGAGAGAGAACATTACTGACGCCTTGAATCCCCCTAACTCAACAAAACACAACACCAACAACGGCATCTGCCCCCCCCCCCCCCCCCCCTCTCCCCGCAGCAGAGCAGAGTGTGGACCGCAGCGAGGGCATCTGCTGTCCCATGGCCTCCCCA